>NW_020175432.1:2414295-2425571 GCF_003031525.2 Neophocaena asiaeorientalis asiaeorientalis
GAATATCTGTTTCTATGAAACACAAATCAGACACCCCTCCATAATAATAATAACTACCACTCCATCTCTTAATGAACGCTAGCGATTGTTAATCGCTCTGTCCCTGGCGTTTTACTTTTTTTTTTAGTTTATCTAATTTTTCTTTTTTTTTTAGTTTATTTTTGGCTGTGTTGGATCTTCATTGCTGCGCGCGGGCTTTCTCTAGTTGTGCCGAGCAGGGGCTACTCTTCATTGAGGTGCACAGGCTTCTAATTGCGGTGGCGTGTCTTGTTGCGGAGCACGGGCTCTAGGTACACGGGCTTCAGTAGTTGTGGCACGCGGGTTCAGTAGTCGTGGCTCGCCGGGTCTAGAGCGCAGGCTCAGTAGTTGTGGTGCACGGGCTTAGATGCTCCGCGGCATGTGGGATCTTCCCGGACCAGGGCTTGAACCCGTGTCTCCTGCATTGGCAGGTGGATTCTTAAACACTGCGCCACCAGAGAAGCCCTATTTTATCTAATTATTGTAACATTTCTAGGAGGAAAAACACCAGTATTATTCCCATTTAACAGAAGAGAACTCGAGAACTCCATTAACACACCTCCGGGAGAAAAGAGACCCGGAGTGGGAAGAAGCGCCGTGACCTCATCATAGCCCCTGGACCACCCGAGGTCCGCTTCTACCTACATAAGGATCCCGGGTAAGTGGAACCCGGAACTGACCACCGAGACCTGCCGGCGTATCTACAACGCCCGGCATGCGCGCGCGCCGACGCTCCCTTACGTCGCGTTTGAACAGGAGTGCTAATCTCCCCCGGTCTTGGGAATTGTAGTCTTGCCGCAAACGGAGGCCGGGCTGCGAGAGTTTGGTGGATCTGGAGCCAATGAAGAAGCAGATCTTATTGAGCTCGGGGCCGACGAGCCAATGGGTCCACGGCCTCGAATGGGAGGGACTTCCGGCCACGAAGTCGAGATGAGCGGCTGCGCGAGGCTGGTCATTTCCTTTTCGAGGGTGGCGGCGAGCGTGTATAGGGCGCTATGAAGGCCTCGGGCACGGTAAGACAATCGCGGTGGGGCAGGGAGTCGGGAAACGCGAAGCGGACCGAATCGTGGGCCACGGGAGGAGGCATGGGACACGCGGGAAGTGCTTGTTCCGGCTAGGTCCCGCGTGCCGCCGTCCCCAGTTGCAGCCAACATGGCGGCCACTGCGGGAGCCGCGTGGGGAGGCCGGTGCATGGCCCTGGCCGGCTCGGGGATCGCGGAGGCCGGGGAGGCCGAGTCTCCTTTCCAGGGGAAGGGACAAGTTGCACGGCGTGGAAACACGCGCCGCGGGACCTCATCGAGCTTCCGAGCCTCAGTTTCTTCGTCAGCAAAGTGGACAGGGTGGTGGGAGGGCGGGTTGGGGGGGGAGGGCAATAGAATTCTGTTTCTCCTGGCATGGCTGTGAGAGAAATAGAAAAAATTTATAAGTTCGAGCTGACATGGAGAGTGCGAGCCTTATCGCTGTGGAGAGTACTGGGCAAAATCAGAGGGTGTTAATAGCACAGAGATGGAAGAGTAGGTCCTGGGGAGAAACAGTATGGGTGGGTCATTTTCAGCTTTCCAGCCCCAGTTTCCACACTGGAAAAGGGACCGACCGCATCGGTATCCCTTCCTGAATGGATGGTCCGGGAGGCCGATGAGTCAGGTTGACAGAAGTAGGAACCGAGTTTGTGAGGTTTGGAGTTATTTTCTATTGATATTAGTAAGATGGTGATGGGTCATCTTATGGAAATGGTTCCTTTCTAGTATAGCACAGGATTTGGACCTGGCAGACATCTTCACGTTTTGCATCTGTGTAAACAGGGAGCTTACACTTGGGAGTCCAAACCCCTTGGACAGCAGCTGGGAAAACTGAGGCAGCTGAAAGTCATGACAGCAGTGCAGGGAGCCCAGAGCTGGACAGGGAACTGGATTCTTGTCCTGGTTCTGCCTGGAGTTGGCTGTGAGATCCCAGGCTGGTTACTGTCTCTGGGGTCTGGAATGAAAGAGTATCTTGGCAAGTTACTGTGAGCTGCAGAGATGCTCTGGAGGAAGGAGACAGCTTGACTGTTCCAGGCCAGCCCATAGAAAGGGAGAGGAAGGGAGCGGTTGCGATGCTCACCCAGCTTTCTTGAGCCAGGGCCAGGGGCACACAGGCACCTTGGTTAATCCTCCCCACTCTCCCTTTTATGTGGAAGGTTCAGACAGTGGCATGACCCACAGTCAGCCAGATTTCGCACGGAGGCCCTGGGGTGGGACTTGCCCTTCTCCATCCCCTGATCCAGTTGTCAACAGGCTTGGGAAGGGGAGCAGAGTGAGTCTCCACAGTTACCTCTGGGCTTTGGGTGCTGGCCCCACCTCACCCCCATTCTCTTTCAGCTTCGAGAATACAAGGTGGTGGGGCGCTGCCTGCCGACCCCCAAGTGCCACACGCCGCCCCTCTATCGCATGCGGATCTTTGCGCCTAACCATGTTGTTGCCAAGTCCCGCTTCTGGTACTTTGTATCTCAGCTGAAGAAGATGAAGAAGTCTTTAGGGGAAATTGTCTACTGTGGACAGGTATGGGGTGTTTGAGGCTGGGTGGGATCCGGAGAGGATTTACACCCTCCCATGGGGCATCTGTCACCCCACAGAGTTAGCAGACTTTACAAACTCTGGCCTGTTTCCTTGTGCTCTTCAGGCCCTAGGTTGGGATGGAATAGGTGGCTCGGTGCCCTTTTCCTAATGAGAAAGCCCAAGGCCCAGGGAAGGCCTGCTGGGATCCCTTGGTTGAGGCTGGGCCTTGTCTGTAAAGTGGGGGAGGTGCTGGACTCTGCACTGTGAGGCTACGTTGGGCCCAGATGGTCCCAGGAGAGTTGTGTTGAGGGGTGGTCTGGAGCTATGTTGGTCCCCATGGGGGAAGCATCTCGGCCTGGACTGCTCTGCACCCCTGCTGTTGCCATGGGAATTCCCCTTGCACAGCACATTTCCCCTCAGATGTCTGAAGGTGCAGGGACTGGGAAACAGGCAAGAGAGGCCTGGGGGCTGGGCTGTCCTTTGGAGCGGCAGGGCGGGGCGGGAGCAGAGGTTCAGGGATGGAGGGGGTCTGATTGAAGCTCACTTGCTGCTCTCGCCTCAACTGGTCTCCTCTCTTTGGCAGGTGTTCGAAAAATCGCCCCTGCGGGTGAAGAACTTCGGCATCTGGCTGCGCTATGACTCCCGCAGTGGCACCCACAACATGTACCGGGAGTACCGGGACCTGACCACAGCCGGCGCTGTCACCCAGTGCTGTAAGCCACCGGGTCCCTCCTTCAGGCTCACAGGGCAGGCACTTGCGGCTCAGTCTGGCATCCTTCCTGCCAGACTGAGGCAGGACAAACGCAAGAGCTTCCTTGGGGGCAGGTGGGAGTCCCAGGGATGGTGACAGGAGAGGCACAGGAGGTGTTGCTTTGGGGGCAGGAGGAGTGGAGAGGATGCCCCAAGCACACCTTTTTCTGGAACCTTGGCAGCAAGTGGACTTAGGAGATTGGAGGGAGGGTACTCGAGTCATTCCTGAGCTGGTTCAGTCACCCACCACCAACTGCATCTGGAACCTCCTTCTTGAGGTTTGAGGTCAGCCCCTTGTGTAGAGGCAACTGTTGCTCAGAACCTAATCCGGCTCCTGTCCAGTGTTGGGACCTGCCATTCGCAGCCCCAGGTGCTCCCAGGGTGGGTCACCTACCAGGACCAGAGCCCGAGCACCTAAACCCAAGAACTGCTGTTTCTTGTAACAGCAGTTTAAACAGAGGTGCTAACAGCAAGTGGATCTTGTCGCCTTTGGGGGCCTGCAGCCATGCCCCTCGAAGTGAATTTGGAGGTTCTACACACTTGGTAGCCAGTACCTGCTGGGACCAGGTGCTGTGGCCACTTGTTCACCAAGTGCCCCCATTCCTGATCCTTGTAGACCGAGACATGGGCGCCCGGCACCGTGCCCGGGCCCACTCGATCCAGATCATGAAGGTGGAGGAGATCGCAGCCAGCAAGTGCCGCCGACCAGCAGTCAAGCAGTTCCACGTGAGTGCCCTCGGGGCCCTGCTGGGCAGGCTGGGCTGAGGGGGCTGGCCTGGCAGCTCCTCCAGACTTGGGAGATGCAGTAAAGCACCGGGTTTGACGCAGGAGCCCAGTGGGGGTGGCCACACCTCAGTGGTCCCTGGGAGACAAGGTTAAGAGCCTCCCCGCAACCCCCTTGCCTGCCTTTTCTTATTACAGGACTCCAAGATCAAATTCCCACTGCCCCACCGGGTCCTCCGTCGCCAGCACAAGCCACGCTTCACCACCAAGAGGCCCAACACCTTCTTTTAGATGCAGGACCTCCCTGTCCCCAGGTCTGCCCAAATAAAACTCGCTGGGAAAACCGGGCGCTCAGATACAGTTGTTTTCTTTGCCCACCCTGCAGAACTCAAAAGGGTGCAGCCAAGCTGTGAGTGCTCTGGGAGGAGTCCTCTCCTCGAGTAGGACCCTGACATTGGATTCTCCAGAAGGGGAGCTCTAGGAATGGCCAGCCCCTGCCCCCCCTCAGCTCTCTCAGTGCCAGCAGGCAGCTCTGTGCTGTGAGCTTCGGGGTATGCTGTATGGTCACAGGTTTGGCCCCCAGATCTTTCTTACCTCCCTTGTTAGACACAGTTCTCAGCTCTGTGCCTCCCCCCGCCACCCCCCATTTCTGTGGTGGTGAGATGACAGCTGCACCCTGGGGGAGATCAGGTTGATGGGGTTGGTTTCATTCTGTGTGTGGCCTTCCCCACCCAGCCTACAACCCTGGTCAGGATCCTCACAGCAGGCACAAGGGGGCGTCCAAGAGGGTCATGAGCCTGCTGTGCTAGCTTGTTTCCCCTTCGCCAGCTGGGGGCCCCTTGAATGAAGCTGTCCTAATCCTGCCCAAGGAGGTCAAGGTTTCACAGTGGGCATCTGTCTCCTGGAATTCCAGGCATGAAGCTAATCCCACCCTGGCCTGAGCTCCTCAGCCAGGAGGCTGAGGCACAGCTAAGAGCTCAGATGTTGGGAACATCTGTCCTTGGTGTGTCACCCTGGGCAACCCTGGCCGTTTGAACCTTGAGTGTCCTCTTCGGAAGGTCTGGACACTGACCCCATTTGCTCAGTTGACAGGCCTTAGGGAGTCACTACTCTGCAGGCGGTGGGTACGTAGGTCAACGAGGACCTGCCTTGTGTTCCAGAGAGCCGTCGATTGGGAAGAAGCTGAGGCACTAAGAGGTAGTTGAGGGGGCGCGGAGAGCAACCAGTCCTGGAGGGTGGTCCTGGATAGGAGCACAGTCTCCCCTTCCCCACCTGTGGCGGTGGGGCTAGTTGGCAGGATGATCCTGGGTGGTTTCCAGAAAACCAGCTCACTTCAGACCCCACCTGTTCTTGGAGAGGTGCCCGAGGCAGGGCTCAGGCACAGCTAGCCATTCTCATGGGAAAGACAGGCCCTGGGTCCTTGCTGGCTGCTTTGCCTGTTCCGACACTGGTGCTTCTTTCCCACTTCCCGGGCCTTTGCACTTGCTGAGCGCTGTGCCTAGACTACTCTCCACAGATCATCACTGCCTCACTGAAGGCTATAAACCATTGGGTTTCTGTCCCCCACCAGACTGAGTCTGAGAGGGCAGGGACCACGTGTGTCACTGCGTCACCAGGAGGAGTTAAGTAAGTCTGAGAAGAGTAGTGATGGCCAGTGAATATCCCTCTACCTGTATTTGCACCACGTGGGGTAAAGTCCTGGGTCTGGCAATGCTGGGTCAAATTTTTGATGTTAACTGCCAAAATGTCTTCCACGGATGTACCAGTTCATTCTCAACAGCACTTAATAAGAAGTGGTCATGTTTTCCTCCAGCCTTGCCCACAACTTGGGTTAGCAAGCCGGTGGCTGAAAAACACCACATCTTAGGATATGAATTTGCTTTTCCTTATGCGAAAGCCTTCTGCCCTGATACAAAAATCGTTTATATGAAAGAAAAAAACCTTACGAAGTTGAACCACTTTTTAAAAGCTCTGGCATCATTATTCCCTGGCAGTCGGGTGGTTAGGACTCTGTACTTTCACCTCTGGGACCTGGGTTCAATCCCTGGTCGGGGAACTAAGATCCTGCAAGCCATGTGGTGTGCACCCACCCCACCCCCCGAAAAAAAAGCTCAGGTATGTGGGGCAAAAGCCTGAAAAAAATCTCTACATATGTTGCAAATACTTATTTCCTCAGGGTACTTTCTGATGTTTAAGGTGTATTTTGGGGGGCCAGGCCAAGTTTTTCTTTGTTTCCCTAGTTGATTTCATTAACCCTGTGCTTTCTGGCAGAAATTCCTAAATATTCTCTCCTTCCTCAGTAAGAGGAATCTCCATAGCTAGATGACACCCAGAAGTTTCCCAGCCTCCTTTTAATCTAGGGGTGGGCATGTGATAGTAGCAGTAGTGATGTGTGCCATTTCCAGGAACTACCATCTGGCTAGAATATAGGCACAATGGCTGGTACTCCAGCAGCTGTTTTTACTCTGGGTCTGCATGACTAGAACATGAGAAGTAAACACCTTTGTAGGCTTTCCAAAGCTGGCTAGAGGTGAGGACCACTGAGCTGAACCCTCAATCTCCAGTGGGAGTTGAGATGCCAGGACCAACCAGCGCAAAGGCCCAGAGCTAGGAGGAAATGGGCCCATCCATGTGTGGTCTGTGAGGCAGGACTGGCCACTTGGATCACTGACTCCTCTCTATGGTCAGCTGGGGCCCAGGAACAGGTCCTTGCCCGGACTCACCCGGCCAGCCCAAGGATGGGCAAGAATCTGGAACCTGAGAGGCCTGGTGGACCCCTCTCTCCTCCTCAGGGGCTGAGGCACTCCCAGGTCCCACCTCGGGGCTTGTCAAGGTGCTGGCTGTCACAGACCGGTCAGAGCTGAGAGCCCTGGGGAAGAGCCGCCCATCCCTGACCCACCCTGTACCTCACTCCTGTGTCAGGACCAAGGGCAGGTGCCAGGGCAAGACGGTGGGGGTGGGGGTGGCAGGAGACCTGTAGTAGATCCTGACACCCAGAGACTCTGAGAATCGTAGGATCAGAACCCTTAGGACTTGGAATCAGAATCTCACAATGACAATGACCATGACAGCCACCAGTGGTAATAAAGGTTTGCTTTTACTGAGTGCAGGGTTAGATGTTCAAGGACAGATACCCAGCAGGTCATGCTAGGGCTAGAGTAGCTCACGACCTCTCGTCTCCGCCCCTTGCCCTGTCACCAGGGAGACGTGGGAACGCTGGAACCCAGGCAGCGGGCAGGAGTGGGGGCAGCAGACACCCACCCAGCCCCTCGACATTCCTGCCCCTTTTGCTTAGACTGCTGCTGCTGCTGGGCCTTCAGGGATCGCCCTGCTCCTCTCCCCCCATCGACAGGGGGTCCTGGGGTCCTGCGTGCCCTCCTCCCATTCCATGAGGAATCACACAGTCAGGGAAGGTGTGACTGCTTCCCCTCCCCAATCCCTGCCCTCCTCCATACTTTCTCCTCCACCACGCCCCCTGCAGGGCTTCCAACTCTGGGCCTCCCGTGCAGGAAGTCCAGAACATGTCCTGAACCCACCCATTTCTCCCCACCCCTCAATCGCCGCCTTGGACATGGGGGGCTTTTCAGAACCTAGAACTCTCGTTAGGTCCCTCATTTGCTCCAGACTCTCTAATGGCGGCCCGCCCCCACTGACCAGCGCCCTCAGAATAAAACCCAGAACCCTCGCCAAGGCTCAAGGTCCACTGCGTCCCTCCCTGTCCTGCTCCTTCCCACCTCAGGGCCCTCCGCCCAGCTCTCTCGAAGCCTGGCTCATTCTCTGCCTGCAGGGCCCCTCCCTGAGACCCCACATTAAGTGGCCCCCCGGGCTGTCTCCATCTTCGACCTTGCTTCACTCTTGTCATCTATTAGCTTCTGAAATGGGTATTCATCTGCTGGCTTGGTCAGAGCCATGAGGCCGTGAGCGGGGTGGGTCCACCTGGATCCTGTTGTGTCCCCAGTGTCTGTTCCTAGAACCTCCCTGGGGAGATACGACAGGTTTTGCCTGAGTTTGCACAATTTGCATATATTTGCATTCGCTTGCTTGGCATTGTGGGAATCCTGGATTTTCCCTTTCCCACCAGGTTTTCCAGGAGGATGCAGCAGGGGCGTAGAAGGAGGAGGAATTCGGTGTCCTCCCCATCCTCCTGGCACAGGTGAAAGGTGCACACCAGCAGGCAGCAGATGCAGGGAAGAGCAGGCTGGCTCTGCACCCTTGCGCGGAGAAAGAGTGAGAAGACGGTCCTGGGCGAAACGTGAGGATGCCTGGGGGACGCTGGACCCAGCTTGGGTGACGTGTGTAGGCCAGAAGAGGCCACCAGGGGGCGGCAGAGGCTGGGGAGGGTTCCTAGTGCCCTAGCATGAAACCGGGCAAATTCTTAGATCCCTCTCGCTTATGGAGGAGGGAACCCAGCTTTTGGAGGTCGAGCTAGGACTTGAACCCAGAGGTCAGAGCCTCCAGATGACAGTGTCTGAGTTTCTTGATGGCATGACCCTAGACAAGGGACTTCCCCTTCCCCTGTACCTCTGGTCTCCTCATTTGTGCGATAGGGACATGCCAGACACTGCTTCCCCAGGTAGTCCTGTCTCCATTTATTCAGGTTCATGGCCACAGACAATCCGTCCCCCGTGACCTCCCTTATACACTTAATGTCTGGCACAGCGTAGACACTCAGTGCATGTTTGGTGAAGGAACCAATGAATGGACAAAGGAATGAATGAATGAAGTACTTACTCTGTGCCAGGCTTTTGTTATGCAGGTTCAATTTACTCCTCTGAGGCAAGGGCTATTTTACCCCCATTTACAGATGGGGAAACTGAGGCCCAGAGAGAAGCAAAGACTTCCTCAAATATGTATGCATTCAGGACTTGAATGCCTCCCACTCAACTTAGCCTGAGAGTGGGGTTTGGTGATGCCCTCCCTCTAGGTTCTAGAGAAAGGGAGTGGGTCATGGTGCCAGTTGGGGGCGGTGTTTCAAGCAGAGCAAACTTTCCTTATGGGACCCTGCAACCTTGAAAGTAAACCCCACTCCTGTGGGTGAGTGAGCTCCCCGTAGCTCAAGGTGCAAAAAGCACAGTGGGGATTTGAATGGTACAGCCACTGCTCCAGGCTGAGTGGCCTTGGGTGAGCGACATGCCATCTCAGAACCTCAGTTTCCCCACCTGTCAAAGGGAGGCATTAACAGCTTATGGTCAGCGGAAAGTGCCACACGAAGCAAGGCGGGGGGCATTTGGGAGCCTCCCCAGCTCTGCCACCCCCCCCACCCCCCCCAGCAGCCACCTACGTGTCCTGTCCCGGCTTATCCGATCGAATCCAGGGAGGAAAGGGTGCGGGTCCTGCCCGCCCCCACGTCTGGGGGCGGAGTTTTGCTGACCCGGGAGCCCAATAAATCCACAGCCCGCCACCGCGAGCTGCCCCTTTAAGCCCCACCGAGACCTCCTGCAGTCAGCGCTGAGCACAGCTCCCAGGGAGAGGGACAGACGTCTGGGTGGTGGACGCACAGCTGCACCGGGCAGTCGGACCGAGTGGGAGGCCAGGTGGACGGACAGGCAGACAGACGGTGGAGACAGACACGAAGACGAAGAGGAGGGACAGGGAGACAGGCGACCGCAGCAAGGAGCCACAGATTCCTTGCCCAGGGAGCCCCGGCCCGCGGGGGACCAAAGGGGACAGGCTTGCCGTGTAGCTGCCGAGGCCGAGCATCCTCCCACCTCTGCGCAGTCCTGCCTCCTCTGCCACTGCCAACTTCCCTTACCCGAGACACGCGGGGTGGCTGGGAGGGCGGAGGACACGCCTGGTCCCCTCACCCGCACCTCATGGCCGCCGTCGAGGCAGGGGCGCGGGCCACGTTCGGAGCCTGGGACTACGGGGTCTTCGCCCTCATGCTGCTGGTGTCCACCGGCATCGGACTATGGGTCGGGCTAGCCCGGGGCGGGCAGCGCAGCGCCGAGGATTTCTTCACCGGGGGCCGGAGCCTGACTGCCTTGCCCGTTGGCCTCTCGCTGGCCGCCAGCTTCATGTCGGCGGTACAGGTGCTGGGCGTGCCGGCCGAGGCCTACCGCTACGGCCTCAAGTTCCTCTGGATGTGCCTGGGACAGCTGCTCAACTCTCTGCTCACTGCGCTGCTCTTCCTGCCGGTCTTCTACCGCCTGGGCCTCACCAGCACCTACCAGGTACCAGGCAGAGGCCCGGCAGCGTCAGGACCTGCCTGGCTGGGAACGCAGGGTCGCGGTGGGGGGCGGGGGGGGGAATCCTGAGGATTTGAGCTGCAGTGCAGGGGGCCGCAGGCGGGCTCCTTAGTGCTTTAATGTGGGGGGGCCCCCGGGCAGACAGGTGGTGAGGGTTGTGGGAAGAAGCCCCAGGCACTGGGGCCAGGGGCAGGAAGGAGGGAGACGAGCCGGCGTCTGGATTCTCTTTGGTGGAAACCCGGTCAGGGCGTGGCCAGGCTCGGCCAGGAGCGCACTCACGTGCGCACAGGCACACACTTGCAACCCACATGCCTGGGCTTGCGTACACCCGAGTGCTCGCCGGACGGCGGGCTCAGGATTCGAAATCCGACATCCCCGCCTCCTCCTACCTTCGGCAAGGGGTTGCCTCTCTGCTCGGGTTTCCCAAACGTCAAACTGGGCTAATTACAGGACCTGCCTCCAGGGCAGTGAGCAAAGTGATTAAAATCTTGACCAGTGTACGGTAGGCAGCCTGCTACAGGCACTGTCTGTATCTTGCCAAAGTTGACTCAGAGAGGCGGCAGCCCCGGGGGACGATCAGACATGAATGGGAGTGGGTGGGGCTGATGTGTACACACTTGATGGCTCAGTCCTCCTGGGCACACGCCGTGTGCACAGGCGCGGGGATGGCGCGTGTGCGCAGGTGTGTGCAGGTAGGTCGGAGTGTGTGCTCCGGGCGGGAGCCCCCGTGGGCAAGAGTGCGGAGAGCGCAGTTGCCCTCCCGAGGGCGGGCAGAAGCCAAGAGGGCGAGTGAAGGACTCCAGACGCGTCGGACCCCTGGGTAAGGCCATTCCAAGTGACCATGAGCCCTCGGCTCCTCCTTGCAGTATCTGGAGCTGCGCTTCAGCCGCGCTGTGCGGCTCTGCGGGACCCTGCAGTACCTGGTGGCTACAGTGAGTGGCCTCGGCCCCGCCCTCGCCCCCAGGGTCCAGCTCGGGTCAAATCTTTGTCGGTCCCACCCAGAGCCCTCTTCTTTCCCTCAAGACCCCGCCCCGTGGGTCCCGCCCCCACCCGCAAAGCCTTGCCT
>NW_020175432.1:2425674-2474504 GCF_003031525.2 Neophocaena asiaeorientalis asiaeorientalis
GCTACCCGAGCCCGCCGCGACCCTACATGGCCCTGCCCATCTGCCCCCAGTCACGTACCCCAACCACCCTTCTCCCCCTATCTCCTAATGCCTTCTTAACCCAGGAGCCCCCCAATGCCCCCGCCCCTACTCACCTGCCCGTGCCCTCTACCTGCAGATGCTGTACACCGGCATCGTGATCTACGCCCCCGCGCTCATCCTGAACCAAGGTTTGACTCGGGAGAGGGTGACGGGGAGGGGACAAAAGCTTAGAGACTGGACCAGGGGAAGGAAGGGGCAGCCCTAGGAGAGACTTGGGAGGGAAGTATCCTCCTGGAGAGAAGAGGGCCCAAGAGAGTGGAGGCCAAGTTTACACCCTGCACAGCGGCCTAATGGGAGGGTCTCCTTGCAGTGACAGGGCTGGACATCTGGGCATCGCTCCTGTCTACCGGAGTCATCTGCACCTTCTACACTACTGTGGTGAATGTCCCCCTTCCCCCACCTGACGTGGGGCTCCATGTCCACTGAGTGGGAGAGACTGTGGGCAGGCCCATCCACTCCCTACCTTCCCTTCCTCCGGAGGAAGCCTGTGTCCCAACTGGGCCTACTTCCTCATCTTTATTATGAAAGGTGATTTGAAAGGTTTATTGCTGAAAGTCCAAGGACAAGCTAGCTTCAGGCATGGGTGGATCCAGGGGCTACAACAGAGTCTTCTGGGCCCCTCTCCCATCTCTAGGGACCTCATTAGCTCCAGGCTTCCATCCCTTTTGGCTTCCTTCCAGCAGCAAGTGAGTTCCAATTTCAGGATGGGCTGGCTGAAGTCCCCGAAGGGCTCTGTTTGGCTGGCTCTGGTATTCTGTGAAGGATGAGCCACTCACAGATGTTTGGGTGGCTAGGGTGTTCTGATTGGCTATTCCTGGAGCTGGGAGCAGGGTTAGCTTCACCCAAGTGACCTGGGTGGGGGAAGGGGCTTCTCCAAAGGAAAATCCAGGGGCTGCCAAGACAAAAACATGAAGAACATGCCAGGGCTTCCCTGGTGGCGCAGTGGTTGGGAGTCCGCCTGCTGATGCAGGGGACACGAGTTCGTGCCCCGGTCCGGGAGGATCCCACATGCTGTGGAGCGGCTGGGCCCGTGAGCCATGGCCGCTGAGCCTGTGCTCCGCAATGGGAGAGGCCACAACAGTGAGAGGCCCACGTACAGCAAAAAAAAAAAAAAAAAAAAAAAGAACATGCCAAAGACATGAAGGCTGGATGGGTAAAAACAACAGCTAATAATAACAGTAGTACTAATAATGATAATAATGGTGGCAGCCATCACTCACTGAACACTTGTATGTGCCAGATGCTCTTCCAAATATTTTTCTTATAGTAACTAATTTAGTCCTCACAATGATACCCTGAGGAAGGTACTGTTATTACCCCCATTTTACAGATAAGGAAACCGAGGCAGAGAGGGGTATTGGTCCCAGCCACTGCTGGAGGCCAGGCCAGGTTGGCCCCAGCCAGGTCCGCTACCTGACTCCTTCTCCCTCCTACCTCTGCCCTGTCCTGTAGGCCCCAGACAGATTCCCGTCTGACACCCTGTCTCCCTCCCTGTCACATCTTGCAGGGCGGCATGAAGGCTGTGATCTGGACCGACGTGTTTCAGGTCTTAGTGATGCTGAGTGGTTTCTGGGTTGTCCTGGCTCGCGGAACTATGCTCGTGGGTGGACCTGGGCAAGTACTTGAGCTTGCCAAGAACCACTCCAGGATCAACCTGATGGAGTAAGTGAAAACATAAAGGGGGATACTGCCAAACGATGGAGCTGACATCTGTCTGCCCTGGGAGAAGCCAGCCAATGCCTCCTGCTCCAGGAAGCCCTCCTTGCTCCCCTCCCGAGACTCCCCACGGACAGAACCCTGGCTCCCCCCTCTGTACTCCCACAGCCCCCATCCCTCCATCTGGCCCAGACTTCTGCACCACCCCACCCCCTAGCCCAGACTGGGGACTGCAGGCTCTCTGAGCTCCCAGCTGAACATAGAAAAAATGTTTTCTGAATGCATACATGGATGATTCAAACTCCTAGTCACATTTCAGAACCTACCCCAAATATCCCTTTAAGGCCCATAAGGTGCAGAATGGCTATCTGGGGCACTTTGGGTGGGTGAAGTCAGTGTGGCATCCCCACATGGCTGACTTTCCCTGCCCTCATCCAGCTTTGACCTGGACCCAAGGAGCCGCTACACATTCTGGACTTTTGTTGTCGGTGGCACATTGGTATGGCTTTCAATGTATGGTGTGAACCAAGCACAGGTGCAGCGCTACATGGCCTGTCGCACGGAGAAACAGGCCAAGCTGTGAGTATTTGGGAGGGGCAAAGTGGATACTTCGGGGACGTGCTGCTCCCCTCCCCTTCTGAGACCACCTCTCCCCCCAGGGCCGTGCTCGTCAACCAACTGGGCCTGTTCCTGATCGTGTCCAGTGCCGCTTTCTGTGGCATCGTCATGTTCACGTTCTACCTTGACTGTGACCCTCTCCTGGCAGGGCGTATCTCTGCCCCAGACCAGGTGAGTCTGGTCCAGGCTCCTAGGCCACTTCTATCTACCCACCCCCACTGTGAACCTCTGGATGAGTCTCTGCGGGTGAGAGTGGAAAAGTAGAGACAGCCGGTGCAAAGGTCCAGAGGCAGGAAAGAGCTCAGCTCACAGGAGGATCTGGGAGGTGATGGGAAGCCATGGGAGGGAGTAGGGGAGGGGCATTTCAGACTCCCTGAAGGCTATCAAGGAGGAGATGGGACCATGGTCCATCATGAAATGATGACATTAACCATAATGACCCTCTCTCATGTCCCAAGTGTCTACTCTGTGCCTTATGCTGTTCCCTTCACAAGCAGTTAATTTCCCATCAAATCATTCAACATGTGATGAGGCCAAGGTTGCCATGGCCCTTGACGTACAGATGAGGAAACTGAGGCAGGAGGTCGTGGGTAGAGCAATTGCCTGAGGTCCACAGGCAAGTCAGGGGCAGCACCAGGGCCAAGACCTAGACCTGCACACCCTGGCGGGATCTCTGACCCTGGGGTTCAGAGCTGGCAGAGGCTGCAAGATCATCCCATCAGATCCTCCTCTGGGGTCAGATCCTGGACTGTCTGACTGTGTAACCTCAAGCAAGGTGTGTACCTCTTTGGTCCCACTGGCTCCATCAGTAAAGTGGGGATGACACAGGACCTTGCCTCACTCAGGTCCCAGGGCTCTTTGCATGGTATCACAAAGTCGATCGACAAACACACACACGCTAAGTGCCCACTGTGAGCCTGGTCTGTACAGGGTGCTGGGGACGTGCAGTGTAAGGACAGACAGAAGCCCCTGCCCTTGGGGTGCTGCTGTCCTGGAGGTTGACCCCCGACTCCCCCCAGTACATGCCCTTGATGGTGCTGGACATCTTCGTGGACCTGCCTGGAGTCCCTGGGCTCTTTCTGGCCTGTGCCTACAGTGGCACCCTCAGGTGAGTGGCACAGCTTGCTCACTTGGCCGCATCTGAGCCCGTGGGTCCTCCTTGTCTCTACCAGCCACTCCCCTGTGAGATGGAATGTTCTGGGCATGTCCATCATTTACTGCTCAGTCCCCATCAGGTGGGCTCTGGCAAAGGGCACACCCTGGGCATCAGGACCCCAGCTCCGGAGTCTTTACCGTCTTATTCCCCGGCAGGGCCACACGAGACTCCTTTCCCTTCTTTCTGTCCTCCATCCCCCGAACAAATGTTTGATAAGCACCTATGTGGCAGGTACTGCTGTTCTAAATACTGGGGCACAGCCATGGCCAAGCGGTCACCCACTCTTGCCCTCAGGGGCCTCACACTCTGGTAGTTTCAAATCTTCTACAACTTGTGGCCTGCTCCTGCTGTGACCAGAGTTCCATGAGACTGTTCTCTGCACCCCATTATTGCTCTGTAATGAGAACTTGTGTCATTTGTGGCCTTGGTCACGGGTGTCCTTGCTCCTGAGAGGGTGTCTCAGGTCTACGGGGGAGTGTGGAGATGTGGACATCTCCACTCCTGAGGAATTCTGTCACCCCTGCCTCTGCCCTCGGGCTGGCTGGGGGTCCTGGCAGGCCAGATGGTGTGGGCAGCTGGGGGCCTCCCCTAGCAGGTAGGCCCCAGGGTGTGTGTGGCCAATCCCTTGATGTGGCCTGAGGACACCCCTCTCCCCTCCCTTGTACCCGCCAGCACTGCATCCACCAGCATCAATGCCATGGCTGCTGTCACTGTGGAGGACCTCATCAAACCTCGGCTGCCGAGTCTGACCCCCCGGAGACTTGTCATCATCTCCAAGGGGCTGTGTGAGTTGGGGGGACCCGGGTGGGGGACCAGGGCAGCCTCTCCCCGCTGACAGTGCCATCCCCATCCACTACAGCACTCATCTACGGCTCGGCCTGTCTCACTGTGGCAGCTCTGTCCTCCCTGCTGGGGGGCGGCGTTCTCGAGGTGAGCCCCGCTCCCCACCCTGCCCTAATCTCCCCAAGAGGTGAGGCAACATCCACGTTGAAATGAGGCTCCGAGAAGGTTACACATGTCAGCGGCAGAACTGAGTTCTGACTGATGCCACAGGCAGGATACTTCCTGCAGCCACCTGGCCAAAAGCGGGGGGGATGGGGGAGGAGGGGCAGCTAGGAGCGGGAGTGGTGGCCTGGGGGCAAGAAGGGCCTCCTTCTGGCCTGGAGGTGGAACCAAGTTTGTCAAGAGAGAGAATCAGCATCTTTGGGAGAGAGGCAGGCACAAGGAGTCGCCTCCCCTTTAGGGCACAGAGGAGTCTCAAGGTCCACAGTAGAATTCCCCAGGTCTTCCTTTCCCAGCGGGTAAACTGAGGACAGGAAAGGTGGGAGAGCTCTGCTCTCAGTCTCAACCCCACCCACTCTCCCAGGGCTCCTTCACCATCATGGGAGTCATCAGCGGCCCCCTCCTAGGAGCTTTCATCCTGGGAATGTTCCTCCCCGCCTGCAATACGCTGGTGAGTGGGGGTGAGCGAGGTGAGGGGCTGGGAATACCCTCCACTGACACTGGGTCCCCCATCAGGGCGTCCTGTCCGGGCTGGCGGTGGGCTTGGCGCTCTCGCTGTGGGTGGCCGTGGGTGCCACTCTGTACCCGCCTAGCGCGCAGTCCATGGGGGTCCTGCCTTCATCGGCCGCCGGCTGTGCTGTGCCCTCGGCCAACGCCTCTGGCATCCTAGACCCGCTTCTCGCCGCCAACGCCTCCAGCAGGGCCTCCAGGTGAGCGAGCTGGTGTGAGCGGGAGGCGTGACCAGGGAGGGATCCTGGCCCGATTGAGAGGAGGAGCGGGGAGCAGGAAGAAGTGAGGGAAGGGCATTCCCAGCAGAGGGGAAAGAAAGTGCAAAGGCTCTGAGACCAGGGTTCAGTTTATTTATTTATTTATTTACTTTGGCTGCGTTGGGTCTTCATTGCTGCGTGCAGGCTTTCTCTAGTTGCGGCGAGCGGGGGCTACTCTTCGTTGTGGCGCGCGGGCTTCTCATCGCGGTGGCTTCTCTTGTTGCGGAGCACGGGCTCTAGGTGCGCGGGCTTCAACAGTTGTGGCTCGCGGGCTTAGTTGCTCCCCGGCATGTGGGATCTTCCCGGACCAGGCATCGAACCCGTGTCCCCTGCACTGGCAGGCGGATTCTTAACCACTGCGCCACCGGGGAAGTCCCCCAGTGTTCACTTTAGTGCATTCCAACTATGGTGAGGTTGGGGTGGATTTAATGCGAGGAGTAAGGATAGGAGAAGAGGTCCAGCCAGAGGAATCTGATTCTTTTCTTTCTAAATTGAGATATCATTTACAGACCATAAAATTAGCCATTTAAAAGTGGCTTTTAGTATACTCCCCAGGTTATACAATCATCACCACTAACTGAAGAATATTTTCATTACCTCAAAAACAAACAAAACAAAAAAGACCAAAAAATAAAACTCTGTACGCTTTAGCAGTCACTCCCCATTTCCACCTCCCTCTAGCCCCTGGCAACCACTAATCCAGTTTCTGTCACTATGGATTTGCCTATTCTGTACAGTTCATATGAATGAAACTGTACAACATACGGCCTGTTGTCTCTGGCTTCCTTCACTCACATGGTGTTTTTAAGGTCCATCCACATTGTGGCATGTATCAGTGCTTCATTCCTTTTATGGCTGAGTACTATTTCACTGTATGGATGGATCCATTTTATTTATCCTTTATCAGTTGATGGACATTTAGTGATTGTGAACAGTGCTGCTATGAACATTTGTGTACAAGTACTGGTGTAGACATATGTTTTCATTTCTCTGGATATATACCTAGGAGTGGAATTGCTGGATCATATGGTAATTCTATGTTTAACTTTCTGAGGAGCCACCAGACTCTTTTCCACAGTGACTACATCATTTTACATTCCCTCCAGCAATATATGAGTGTTCCAGTTTCTCCACATCCTCTCCGATACTTGTTATTTTCCCCTCTTAAAAACCCTAGCCATCCTATTGGGTATGAAGTGATATCTCATTGTGGTTTTGATTTGTGTTTCCCTAATGACTAAGGATGTTGACCATCTTTTCACGTGCTTACTGGCCATATTTATATCTTCTTTGGAGAAATGTCTCCTCAGATCCCTTGCTCATTTTTAAACCGGGCCATTTGTCTTTTCATTGTTGAGTTGTAATTTATATATTCTTTATATCTTTATAATGGTGGATATTAGATCCTTATCAGATGTACGATTTGCAAACATTTTGTTTCATTCTGTGTGTTGTCGTTCATTCTGTTGACAGTATCCTTTGATATACAAAAGTTTTCCATTTTGATGAAGTCCTGTTTATCTATGTTTTCTTTGTTTTGTTTTGTTTGGCTGTGCTACGTGGTTTTTAGGATCTTAGTTCCCTGACCAGGGATTGAACCCACCCCCTCAGCAGTGAAAGCAAGGAGTCCTAACCACTGGACCGCCAGGGAATTCCCTCTATGTTTTCTTTGGCTGCTTGTGCTTTTGGTGTCATATCTAAGAAACTATTGCCAAATCCAAGGTCATAAAGGTTCACAGCTGTTTTCTTCTTAGAGCTTAATTTGGTTTGATTCTGAGGGCAATAGGGATCCATGGAGGGTGATGAGAAGTAGCAGGAGGTGATCTGAGTTACATTTTAGTAATGCTCCCTCTGCTTGTGTGTACAGAATGCCTGAGGGTGTTGGTGGGATAGCAGCAGGGAAGGAGAACTGGCACATGGCCAGATGAGCAATAATGGAGGACTGGGCTGGGTCGTGGGAGTGGAGACAGGAAGAAGCAAATGGGCTGGGAGTGGATTTTAGACTCATGCTCAACTCTCCCTCCCCCAGCCTCGAAATGGACCCTGATCAACCCACCTTAACTGACAGCTTCTACGCCATTTCCTATCTCTATTATGGTGCCCTGGGCACAGTGAGCACCGTGCTATGTGGAGCTCTCGTCAGCTGCCTGACGGGTAAGGAGGGCGTGTAGCATTCTTAGAAGTCATCCTGTCCATCCCTCTGCCTCTAGGACCCACCTGACAGGGAGGGAAGGAAGGATCCTTCTGCCGGCCAAGTGGCCACTGTGCGCTAGCCGCATCTACACCCTTTGTACTGCATCACCTTCAGGACAACCCTCCACCTCGTGGGACTCGTCCTATTTTGCAAAGGCAGAAACAGAGGCATCCCCTATCCACCTCTCTGTTCCCTCTTCGCCCCCCAAAATTAAGCCTTTGCGAGAGGAAGGCCGGTAGGGCCACGAGACGCTGTCCCTGGTGCTGATATATCTTCTCATCAAGGCCTTAGCAATTCTGCGCTCCTCCAGGAATTCTGAATCCCATGGAGAAGTGGAAAGAGATCAGAAGAAATCAACAGAGATAATAGTACCTGTTCTCGCTTCCTGAGTCTCAGACTTCACATTCACCAGGCCTTTATTGAGTCTTTCTCTGTTGGGCAATATTCTAGACGATAAGGACATAGGAGTGAACGGAACCATGTGCCGGACCCTCCTGGCCATCCACTGTTGTGCTACTACAACCCCTCACTGTATAGATGAGACAACTGAAACCCAGAGGGGGGCAGAGACTTGCCAGTGTCCCCAGTGGGTCACTGTCAGATCTCGGATTGGAAACCATCAGAGCTCTCCCTTCCCCTCCCCAGGGCCTGGTCTCCAGTCCCCGCCCCCCACCCCTCGCTAAATAATTCCATTTTCTCTCTGCCCCCTCAGGCCCCACCAAGCGCAGTGCCCTGGGTCCTGGTCTGCTGTGGTGGGACCTCACACGGCAGACGGCATCTGTGGCCCCTAAGGAAGAAGTGGCCGCCCTGGATGACAGCTTGATGAAGGTCAGTCTAGGGCTGTGCTCTCGGAGTTGGGGGAGGGGGAGTGAAGTGGCTTCGGGTGCTCTGTGTGTGGCCACAACTCAGGGAAGTGACAGGGTGAGTCAGCATGTTTGTCTTTCTCAACTTCTCCTTACCTCCTGTGGAAAGGCTCAGTTGGGAGCTAATGTGTCTTCAACACCTTCCCCTTTAACAAGCACAGAGCAGAATTCATTTTCATCGTATCTGTTTTTACAATTACTTCCAATCTATGGCAAGTGAAACTGGTTTGTCTTTTGGTGTTGATATAAAGTGTCTCCTGAAAAGAAAATTGCTTAATTCAAAAGTGAGTCAACTTAGGAAAACTCTTACATAAGAAACACCACAGGGAGTAGACCAACCTTGGCCAAAGCCGTGTGGCTGCTATTGGAATGTCCTGAGTTTAAGAAACATTGTCCCTGGGGGGTCTGATCCAGGCCTGCTCTTGCTTTGGAATCCCTGTTTCATTCCCTTATTTATTAAGCACTTGCTGTGTACCCAGACCTGTACTGGCAGGAGCAGAAGAAAGCTAAACCAAGAAAGGAATAGGATCTAAGCAGGTGGTGAATATTAGGAAGAAAATAAAGCAGAATCCTATGATGGGGATAGCCTCTTGGAAGAGGGGACATTAATAGAGTCCAGAATGAGAAGGAGACAGCCATAGGGAAATCTGAGGGAAGGGCATTCTTGGTGGAGGGCACAGCAGGTGCAAAGGGTCTGAGGCCAGCGCAGACTCAACAGTGAGGGCTGGGGAGGGAGTGGATTTGGCTTAAGTGTTTTAAAGCTCCCTCCAGCTGCTGTGGGAAAATATTCATTCTCTGGAAGAACAATAGGCAGAGTCAGAGAGAGGATGTGGGCAGGCATCCATGGAAGCTCTGATGGCCTGGACTGTAGGTGACACGGGCACGGGGGAGAGAAGTGGATGGAGGTTTTTGAGGCAGAAGGGACAGGACTGACCTGTGCACTGGACAAGGGGATATTGTGCAACTCTGCCCAGGTTCTGTCCTCCCAGGCCCTCTGTCCCCAACTGGAGGATATCTGAGCTGACACAGCAGAAGTGGTCTTTATGACAGGGTCTTTCTTCTCTCCTCCCCCTAGGGTGCTGAAGAATTGTCCCCAGGAACCAAGAGGCCTCCTGACTTCCTGCCCACTGACGAGGACCATCTGCTCTTCCTGGGTCAGAAGGAGATGAATGGAGCTGGCTCCAGGACCCCAGGCAGTGAACATGACAAAGGTCTTAACCTGCGAGAGACAGACCTCTGAGGCAGTCAGGAACTGACCGCCTGGGATGGAACCCCAGGGGAGCCAATCCCAGGCCATGGGCCGATGGTCTTGGGCTCCTATTGGCGAGGCCACATCATATGCAAATAAGCTCGGGACTGCACGTCCCTACCCTATGGGAAGAGGTGAAGCCCCACCTCCAGAAAGTCATTTTATCCTGCCTTCTCCTTCCAGCTGGACCCAAGTCTTAGATGCTGCACCCCTGCCCACTCCCCCAAAACAAGGCCAGATATTTCTCTACCTACAAAAGTAAGATATTGGAGTCCCCTCTGGACAACATGGGAAAACCCCAGGCCCAACACTGGGGTCTGAGAAAGACCCCAGTTCTTCCCTGGGAATTATCTGAACCTTAGCAATGATTTTGGACGTCCTCAGGCCCAACCCCTTGTGCCCACTTCACAGGTAGGGAAACCAAGGCCTGGAAAGGGGCATTGACTTGGCCAAGGTCACAGAACAAACCAGACACTCATCAAGAGTTAGACACCAGCTCTCCCTCCTTCATCCCTTCCCTATTTTCCCCCCTTTGGAGGGACAGACGTCACATGGCCTCTGATCTTGTGAGGAGGAGGGAAGGAGAAAGGAAGAATAATGTTTTCAGCCTTCCTTCTGTGCCTGGACACTTTACCCATCTCATCCATTAAGGACCATGAGCCCACTTTACAGAGGAAGAAACTGAGGCTCAGTGAGGTTGCCTGAGGTCACACAGTGAGTCGGGTCAGGTCGGGGACAGACCTGGGTGCTGCATGAGGCGGAGGCTCCGTTGACGATGTGTTGCTGGTATACAGGCGAGCTCACATACCAGAGACGCGTCTGACCCTTGGTTGGAGACTTCATCCATGCACATCAAATAAATGGACTCTTGATGTTCTGTCTTCTCTGAAAAATCATTTTGGCTGTCACCCTAGATCTCCTCAGTCAGATCTGAGTGCAAATCTCTTTATCACTATCCCCGAGCCTATGATGAATAAACCTGAGTATTTAAAGCATCAGAGCAAGGTGATCACTCCCATGCTAGGGTGCATTACCCTGCCTTCCCAGACACACAGCTTCTCTCCCCTCCTGACTCCCTCCCAAAGGATCCCCTCCTCACTGCCCTTTGTACACTGTCCCTGCACCAGCCCCTGGGGTTTCTGTGACACTGAGAGCTGGCTGTACCCACCTCTGCCCACAACTGCCATAGCTCCCATGGCCTCCAGAGAAGCGTCCCCTGCTCACCTAGCAGTGGGAGCCCTTATACTAGGTTCAATAAGGTAGCCCCAAAATTCACATCTACCTGGAAACTCAGAATGTAAGCTTCTTTAAAAATAGGGTCTTGGCAGGTGTACTTGGTCAAGTTAAGATTAGGTCATACTGGGACTTCCCTGGTGGCGCAGTGGTTGAGAATCCGCCTGCCAGTGCAAGGGACACGGGTTCAAGCCCTGGTCCAGGAAGATCCCACATGCCACGGAGCACTACTACAAGCCTATATGCCACAACTACTGAGCCTGCGCTCTAGTACCCGCGAGCCGCAACTACTGAGCCCAAGTGCCACAACTACTGAAGCCGGCACACCTAGAGCCTGTGCTCCGCAACAAAGAGAAGCCACCGCAATGAGAAGCCCGCACACCACAACGAAGAGTAGCCCCCGCTCGCCACAACTAGAGAAAGCCTGCATGCAGCAACGAAGACCCAATGCAGCCAAAAATAAACAAATTATTAAAACTAAAAATTAGGTCATACTGATTAGAATGGGCCCTGAATCTAATGACTGTGTCCTTATTAGAAGAGGAGAAAAGACACAGACACACAGGGAGAAAACTATGTGGACAAAGAGGCAGAGATGAGTAATGTACGTACAAGCCAAGGGATGCCAAGGATTGCTGGAGTCACCAGAAGCTGGGAGTGAGGCAGGGGAGGGATTCTATCCTAGGGCCTTCAGAGGAAACACGGCCCTGCCAACATCTTGATTTCGAACTTTGGGCCTCCAGTACTGAGAGAAAATTAATTTCTATTATGTTAAGCTGTGGCAGCCTCAGGAAATGAATGTACCCCTCCTGATCTGGCCTCTCTTGACCACTCAGAGACCTGGCCCTCTGTGCAGGCTGTTTTATGGAGACCTTTAGATTTGGACTTAAAAATGACCATCACAAATTTTTTTGTTTTTTTTTTTTTTTTTCGGTAAACCAGGGAAGCCCTAAAAGTGACCATCACGAATTTTAAATCAATGACTGAGTAAAGTGGGAACCAGACTTTCAGCTGGTTGATGGTCCTTCCTCAAAGCACAGTTCGGGGTGGGGCAGGGAGCAGGGCTGAGGCTTCCCAGTGCAGGCAGAACAAGCTGGTCTGGCTGCTGTTTTAGAGATCCAGCCATGTTGTCGTGTGTATTGGTAGCTCATCACTTACTATTGCTGAGTTGTACTCCACTGTATGGATGGACCACCGTCTGTTCATCCATTCACTAACATTTCCAGCTTTGGGCTATTACAAAGAAAGTTGTTAAAAACATTAGTGTACATGTTTTTGTGTGAACTTTCATTTCTCTTGGGTCATTTCTTAGGAATGAAATGGCTGGATCCAACGGGGTAGGTGTATGTTTATTTTAGAAATTGTCAAACTGTTTTCCAAAGTGGTTGACTCATTTTACATTGTCACAAACAATATATGAGTTCCAACTGCTCAACATCCTTGACAGAACTTACATGGTCCATCCTTTTAATTTTGGCCATTCTCGTGTGTGTGGGGTAGTATCTCAATGTGGTATTGATTTATATTTCTCTGATAACTGAAGATTTTGAACATCTTTTCACATGCTTGTTATCTATCCATATAGTTTTGACCAAGTGTCATTCAAATCTTTTGCCCAATTCTTAATGGGGTTCTTTATTTTCTTATTGTTGCAAGAATTATTTTTGTATTCTGGATACAAGTTCTTCATTGGTTATAGCATTGCCAATATTTTCTCCCAAATTGTGTCTTGCCTCTTTAGTTGCTTAATACTGCCTTTGAAAGATCAGAATTGTAGTTTTGATTTCCGAAAAATTATAATTTTTTCTTTTCCTCTTTGTGGCAAAAATTACGTAAAATAAAAGTCATGATTTTAACCATTTTAAAGTGTATAGTTCAGTGGCATTAAGTACATTCACATTGTTGTACAATCACTACCATCCATCTCCAGAACTTTTTACTCATCTGAGACTGAAATTCTATACCCGTAAATACTAATTCCCAATTCTCCTCTCCCACCAGTCCCTGGTAGCCATCATTCTATTTTATTTTTTGGCTGTGCCATGAAGCTTACAGGATCTTAGTTCCCCAACCAGGGATCAATCCTGGGCCCCCTGCAGTGGAAGCTTGGAGTTCTAACCACTGGACAGCCAGGGAATTTCCTCGGCATTCTATATTCTTTGTCTATGAATTTGACTATTCTATGGAGCTCATATAAGTGAATCATACATTATTTGTCTTTTTGTGTCTGGCTTATTTCATTTAGCATAATGTCTTCAAAGTTCATTCATGCTGAAGCAGCTGTCAGAATTTCCTTCCATTTAGAGGCTGACTAATATTCCACTGTATGTATATACCACGTTTTGTTTATCCATTCATCCACCAATAGACTTTTGGATTGTTTCCACCTTTTGGCTATTGTGAATGATACTGCTGTGACCATTGATGTCAAAATATCTGTTCTATATTCGCTTTCAATTCTTTTGGGATTATACCCAGAAGTGGAAAACTGGATCATATGGTAGGTAATTCGGTTTAATTTTTTAAATATTGTTTTACATTCCTGTTTTAAATACTATTTAATTTTTAAAATACTGTTTTACATTCCCACCAAATATTAACAGACATAAAGAGAGAAATTGGCAGCAACACAATAACAGTAGGGGATTTTAACACCCCACTTACATCACTGGACAGGTTATCCAGATAGAAAATTAATAAGGAAACACTGGCCTTAAATGATACACTAGATCAAATGTGTGTCACACACTAGGACTCCACATATATATATGGAACTTTCCATCCAAAAGCAGCAGAATACACATTTTTTCCAAGTGTGCAGAAAATTCTCCAGGATAGATTACATGTTAGGCCACAAAACAAGTCCCAGTAAATTTAAGAAAACTGAAATCATGTCAGGCATCTTTTCTGACCACAACACTGTGAGCAACTACAAGAAAAAAAAAACTGCAAAGAAAAACTGCAAAGAAAAAGCAACTACAAGAAAAAAAACTGCAAAAAAACACAAACACATGGAGGCTAAACAATATGTTACTAAACAACCAATGGGTCACTGAGGAAATCAAAGAAGAAATTTTAAAATACCTGACAAATAAAAATGAAAACACAATGATCCAAATCTACGGGATGCAGGAAAAACAGTTCTAAGCGGGGAGTTTATAGAGATAAAAGCCTATCTCAGGAAACAAGAAAAAGTCAAATAAACAATCCAAATTTACATGTGAAGAAACTAGAAAAAGAAGAACAAACAAAACCCAAAGTTAGAAGAAGGAAAGAAATTGTAAAGATCAGAGCAGAAATAAATGAAATAGAGACCAAAAAAGCAATAGAAAAGATCAATGAAATTAAGAGCTTGATTTTGAAAATATAAGCAAAATCAGTAAAACTTTAGCCAGACTCATGAAGAAAAGAAGAGAGAGGGCCCAAATCAATAAAATCAGAGATGAAAAAGAAGCTATAACTGACACCACAGAAATACAAAGGATCATAAGATTACTACAAACAATTATACCTCAATAAAATGGACAACCTAGAAGACATGGGTAAACTCCTAGAAATGTAAAATCTCCCAAGACTGAACAAGGAAGAAACAGAAAACATCAACAGATCAATTACCAGTAATGAAATTGAATCAGTAATAATAATAATAAAAACTCCAACAAATAAAAGTGTAGGACCAGATGCCTTCACAGGTGAATTCTACCAAACATTTAGAGAAGAGTTAACACCTATCCTTCTCAAAATATTCCGAAAAATTGCAGAGGAAGGAATGCTTCCGAACTCATTCTATGAGGTTGACATCATCCTAATACCCAAACCAGATTAAGATATCACACAAAAAAAGAAAATTACAGGCCAATATCACTGATGAACATAGATGCAAAAATCCTCAACAAAAAAATAGTAAGCCAGGGCTTCCCTGGTGGTGCAGTGGTTGAGAACCTGCTTGTTAATGCAGGGGACACAGGTTCGAGCCCTGGTCTGGGAAGATCACACGTGCTGCGGAGCAACTAGGCCCGTGAGCCACAACGACTGGGCCTGCGCGTCTGGAGCCTGTGCTCCACAGCAAGAGAAACTTTTTTTTTTTAAGAAAAAGCTTTTGACAAAATTCAACATCCATTTATAATAAAAATTCTCCATGAAGTGAGTACAGAGAGAATATACCTCAACATAATAAAAGCCATATATGATAAGCCCACAGCTAACAACATACTCAATGGTAAAAAGCTGAAAGCACTAAGATCAAGAACAAGACAAGGATGTCCATTCTCGCTACTTTTATTCTACATAGTATTGGAAGTCCTAGCCACAGCAATCAGACAAGAAAAAGAAATAAAAGAAATCCAAGTTGGAAAGGAAGAAGCAAAAACTGTCACTGTTTGCAGATGACATAATACCCTACATAGAAAATCCTAAAGATGCAAACCAAAAAACTGCTGGAGCTAATCAAAGAATTAGGTAAAGTTGCAGGATACAAAATTAATATACAGAAATCTGTTGCATTTCTATACACTAATAACAAACTATCCAAAAGAGAAATTTAGAAAACAATCCTATTCACCATCACATCAAAAAGAATAAACTAACTAGGAATAAATCTAACTAAGGCTATAAAAGACCTGTACTCAAAAAACTATGACACTGATGAAAGACACTGAAGATGACAAAAACAGATGGAAAGATACACTGTGTTCATGGATTGGAAGAAATTATATTGTTAAAATGACCATACTACCCAAGGCTATCTACAGATTCAATACAATCCCTAACAAAATATCAATAGCATTTTTCATAGAACTAAAACAAATAATTCTAAAATTTGTATAAAAACGCAAAAGACCCTGAATAACCAAAGCAATCTTGAGTAAGAAGAACAGAGCTGGAGGTATCACACTTCCTGACTTCAGGCTATACTACAAAGCTGCAGTAATAAAAACTGTATGGTACTGGCCACAAAAACAGATACAGAGATCAATGGAACAGAATAAAGAGCCCAGAAAAAACTCACACATTTATGATCAATTAATCTACAACAAAGGAAGCAAGAATATACAATGGGGAAAAGAGAGTCTCTTCAATGAGTGGTGTTTGGAATATTGGACAGCTACATGTGAAAGAATGAAATTAGGGGCTTCTCTGGTGGTACAGTTGTTAAGAATTTGCCTGCCAATGCAGGGGACAGGGGTTCGAGCCCTGGTCCAGGAAGATCCCACATGCTGTGGAGCACCACAACAACTGAGCCTGTGCTCTAGAGCCTGCGAGCCACAACTGCTGAGCCCGCATGCCACAGCTAGAGAAGCCTGCACTCCTAGAGCCCATGCTCCGCAACAAGAGAAGCCACTGTAATGAGAAGCCTGCGCACCGCAATGAAGAGTAGCCCCCACTCGCTGTGACTAGAGGAAAGTCCGTGTGCAGCTACCAAGACCCAACACAGCCAAAAATAATAATAATAATTAATAAAGAATGAAATTAGAACATTTTCTTATGCCATATACAAAAGTAAACTCAAAATAGATTAAAGACCTAAATTTAAGACTGGAAGCCACAAAATTCCTAGAAGAAAACACAGACAGGACACTCTTTGACTTAAATCATAGCAATACTTTTTTGGATCTGTCTCCTAAGGCAAAAGAAACAAAAGCAAAAATAGACAAATGGGACCTAATTAAACTTAAAAGCTTTTGCACAGCAAAAGAAAACATTGACAAAATGAAATGACAACCTACTGCACGAGAGAAAATATTTGCAAATGATATGACTGATAAGGGGTTAGTATCCAAAATATACAAACAGCTCGTAAAACTCAATATCAAAAAAGAAGACCCAAGCAAAACATGGGCAGCTGACCTGAATAGACATTTTCCCACAGAAGACATACAGATGGCCCCAACAGGCACACAAAAAGATGCTCAAGATGGCTAATCATCAGAGAAATGCAAAGCCAAGCCCACAATGAGATATCACCTCATACCTGTCAGAATGGCTAACATCAAAAAGAACACAAATAACAAATGTTGGAGAGGATGTGAAGAAAAGGGAACCCTTGCACACCATTGGTGGAATGTAAATTGGTGCAGCCACTATGAAAAACAGTGTGGAGGTTTCTCAAAAAACTAAAAATATAACTACCATATGACCCAGCAATTCCACTGCTGCGTATATATCCAAAGAAGACACAAACACTAATTCAAAAAGATACATGCACCCCAATGTTCATAGTAGCACTATTTACAATAGCTAAGACATGGAAGCAACCTAAATGTCCATCAATAGATGAATGGATAAAGAAGATGTGGTGTATATATACAATGGAATATACTCAGCCATTAAAAAGAATGAAAGTTTGCCATTTGCAATAACATGGATGGACCTGGAGGGTATTATGCTTAGTGAAGTAAGTTAGACAGAGATAGACAAATACTGTATGCTATCACTTATATGTAGAATCTAAAAAATAAAACAAGTGAATGAATATAATGAAACAGAAAGATAGTCACAGATATAGAGAATAAACTAGTGGTTACCACTGGGGGGAGGGAAGGGGGAGGGGCAAGATAGGGGTAGGCAATTAAGAGGTACAAACTAATATGTATGAAATAAAATAAACTACAAGGATATATTGTATCACAGGGAATATAACAATATTTTATAGTAATTTAAATGGAGTATAATCTGTAAAAATTTTGAATCACTATCTTGTACACCTGAAACCAATATAATATTGTAAATCAACTATACCCCAATAAGAAAAAAAGAAATGCAACTGATTTTTGGGTGTTGATTTGCGTCCTGCAAAGTTGTGTTCTGAAACTTTGATAAAATGGTTTATTAGTTCTAACAGCTTTTTACCGAATCTTCAGGGTTTTCTACATATGAGATCATGTCATCTGCCAAAAAAGATAATTTTATTTCCTTTCCAATTTGGATAACTTTGATTTATTTTTCATGCCTAATTGCTTTGGCTAGAACTTCCAATACTATGTCGATAAAAGTGGCAAAAGCAGACATCCTTGTCTTATTCCTGATAGTAGAGGAAAAGTTTCAGTCTCTCACCATTGAGTATGATGTGAGCTGTGGGTTTTTCATACATGGTCTTTATTATATTAATGTAGTTTCCTTCTATTCTTGGTTTGTTGAGTGTTTTTATAACAAAAGTGTGTTGAATTTCATCAAATGCTTTTTTTTTCTGCATCATTTGAGGCAATCATGGTTTTTTTTCGTTCAGTTTGTTAATATGGGGTTTCCCTGGTGGTGCAGTGGTTGAGAATCTGCCTGCCAGTGCAGGGGACATGGGTTCGAGCCCTGGTCCAGGAGGCTCCCACATGCCGCAGAGTAGCTGGGCCCATGCACCACAACTGCTGGGCCTGCGCTCCGGGAACTGTGAGCCACAACTCCTGAAGCCCAGGTGCCTAGAGCCCGTGCTCTGCAGCAAGAGGGGCCACTGTGATGGGAGGCCCAGGCACTGCAATGAAGAGTGGTCCCCGCTCGCTGCAGCTGGAGAGGGCCCCAGCACAGCAACAAAGACCCAACGCAGCCAAAAATAAATAAATAAAATAAATAAATTTTAAAAGAAACTTGCTAATGTGATATATTACATTGATATTTTTGTATGTTGAACTATCCTTGTATTCCAGGAGTAAATTCTGCTTGGTCATGGTGTTTAGTCTTTTAATGTGCTGTTGAAATCAGTTTGGTAGTATACTGTTGAGAATTTTTGCATCAATGTTCATAAGAGATATTGGTGTGTAGTGTTCTTTTTTTCTATAGTGTCTTTGTCTGGCTTTGGTATCAGGGTAATGTAATTTTTTTTTATGTTGATGCCTTTTATGTTCACTCTAAGAAATTTTTGCTCAATTTAAGATCACTAAGGCATTCTCTTTTGTTTCCTTCTAGAAACTATATTGTTTTAAGAGTTAAACTTTTTGTATGAAAAGTTTTCCCATTTCTAATCCCTAGTGAACTACCTTGGCATCTTTTTTTTTTTTTTTTGGTCATGCCCTTCAGCATGTGGGATCTTAGTTCCCGCACTGGGGATCAAACCCGCACCCCCTGCAGTGGAAGCACGGAGTCTTATACACTGGACCATCAGGGAAGTCCCATTGGCATCTTTTTCAAAAAAAAAAAAAAAATCAAGGAGCCAAAACATGTGTGGGGTTATTTCTGGACTCTATTTTGGCCAACTGGTCTATTTCTCTATCCCACAGTTTTGCATCCTCAGCATTACAGGTATTTGGGACTGGATCATTCTTTGTGGCAAGGACTGTCCCGTGCATTGTCAGATATTTAACAGTATCCCTGCCCTTAACTCACCAGATGCCAGGAGCACATCCCCCCCCCCCGCCAAGTCTTGACAACCAGAAATGTCTCCAGACATTGGTCAGTATCCCCTGAAGGTGTAAAACTGTCCCTGGGTGAGAACTTCTGGTGTATGCCTATACCAGTACTACCTGTCTTTTTTTTTTTTTTTTTGGCTGCACCGCGCAGCATGCAAGATCTTAGTTCCCCGACCAGGGATCAAACCCGTGCCTCCTGCAGTGGAAGCGCTGAATCTTAACCACTGGACCGCTAGGGAAGTCTCCCAGTCCCACCTGTCTTGATTACCATAACTTTATATATAGTAAGCCTCAGCAAGGCTCAGGGACTCTGAGCCTTTGAATGATGCTACTCAACCCTTGTCCAGGGAAATGGGCCAGTGTATGTGGGGAACACAACAGGGTTCAGAAAAGCCATTGAGATTAAAGGGAAAAAAAAAAAAAAAAGTAAGACAATCCAGGTGGCCATCTTGAGAACCTGGAATCCAGGACATGGTGCTTTCAGGCGACAGAAAACTAGGCAGGTGATTAAAAAGATCAGGGTGGGGCTGCCCAGGACTCCAGGTGACAGGAAGATAAAGCAAGTTGCCTAGCGATATCAATAGTCAGGTCTCACTTAGATTAAAAAATAAAAAGAGAGAGAGAGCGTTGGTCTGTGCCAGAATTTCTCAGCCTTGGCACTGTTGACATTTTGGGCTGAATACTCCTATAGATCGTAGGATGTCGAGCAGATGCCCTGGCCTCCACTCACTAGAGATCAATAACACCTCCTCCCCCGACCCCCGCTCCCGGCCGCCCAGTTGTGACAACCAAAGATGTCTCCAGACGTTGCCAGTGTCTGGGGGCAGCACAGAATCATCTCTGGTTAAGCATGACTATTCTGTGCCCACAAAGAGTCCAGAGGATATATGTAAGATTTCCTTTCCCATATTGTATATTAGATTTTTAAAGTGATTAATTTTTATAATCAGAAGAATATTTTGAAATGGTGCACATTTCTTGAGCGTACACTATGTGCCAAGCAGTTTACTCATGTTAGAATATTGATGTTTATTTAGCAATGACTCAGTAGTAAGCACATTTTTTTGGTAATTATTTTATTGATTTTTTTTTAATCAATAGACTATATTTTAGAGCACCTTTAGGTTTAAGAAAAACTGAGCAGAAAGTTCAGAGAGCTTCCATACATCCCTCTCTCCCCCAGTTTCCCCTATATTTAACTTTTTTTTAATTTTTGGCCGTGCCGCACGGCTTGTGGGGTATTACTTCCCCGACCAGTGATTGAACCTGGGCCCTTGGCAGTGACAGTGAGGAATCCTAACCACTGGACCGCCAGGGAATTCCCTATTTAACTTTCATCAGAACAACTGATTGTGCCAATGTTATAACTGCTGAGTGAATATTGATACATTATTATTAACTCTGAAGTCCACAGTTTACATTAGAGTTGACTGTGATGTGCATTTCATGGGTTTGATAAAAGCATCATGTCCTCTCTCCATCATTACAGTATCAGACAGAATGGTTTTACTGCACTAAAAATCCTCTGTGTTCCACCTATATTGGACTTGCCTTTAGTCTCTTCATTAGGTTCTATCCATTTTTGTTTGCTTATTCTTTTTGATTTTCTCTAGACGATTGTATCATCTGGTCTCAGTTCTTTTTCTTCTCTTATTGCATTAACCAGCACTTCTGCATCAGTATTAAATATTAGCCATGACTGTTAGCAGCCATACCTTGTTCTGGAATATGTTACCTCTTCTGTTTCACCATCCAACACAATGCACGTTTCCTTTCTAATGACAACCTTTGATCAGACTAATTTCTTCCTATTCCCCATTTACTAAAAACTTTTCAAAGGATTGGAAGTGGTTGCTGAATGTTACCAAATGTTTTTCCAGCACAGTGAGATGATCATTTGATATTTTTCTCCTTTCATCTCTTCATTGAGTAAATGAGGTTTTCTGAGGCTGAATTTTTCTTGCCTCCTTGGAATAATACCTTGCACGCCCCTGGTATGTTGTCCTTTAAAAAGCAGCTGAACTCAATTTGCTAATATTTTATTTAGCATTTTTGCATGCACCCAGGCTCCTGACCCATTCCTGGCATCTCCAAAGCCTGCAGCTGAGCTGAGTCCCACAGGGTACATGGGAGGAGGTACATTGTACATGCTCGGAACATCTGCATGAGTTCCACCCGATGACTTCAAGCCAGCAGGTCCCTAGCCTCCCTCCCAGCGACCCTGATGCACCCTGGCGCCCTAGGAAGCAACCTAGCCTTCTGCCTCTCCTCACCATCTACACCCCCTCTCCTGTTGACTTGTTCTCCTAAATGGGGGAAGGGACAGGCCACACAGCTCCCCGCCCCCCTACACACACCCCAGGGCTGAAGGCGTGTCTCAGTCTCCCCTGCTGATCTTGGCATCTGCAGCTGAGGCCAAGACAGAGGCCCCAAATTCTTGTTTGTTCTGGTGCGGTGGGAGAGTTGTCAAGAAGCCAGACTAAGCGGAAGACAGGACCTGGGACAGGAAGCAGGTAAGTTTCCACTGGCGTGGTCACACCTACCTCTTCGCCAGGTCCACTACTGGTGTTACCTTCAGGTTCAGCTGGGGCACAACAGTGCAAGGATGGAGGATCCACCCTTAACTCTGTCCTCCCCAGGGCCAGGTCTCAGATGGGGTCTGGGACCTGGGATGCCCGTTAACCAGAAACTCCTCAGGAGGCAGCTCACCTCACAGGTCACCACCCACCGGTATAGGATCCTGATGAAATTTGCTGTGCAGTCTGCTGCCGCTCTCTGGGTCATCCACATCGCTTCCTCCAAATCCTGACCTGACAACGAGTCACTCAAGGAACAGGTCAAACTCACAGTAGCCCAGCAACACAGAGCCCCTACATAATGAAAACAGAAAAAAGATCTAAAGAGGGAAAATTTTCCTTTTCCTTTTAAAAAAACTGAATACTGGATCACATTATTCACATTACCATGAAATCTACTTTCTTCCTTTAAGAGTAAATCATAGGGGCTTCCCTGGTGGCACAGCGGTTAAGAATCTGCCTGCCAATGCAGGGGACACAGGATTGAGCTCTGGACCGGGAAGATCCCACATGCCGCGGAGCAACTAAGTCTGTGCGCCACAACTACTGAGCCTGAGCTCTGGAGCCCGCGAGCCACAACTACTGAAGCCCGCATGCCCTAGAGCCTGTGCTCCGCAACAAGAGAAGCCACTGCAATGAGACACCAACGCACCACAATGGACAGTAGCCCCCACTCGCCGCAACTAGAGAAAGTCCGTGTGCAGCAACGAAGACCCAATGCAGGCAAAAATAAATAAATAAAGATAACAGGGCTTCCCTGGTGGCGCAGTGGTTGAGAGTCCGCCTGCCAATGCAAGGGACACGGGTTCGTGCCCTGGTCGGGGAAGATCCCACATGCCGCGGAGCGGCTGGGCCCATGAGCCATGGCCGCTGAGCCTGCGCGTCCGGAGCCTGTGCTCCGCAATGGGAGAGGCCACAACAGTGAGAGGCTCACGTACCGAAAAAAGAAATAATAATAAAAAATATAAAGAAAGAGTAAATCATAGAAATGTTTCCTGAGCAGTAATTGTAAATCTTATTCATCTTTTGATTTATAAAACTTGGGCTTTTTTGGTTACCTTTTATCACACCATATTAGATTTAGAGAGCCAGATTGTTCTGGAAACCTTGTTACAACAATTTACAGCCCCTCACAGTTACCATGTTTGATGAAATCAAGAAAAACACAACCAGGGGAGAAATATGAACTTCTCTCTCACCCACTCCCAGCACCCATTGGTCCCCTGATCCCTGTCATTCAGACTCTGAACCAGCCCCTCTGTCTCTCCTCCCAGCACTCTGTCCTTTACCCTGCCCTCCCCCCCACTCCAGAGGGATTTAACACCTACTTCTCTCCCCAGCTCACACACCCTCCATAGACCTTTATTGCCTTGGAACAAAACCTGTCCCACCCCCTGCTCTCCCTCCTTCCTCCCCTCTTCATCCCGGCCCACAGAGAGATGGTGAGGACTCTGAAGGTAAGGCCAGGGTAGGGTTCAAATCCTGACTTTGCTGTTTACTAGCTAAAGTGACTGGGCAGCTCAGTTTTCCAGAAGCTTCAGTTTTCTGGTGCATAAAAATGGGTGCATGTTCGAAGGGCAGTGTAAAAGCACTGCCCTTGACCAGAGGCACTGCCAGGGTGACCACAGGGTCTGAGGGGACCCCAGCCCAGGGTTGTTGGTAAAGGCCCATGTTTGATGTAGGGAAAGAGGCACCAGATTGGCCATTATCGGGGCAAAGTGAAAACACACCCGTGGTGTGCAAGGACAGCAGGGAGCCCACAGATTACATCTATCAGGGAGAAGGGTCAACCCCAGAAAGCAAACAGTGACTTTGTGTCCTCAAGGGGGCTGGTCACATGTTAACACCTGATCCCCACCCCAGCCCATTCGGTCATTGAAATCCACACGAAGGTGCAGCATATTTGCTGAATTCAGCCCTTGTTCAAACATTTGTTTTCAAGACAAGACGCCTGCGGAGGCCTCATGCCCTTTAGCCAGGGTCGGAGCCCACAGCCGAGCTGGAGGAGGAGCGAGGCACAGGGCCGGGGCTTCACGAGGCTGCACGTGGCTGGACCCATGGGCTTCTCTCCAGGCCTGAGTCTTAGGGCCAGTAGTCCTGTGGTGGGTGAACACGCACCATTCAGAGCCACAGACTCAGGATCTAGAGCCCTCGCCATAAAAAGGAATGAAGTACTGATAGACACTACAACATGGATGAACCTTTAAACGTCATGCTCAGTAAAAGAAGCCAATCACAAAAAACCACAGGGTGTGTGATGCCATTCATATGAAATGTCCAGAACAGGCAAATCTATACAAACAGAAAGCAGATTGGTGGTTGCCAGGGGCTGCAGAAGGGGGTAGAGGGAGAGACTCCTAATGGAGCCTGGGTTTCTTTTGGGGTTGTGAAAATATTCTGGAATTAGATAGAGGTGAGGGTTGCACAACCTCATGAATGTATTAAATGTCACTGAATTTTCTAGTGCAATTGGTGAATTTGATGTCATGTGAATTTCACCTCAATAAACAAAAATAAACAAAATAATTTGATTTTAAAAAAAGAATCACAGGGACTTCCCTGGTGGTCCAGTGGCTAAGGCTCCATGCTCCCAATGCAAGGGGCCCAGGTTCAACCCCTGGTCAGGGAACTAGATCCCACATGCTGCAACTAAGATCCACCGTAGCCAAATAAAAAGAATCACAGCCAGCATGGAGAACAGTTTGGGGGTTCCTCAAAACATTGAACATAGAATTATCACATGGTCTGGCAACACATTTCTGGGTACATACCCAAAAGAATTAAAAGCAAATATCAAACAGATTCTTGCACATTTCATGTTCATAGCAGCATTATTCAGAAGAGCCAAAAGGGGGAAGCAACCCAGGTGTCCACAGACAGATGAATGGATAAACAAAATGCAGGATATCATACAGTGGAATACTAGTCACCCTTAAAAAGGAAGGAAATTCTAGGGGTTTCCCTGGTGGCGCAGTGGTTGAGAGTCCGCCTGCCGATGCAGGGGACACAGGTTCGTGTCCCGGTCCGGGAAGATCCCACATGCCACGGAGCAGCTGGGCCCATGAGCCATGGCCGCTGAGCCTGCGTGTCCGGAGCCTGTGCTCCGCAACGGGAGAGGCCGCAACAGTGAGGGGCCCGCGTACAGCACACACACAAAAAAAAAAAAGAATTATAGAAAAAAAAAAAAGGAAGGAAATTCTGACACATGCTACAATATGGATGAAACTTGAGGACATTATGCTAAGTATAATAAGCCAATACCAAAAGGACAAATACTCTAAGATTCCACTAATATGAGGTCCCTAGAGTAATCAGATTTACAGAGACAGAAAGGAGAATAGGGGTTGCCAGGGGCTGTAGGGGAGGAAATGGGGAGTTAGCGTTTAACGGGGGCACAGTTGCAGTTTGGGATGATTCGTAATATCTGTGGATGGATAGTGGTGCTGGTTTTGCACAACAGTGTGAATGTATTAATGCCACTGAACTGTACACTTAAAAATGGTTAAAATGACACATTTTTTGTTATGTATATTTTAGCCCAATGTAAGAAAAAAAAAGAACCTAGAGTTTTTAAGTGTCAGATCCCTAGAATTTGGGGACTTTAGGGGTAAAAACCTTTCCTTCTAACCACACTCCAGGCTCTGACCATGGCAGGCAGCACCAGCTAGCTGTCTGTTGCACCCTCTCCCAGTGGCCTGGGCAGACCTGTCAGGAACTCTGGTTGAACGATGCTAGGTATGTTGGGTTACTGGCTCCTCGTAACCAGGCAGACACATATCATGGGGACCTGTGAGCATCTCAGCCAGAGTTCGAGAATGGCCTTGTTCTTATATTGGGGTTCAAGGAGGTACAGTTTTGGGATTTCCCTGGTTTTCCAGTGGTTAAGACGCCACACTTCCAGTGCAGGGGGCGTGGGTTTGATCCCTGGTTGGGGAACTAAGATCCCACACGCCGTGTGGCACAACCAACAAAAAAAAAATTATAACAAGGAGGTGTAGCTTTGCTCTGGATTAGGCACAAACAGAAAGTGGAACAATTCTCTATTTGGGCCTCTTGATTTTTTTAAAAATAAATTTATTTATTTAATTTTATTTTTCGCTGCGTTGGGTCTTCGTTGCTGCGCGCGGGCTTTTCTCTGGTTGAGGAGAGTGGGGCCACATCTCGTTGCAGTGCACGGGCTTCTCTTACTGTGGAGCACAGGCTCTAGGCACGCGGGCTTCAGTAGTTGTGGCTCGCAGGCTCTAGAGCACAGGCTCAGCAGTTGTGGCGCGCGGGATTAGTTGCTCCGCGGCATGTGGGATCTTCCCAGACCAGGGATCGAACCCCTGTCCGCTGCATTGGCAGGCGGATTCTTAACCACTGCGCCACCAGGGAAGCCCATGGGCCTCTTGATTTTTATCTAGGAGACAGGACGAAGGGCACGAAGCTACTGCTCGTAAGTGTGAGACATGACAGGTGCTCCTGGTAGCCAGGGTGTGTGACTTCTCGTCATAGTTTTGGTTTGCACAGTGTTCTTGTTTTTGTCTGTGCTCAGACATGATGATGAAGAGGTATTTTTTTAATAGATCTTTATTGGAGTATAATTGCTTCACAATACTGTGTTAGTTTCTGTTGTACAACAATGTGAATCAGCTATATGCACTAGGTCTTTAATATGACTACAGGTCACAACAAGTTGCAAAATAGTACAGAGTTGAGTACCCACCCCCCAGCTACCTCCAATAGTAACATCTTAGGTAACTTTAGTACATTATCCAAACCAGGAAACTGAGGTTGGCACAGCACAATTAACTAGACTTCAGGCGGTGGGACTTGATTTCAGGCCTCTTGTTTCTATCTTGCTGCTCCCAGAGTGGCCTCACTTGAGGTTCTGCAACGTTGTTGAATAGCCAAGCTGGTAGAGCCAGATCAACTTCCAGCTAGCAGCAGTCAGGCTGTTTTTTTCTCAGTCCCTCCTTTTGACTAATCCACATGAAGTCAGGGTGTGGGACAGTAATCCATGATATCCAGCACCTCACCCTGCCGAGATCTTTCTGTTCATGAGGTTATCCAGAAAACGTTGTCGGATGAAGTTAACCCTTCCTGCTCTTTTGGTTGCAGTTGCTGGATCACCTGACAGGACAATTAATTGGCTCTGCAGCAGAATTTAAGACTCTGGACGGGCTATGTTGGCTAATTGCACCATGGCAACCCCCAGAAACAAACCCTTTATTAATCCTTCCTTTTTTAAATTAATTAATTTATTTTTGGCTGTGTTGCATTTTCGTTGTTGCACGCGGGCCTTCTGTAGTTGTGGCGAGCGGGGGCTACTATTCGTTGCAGTGCGCGGGCTTCTCATTGCAGTGGCTTCTCTTGTTGCGGAACACGGGCTCTAGCCGCGTGTGCTTCAGTAGTTGTGGCACATAAGCTTAGTTGCTCTGTGGCATGTGGGATCTTCCTGGACCAGGGCTCGAACCCGTGTCCCCTGCATTGGCAGGTGGATTCCCAACCACGGCACCACCAGGGAAGTCCTCTTTAATAGTCCTTATATTAGCCCTATTTTAGCTTATCAGGCCCTATATTAGCTATCTACTGATGCGTAACAAATGACCCTAAAACTTAGCAGCAGAAAACAACATTTATCTCACGGTTTCTGTGGGTCAGGAATCTGGGAGTGGCTTAGCTGGCATTGACCTTAAAAATAAAACAGCCAGTTATTTTACCAGCAAAATAGGTTTATGCAGGAATAGCAGAGAATTGGAATTCAGGGCAAGCATGCCATAGCAAAAACTGTAGGCAAGTCCAGCAAACAAAGGAGAGGAATGTTATGTTTAGAGAAAAGGGGTAAGTTGAGAGGGGTTGCTTTGAAGGAAAGTCCATTGGAGGACAGTAAGAGTTCAGGGCAGAGATGACTTCTGGTTGGCTAAGTTGTGACAGTTCCCACTGGCTGGGCTATTGCTGGGCAAGACGAAAACTCCCTTCTTCCTGCTGGGGCAGTAAAGGACAGACACTTTCCTGCTGGGAATGCAAGGTAGGTCTTTTCCTGTTGGGATGTGTAATTGACATTGAGTGATAGTGCATGAGAGCTCCCCCTTCTGGCCTCCTGACTCCATTTTTTTTTTTTTTTTTTTTTTTTTTTTTTTGCGGTATGCGGGCCTCTCACTGTTGTGGCCTCTCCCGTTGCGGGGCACAGGCTCCGGACGCGCAGGCTCAGCGGCCATAGCTCGTGGGCCCAGCCGCTCCGCGGCATGTGGGATCTTCCCGGACCGGGGCACGAACCCATGTCCCCTGCATCGGCAGGCGGGCTCTCAACCACTGCGCCACCAGGGAAGCCCCCTGACTCCATTTTAAATGAAGTTTCCTTTACTCAGTTTCACACTGGGTACTTGTGGCTTAAGGTTTCTTATGAGGCTGCAGCCAGGGTTGAGGTCAGTTCAAGGCTCCACTGGGGTTAGAGGATCCACTTCCATGCTCACTCACTCCACAGGGCTGCCTCATGACACAGAAGCTGGCTTCCACTAGGATAAGTGTTCCAAGAGAGAACACCCAAGATGGAAGGCACGTTCTGGTCTTTTTTTTTTTTTTTTTTTTTTTAAACACATGGACGTATTTTTATTATGTAACAAGAAGTCCAGAATCCAGAACTAGGTATTTCCAGGTGCCCTTTCACCTACTCCATGATACCACAGACTTTTTCTTTTTTGGCTGCCCCATCTTTAGTGTGTCCTCTTTATCCCCAGGCTTGTTGCCTTCTGATTGCAAAATGGCTGCTGCATGTCCAGGTATCACATTTACATTCAAGACAAAAATGCATCTCCCCGGGACTTCCCTAGTGGTCCAATGGTTAAGAATCCACCTTCCAATGCAGAGGATGTGGGTTTGATCCCTGGTCGGGGAACTAAGATCCCACATGCCGTGGGGCAACTAAGCCCACAAGCTGCAACTACTGAGCCTGCATGCTCTGGAGCCCATGGGCCACAACTAGAGAGAAGCCGAGGCGCCACAACGAAAAATCCCATGTGTCGCAATGAAGATCTCACATGCCACAACTAAGACCCGATGCAGCCAAATATAAATAAACAAATATTTATAAAAATATATATATATTTTTAAATGCATCTCCCTTTTATCAGGATAGAAAAAGCTTTCCTAGAAACCCCTACAGCATACTTCCATACATGGCCACCCTTACTGCAAAAGAGGCTAGGAATTTGGGGCATAGGAACCCATAGTCTATGAAATGTAATCTTGGAAGTGACATCTCATCACTTTTGCTGTGTGATATTCATTGACTGCAAGTAAAGGGGCTTCCCTGGTGGCGCAGTGGTTGAGAGTCCGCCTGCCGATGCAGGGGACACGCGTTCGATCTGGGTTCGATCCCTGGTGAGGGAACTAAGATCCTGCAAACCGTGCAGTATGGCCAAAAAAAAAAGCAAGTTAATAAGTCCGACCCGCTCCAAAGGGAGGGATTTACACAAAGACATAAAATACCGGATGGTGGGGGATCACTGGGGACAATCTTGAAAGCTTCTCCTTACGGGACCCAAAGCCAGGAGCCTAGATGACCAAATCCAGGCAAAGGAAACATGCCCCCAATTCAACCTGGGGCCTGTTCTAGAGATCCAAGCTGCTTTTTCTTTTTTCTGGTCACAGACGGTTCTGCTTGACCTGCAGTGTTATCTTGTGTAGCAGGAAGTGTTTCAGTGGTGTAGACTGCCCTGGGCTGGCTACAACGAAGAAACTGACACTGGCGAAGGAATTTCAACGGGTTTGTGGGACTTCTAGCGCAGAAGCTGGACCTCCTAAGAAGCAGTAATACAGAACAGGAGAGGTTGAATGGGAACACAAGTACTGTTTATCACAGCAGGCGTGAGTCAAACATCAGTCTCTTAAGGGGAGAGCTTTTCTGAGCAGAATGGGGTGTCTCTAAGAGGAACACATTATTATACGTGAGATAACCCAAATATTTGTCTCTACTCCTGATGGGCTGGGTTTGCTGATACAGTTGTAATGACCTCAGCAGAAGCCTTTTGTTGACCTTAGATCAAGATCCAATTTTTACAAAATGCCGTTTGGGATTAAGTAGGTGAGGAAAGTGTACATAGTAGGAGGGGCCTATAGAAGGAAATCTACTATCTTAGTTTCCTGAGACTGCTGTAACAAAGTTCCACAAATTGGGTGGCTTAAACTGACAGGTATTTATTTTGACTTTCTCAGTTTGAAATCAAGGCATCGGCAAGTTGGACCCTTCTGGAGACTGAGAGAGAAAACTGTTCCATGCCTCTCTCCTGGCTTCTGGTGGCTGCCTGCAGTCCTTGGAGTTCCTTGGCTTAGAGCAGCATCACTCCAGTCTCTGCCTCTGTCCTCACGTGGCCTTCTCCCTCTGTATGTCTGTGTCCAAATTTTCCTCTTCTCATAAGGACACCATCATTGCCTTACAGCCCACCTTATCAAATATGACCTCATTGTAACTTGACTGTATCTGCAAAGAGCCTATTTCCAAATAAGGTCGCATTCACAGGTACCAGGGGCTAGGATTTGAATAGGTAGTTTGGGGAGACACAAGTCAACCCTCAACATCTATCTCCTGAATTGTTTAGAGGCATAGCTATTACGTTTTTGTCAGCAGGATCAGGTGGGGAATGAAGATGCAGCAATCAGCTATTATCCAGAAGAGTAGCTGCAGTCTGTGAAACACACACAAGAGAGATTTTTTCTTGTTTAAGTGGCAGAAGGAAACCATAGGAGGTCTCTAGTCCAGGATGAAGATGAGAAAGAGCATACTGAGAAAACTTTCAGCCATTTAATAGAGGGTGCCAACATACGATAATACGCAAGATGAACAGGGGGAAAGCAAAGTTAAAAAATGACTGTGGAATCAGAAAATTAATCTTGGGAGGAAGTCGTCCACAGCTGATGCTTTATGTGGTGGGGGGTAGGGGGTGTCAACCTTTAAAATAGCCAGTTATTTTACTAGTGAAATGAGTTTACTAGGGAATGGCAGAGGAATTGCAATTCAGCCCATGCAAGCTATGGCAAATCATGTGCAAGTCCAGAGAACAAAGGAGAACATTACTTTACAGAGGAAAGTGGGAAGTGGGGCGAGGGGGCGCTGCTATGAAGGAAAGTCCACCGGAGGAAAGCAAGAATTCAGGGTGGTGACAGTGGTGAGTTGTGGTAGTTTCTCATTGGCTGGGCTGTTGCTGGGCAAAGAAAAAACCTTTCTCCTGTAGGGGTAGTAGTCTTCTTCCTGCCCAGGAGTGTAAAGTAAGCTGCAACAGAAAGTGTATCTGTGAGAGGGAGAGCTCCCCCTTCAGGGCTTCCTGACTCCATTTTAAATGAGATTTCCCTCTTAATTTTCACAGGGACTTGTCTATCTACTGCAGCTGTAGGTTTCTAGAGCGTGCCAAGAATCCTCAGTTTAAGGTCTCCCAATGGAATGGTTATCCAGTGGTCAGGATGAGACGAACTAACTGTTTTTAATTGGGAAACACAGATCACAGAGCCTGATGAAATTCTTTCCATCAGTACTCAATGGCAGGGACTTCCCTGGCAGTCCAGTGGTTAAGACTCCGTGCTCCCAGTGCAGGGGGCACAGGTCCAATCCCTGGTTGGGGAACTAAGATCCTGCATGCCGCGCTGCACGGCCAGAAAATAAATTAAAAAAAAAAAAAAAGATTCGGGCTTCCCTGGTGGCGCAGTGGTTGAGAGTCCGCCTGCCAATGCAGGGGACACGGGTTCGTGCCCCGGTCCAGGAAGATCCCACATGCCGTGTGAGCGGCTAGGCCCGTGAGCCATGGCCACTGAGCCTGCACGTCTGGAGCCTGCGCTCCGCAGCGGGAGAGGCCACAACAGTGAGAGGCCCGCGTACTGCAAAAAAAAAAGAAAAAAAAAAAAAGATTCAAGGGCAGATTTCCTCTGATGACTTTTTCAGAACACTGTCTCTTGAGGTTTCAGGTGATGCTGGGATTGCTTACGTGGACAATGTGGAAAAGCAGCTTGCACGTGTCAGTGATACTGTGTGGGCAACCTCCGAGTCTCCTGCAGTATTTAGTCACGTCAGCCTGTGATAGGGTAGACTTCAGGATTGGGAGTGGAACCACCAAATGCACATCAGACTACTATTTACTCACAATGAGATAACTTGAGGTGTTTGATTTTCAGTGCCAACAAGGCTATCGGCAAGTTTAGACCTTGGAAGATGGGAGATTTCTGAGATCTTTGCTATGTCTTGTTTTAGAATTCCATTAGTTGTTGAAGTCACAATATCCTGGCTCCATTGGGCTAAATGAAATTTATCAGGAAATGAATTCCACTTGTTTCTTTTCTTTTTTAATGTGGTGCCTAGGAAGTATTAAACCCAGTCAGTGGCCCACCTTACCTTTATTTCTAATGGACAGCACAGCTCTATAAGATCACCCCTGAGTCAGGATAATTCTTTTATTTTTTATTGTTTGGTTGCATCAGGTCTTTGTTGTGGCACGCGGGATCTTCATTGTGGACCATGGGCTTCCCTCTAGTTGTGGCATGCGTGTTTTCTCTCTCTAGTTGAGGCGCTCAGGCTCAGTAGTTGTGGCGCACGGGCTTAATTGCCCCACAGCATGTGGGATCTTAGTTCCCCGCCCAGGGATCGGACCCACGTCCCCTGCCCTGAAAGGTGGATTCTGTACCACTGGACCACCAGGGGTGTCCTGAGTTGGGATAATTCTTTAACATGGGGAGGCAACTGTGGATTCCCCTTCTTTGAGGAGGGAAGGAGGGTGGCAGGGTTTAGAGTGTTACGGTGATGGAGAGTGACACGTGAAAGGGAAAACAGGAATATCTCGCAGGAGCTGAGAATGCTGAGTGTTTTCTATCTGAAGCGCAGTCTGCAGGCAGGCATGGGGTCCAATTAGTTGAGCAGAGACCCCAGAACCCAGTCACTGAAGCTTCCACAAATTCTGCTGCTGCTGCTGCCCTAGTTCTTACACAAGGTTACTGAATCCTGGCTACTGAATCCAATGAAAGATTGAAATAAACAATGGTGCTGGACGACTCCCATGTGACTAAGTCAAGATCCCTACTGCCTCTCCATCCCTTTCACTGAACAAAAAGAAAAGAATTGTGGATCTAGAATCCAAGAAACAAATACTTTTGCAGCTGCTTTTTGTAGCAATCTTTGTGCTTCTGCATGGCCATGCTTCTTGTAACCTGAAAAGTATACAATCATTGAAAGATACTTATCTTAGCAAATTTTACATCAGTACAACCAACGGAGGAATATGGCTCTCTTTTTGTCACTTTTTAAAAAAAAATCCTAAATTTGGTAAATGAAAAAGCTCTCCTAACAGTTTGGAGTTAATTAAAATTTGGAGAATTCTAGACAAACTTTTTTTTTTAATATTTATTTATTTATTTATGGCTGCGTTGGGTCCTAGTTTCGGCACGTGGGATCTTTCGTTGCAGCGCACAGGCTTCTCTCTAATTGTGGGTGGCTTCTCTGTAGTTCTGGTGCACAGGCTCAGTAGTTGCAGCACAGGCTTAGTTGCCCTGCACGGGCTCCTCTCTAGTTGTGGTGCACAGGCTTAGCTGCCCTGCGGCCTGCGGGATCTTAGCTCCCCAACCAGGGATCGTACCTGCGTCCCCTGCATTGGAAGACGGATTCTTAACCACCGGGCCACCAAGTCCCCAAGAATTCTAGACAAACTTGATGATACTTTTGTCCTTGCTTCTATAGGTGAAGGAACAAATATCTGTGTTAACCAATGGCAATCTCAGGATGCCCAATGAGAGTTGAGGCATAAAAGACATCTTCAGAGTTGTCTTATTCTGAATTTGGAGCCTGAATTTGGGAAAGGTAAAATCATGATGGTTGCTGGAGAAAAGATTTAAGTCATAAAGACAAGAAATATTTTCCCGGCAATAAACAATGGTTATGAGGGACTTAATTTTTTTCAAAAGTAAGGGATCTTTTCAAAAAACAATTTGGGAACATTTCAAAAAGCATAAGAGTTAACAATATTTGGGGGACAAAAGGCAATGTCTATGCATCTTAACATGAAGTAACAGCCACTTTACAGGGAAAAAAAGACCCAAATTTGAATTTTCCTCACTGTGTACATTATTCGTGTAACAATTTGCAGTGCAGTATGTTAACATAGCTCTCTATGTGTGTATTTAGGCATACTGGGGTATATGAATATACAAATATATAACAGAGAAATAAAATTCATCATTGTTATCAGATAAAACCGTGTGTGTCACATAAAATCTGTCTGCAGGCTTCTATAGCCCACTCTCAATACGGCGCACATCTTCCGGCCAAGGTTAGGATCATAATTTTTTGTATGATTTCCTGACTGTGAGCCCCAGGAGACCAGGGACTGTGTCTGTCTCATTCACTGCCGCGCTCCTAGCACAGGCACAGAGTAGACCCTCAATACTTACTAGAGAATGTGAGCCTCTAAGAGCTACAGAATGTCAGAGCAATAGAAGTCAAGAGTTCTCAGGAATGCGAGCCATGCCCTGTGGCCTGGGAGGTGGCAGAAATCTCCTTGTAGAAGACTTAATTTGTTCTGGAACGATTCACTTGACCTGCACCCCTCAGATATGTCAACAGACATAAGAGGCTCCCGCCCTCAGGAAGATGTGACAAGCCTGGCTCGTTTTTTTAATTTAAAAAAAAAATTTTTTTTTTTCTTTTTAAAACCTGGATCTTTACCAGTAGAAGCTTAACTAGGTGTTGCCTTTGGCACTTTCACCCCCCACCCCATACTGAACAACAATAAGTTTATGCTGAGCCCCTTCTTCTTGGTGACAAATATTCCAGGTGAAGGGGGTTCCATCCTCCAGACATCACAGCCATAGGGTAGACTGAAAATAAACAGGTAAACCAACAAAGCAAGTTGATGCTATGAAGGCAATTAAGAGGGCTGGGGGCGGGGCACCAACTATCGATCCTTGGGGAGGTCAGGGAGGTCTTTCTCAGGAAAGGATATTTGAGCCAAGGTCTGAAAGGAGTGAAGGAGTCGTCCGTGCATAAAGCTGCGGGCTGAGGGAACAGCACAGGCAAATTCCCTGAGGCAGCACTGTGTCTGGCAATTGGGAGAAAGGAGGCTGGTGTGGTTGGAGCTGAGAGAGAGTGGGGAAGAGGAGGGAGATGAGATGGGACGGTGGGGTGAGTCCTGCAGGGCAGTGGGGACCCACTCGAAGCTTGAGAGCAGGGGAGGTAAACAATCCGACTCAGGTGCCAGCAGTGTCACTGGGATTGCCTTTTGGAGTACGGACTCCGTGGTCAACCCGTCCTGCCTAAACTGCCCCTAAATCCATGCCCTGCTTCTCTACGTACAGCCAGGCCCAGTATAATCATTCTCAGCCCCCTTGTACTACCATTTTTACAGATGAGGACACTGAGGCTTCGTTAAGTGCATAAAATCTAAAGCATAGGTGCCTAGGACAAACTGGTCCCCAAAACCTAATTGTTGAATAAAATAAAAGAGCAAGGTGTGTGCGCGGGTGGATAGCAATCCAGGAGGAGGGATTCTGAGTCCTTCGATTGTACTTTGGTCAAATTCAATTCCTCTCTGAGCCTGTTTCCCCACCTGGACAGCGCGGAGTGTTTTAACTTCTCTGTCCCTTTCTCCTGCTCCCTCCCACTTCAACTTCGCAAGAGGGAGGCAGAGAATGTGTACTAGGAGAGCGTCTTCAAAGCACAAAGCGATGGCGAAGGGCCTGAGTCTTCCTCAGGCGAAGCGCGTCTACTCACCACTCGCGGACCGCGGGTTCTGGCGCGCCCTGGCGGCCAAGCAACTCCTGACTGACGCCGCCAGACCCACATGTGAAACCGAGGACCCCATTTTTCATCTGGGCAACGGCCATCTTTGTAGAGACAATGGTCCAGATTGTAGTTTCTGCTCTCCTCTCCTGACTAGCTAACATATGAAGTGAGCGCAAGGGATGAGGGTTTATAAAATATTCTCTTCTTGAAGACGAAAAGAAACGGCTAAAGCCCTTGGCCTGGAGACCAAAGCAGCATCTCCTCTACCAAGATGGCGACGGAGCCGAGACGTAATCAGCACGCGCCCCCTGGGGCTCAGCGCGCAAGCCCTGCGGTGACGTCACGGAGGTGCGACAGGGCCGGCGCCGGGGGAAGGAGGTAGGAGCGGCAGCGGCGCGGGCGGAGCCGGGGGGCGGGGGGCGGGGTGCGGGTGGGCCCAGCGGGGCTGCTGGGCCTGGGACCACCTCCCCGGGAGGGTTGGAGATGGGGTGCTCGGAGACGGAGGCGCTTTTGACCACCGTCTCCAGGGCTCCCGCAGGGGCTATGCCCATTTCCCGGAGCGGACGACTGAGACCCAGAGGGATAGCGTCCTGCTCGAGGCCACCTATCTCCGGTCCTGCTCCTGAGCAGCTTACAGGCCTGGGGGTGACAGAGCTGGGTACGGACGTCCCTGGCCTCTTGCAATGGGATCAGGGCTGGGGAGAGGGACGACGGGCTGGGGGAGCCTAGAAGGGGTAGCGGGAGGACTTCTTGGAGGAGGCAGCGTTGAGTTTCATCTTTTATTCTCTTTCTTACTTTCACATCCAATCAACCACGAAGGTCTTGATTCCCCCCTAAGTGTACCCACTGCTTAGCCAAAGCCACTCCTTAGACCCCCTGTTTGAGCTCCATGCTTCTGTCTCAATCCTCCAGTTAACCTCCTTACCAACCCCAGAGGGCTCTGACGCCCTGCGCACCTTCCCATACCCTGGAATACAAATCCCCTTCCCAGCCTGCCTCCCCCACACCCCTGGGGGCTTGGATCTCCCCACTCCCTTAAGTCTTTCCTTTGATGTCTCCTCCAGGAAGCCCTTTGACACCCCCTCCCCATCCCTCCCCAGGCTGGGTCAGAAGCCCCCTCCCGACTTCCTCAGCGTCCATAGGGCCCCATCACAGCTCTGATCTGGAGTTACCACTCTTATTGTCTATCTCCCAACAAGCCGGGGAGTCCCATTCTGTCAGGAAGCCCATCAGCACTGCCTCTTTCCCCAGCATCCCACACATACTAGGTGTACAGTGCGTGTTTACTGAATGACAAAGTGTATGTGTGTGAGTGTTTATCAAACAGAGGAGAAAACCTGTCTGTATTAGCTCTGGCTGCCATAACAAAATACCACTGACTGGGTGGCTTAAACAACAGATTTACTTGCTCACAATTGTGGAGGCTGGGAAGTCTAAGATCAGGGTGCCAGCCAGTTTGGTTCCAGATGCAGGCTTTCCTCCGGACTTGCAGATGCGCACCTTCTCACTGTGTCCTCACATGGTGGAGAGAGCAAGCTCTGGTGACTTTTTCTCTTCTTATAGGGACAGCAGCTCTACTAGATTAGGGCCCCACTCTTAAGACCTCATTTAACCTTTATCACCTCCTCACCGGCCGTGTCTCTTTTTTTTTTTTTTAAGGATAAGGTACCATTTTTTTAAATTAGTTAATTTATATTTTGGCTGCATTGGGTCTTCGTTGCTGTGCGTGAGCTTTCTCTAGTTGTGGCGAGTGGGGGCTACTGTTCGTTGCGGTGTGCGGGCTTCTTATTATGGTGGCCTCTCGTTGTGGAGCACAGGCACTAGGCGCACAGGCTTCAGTAGTTGTGGTGCGCGGGTTCAGTAGTTGTGGCTCGCGGGCTCTGTAGTTGTGGCTCGCGGGCTCTAGAGCACAGGCTCAGTAGCTGTGGTGCACAGGCTTAGTTGCTCTGCAGCATCTAAGAGGGATCTTCCCAGACCAGGGATCGAACCCGCGTCCCCGCATTGGCAGGCGGATTCTTAACCACTGCGCCACCAGGGAAGTCCCAGCCCTGTCTCTAAATACAGTCATATTGAGGGTTAGGGCTTCGACATATAAATTTTGGAGGGACATAAATATTCAGTCCTGGCCTGAAGAGGGGGTCAGAAAAGCCCTGTCAGGCTTTGGGATGGAATTGGGGGTCTTAAGCAACACGAGGAGGAGGAGATGCTGGGGCTGAGTCTCTGTGAGTGGGCAGGTTTTCACAGGAAGAAGGGACAGAGGAGGGTGTATCGGGTGAAGGCATAGCAAGAGCAAAGGCTCAGAGGCTGGAGAGGGAAGTGAGTGGGAAGAGAAGTGAGAAGCTGAGTTTGGACACAACACAGAGTGTGAAGTAAATACTGAGGGAACCCTGGAAATAGATGCTTGTTCATTCATTTGCGCAAAACATTTTTTGAGCCCCTACTCTGCAGGGCACTGACTGAAGCAGTCCCAGCCCTGCCCTCATAGAGCTCCCAGCCTGGTGGGGAAGATGGACATTTGTCGAATAATCCTGTAAATGAACATAGATAGCAACCTAAACAAGTACCTCAGAGAGAAGTTTATGGTCTGAAAGTCAGGGGGTGTGTCAGGGAATGCTTCCTGGAGGTGGCAACACCTGAGCTGAGCCCTGAAGTTTAAATAGGAATTAACTGGGTAAAAAGAGGAGCAAAAGTGGTGGGCAGGGCAAGTGCAAAGGCCCTGAGGTGGGAACATGCTTTGTAGGATTGAAAAAAGGCAAGGAGGTTGGTGTGGCTGCTGCTGAGAAAGTGAGGGGGAGATGGAGGGAGAGGTGGCATGTGGGGAGTTTCCTCACCTGACACTTAGACTGTGACCCCCACCCACTTCTTAGTGCTCTTCTGGGGAATCCAGGTGAGGTTTTCTGTTGGGTACATTGTAGATGCTCAGTAATGAATGCTTGATTCAGGGGGCCCAGGAGCAGCTGGGAGAAGTACAGGATCAGGCTGGCATATCCAGCCCTGCCATGGCAGCTCTTGCATCCTGTGCAGGGAGGGATTGGAATCAACCCTACTTCTCAAATGATGGGAGCCCCCTCCCCCATAAGCCACACAGCTAGGAGGTTGGTGGTGGGGGGTTGCCTGGTGGTCCTGAGTCAGGATGGCCCCCACATTCCTTCCCCTTCATTCTCGATGCTGGGCCTACTTCTCCAAGGTTCAGCAAGGGACTGAGCTGGAGATTCTCAGTGGGGAGAGGACAACCAGGAGTGATGGAAATCAGCCCATTTCCCAGATGAGGAAGACTGAGGCCTGGAGAGCTGAAGGCTTGCCCTGACCGCACAGTGCTTGTGTCCTCAGTCAGCACTCTGGAGGTGGGGTGATCTTAATTTCTTGGCTTCCCTTCCTCACCTGAAAGGCAGACTTTAGAGGTGAAACTCCAGGCTCAGCCCTATGCAACTTAGCCAGGTACCTTGACTTCCCCACCTTCGAAAGGGAATAAGGACAGTCCCCGTGTTTAAGGCTTTGAGAGCATTCAATGTAGTTGGGCCATATAAAATGCTTAGTAGGGGACTGGGTGTGGGGAGGGTGGCACCTCCCATTTGGTGTCATCATTTCCCCAGCACCCAGTATGGGACTCACACAGACCAGCTGGACAACAGCTTTACGATTGTTCTAAAATCTCCTGGCTGTGTGAGCCTGGGCTGGATCATTGGGAACAGTTCATGGCAGCTGCTTACCCAGGGCGAGGGGGATTCGGCCTCAGGGCTGTGGGCCTGGGACACTGAGGCCTCATAGCCGGCAGAGTGGGAGGGTCCACACACAGACTGGCCCGCAGGGATCTAGAGCAACGTGACTTGTAAGAGCCGAAAAGTAGAAACAACCCACGTGTCCGTCATGGACAGATGGATAAACAAAATGTGGCCCATCCATACGATGGAATATTATTCAGACATAAAAAGGAATGAAGCACTGACAGATGTTCAAACATGGATGAACCTCGAAAACATGATGCTGAGTGAAAGAAGTCCAGAATAGGGAAATCAACAGAGACAGAAATTAGATTAGTGGTTGCTGGGGGAGGGAGGTGGGGGAGGGACTGCTCATGGGGACGGGTCTCCTCTGGGGGTGATGGAAACGTTCTGGAACTAGACAGAGGGGATGGTTGCACAACATCGTGAATGGGCTAAATACCACTGAACTGTGCACTTTAAGATGGTTCATTTTGTATTATGTAAAATTCACCTCAGTAGGTGAATTTTTTTAAAAAGAGAGATTAATAAATCCAAAGCCCTTGTTTCATAGAGAGAGCTACTGAGGCCCCAAGGGGGTCGTAGCTGCACAGGTGTGAGTCTGGGGCTGCCAAGGGTGGATGCCCCAGAGTCACTGGTCCCTGCCCTCCACTCACAGCGTTCTGAGGGATGCCCAAGAAGTTCCAGGGCGAGAACACTAAATCGGCAGCGGCCCGGGCACGGAGGGCTGAGGCCAAGGCAGCAGCTGATGCCAAGAAGCAGAAGGAGTTGGAGGATGCCTACTGGAAGGATGAGGACAAACACGTCATGAGGAAGGAGCAGCGCAAGGTGGGTGGGCCCTGGGCTCCCATGCCCCACCCATGGGCAAGGTGGGCGGTCAACACAGTAGAAGGTGGTGAGAGGCCCCTGGGTCTTTGGCCTGAAGGGTGAGGAGTCATTGGACATGGAGCAAGGGCAAGAAGGGAGACAGAAACAGAGGCAAAGTCTCGTGCAAAGGCCCTGGGGTGGCCAGGACTTGGCACGTTTAGGAAATGGCAAGCCCTCCACGAGCTTGTCTCTCTCCTTCGTGTGATGCCAGGGCTGGTCTAGACTGGCACAACCTCACTCTGGAGTGATTCCGCACCCAGGGGACACTTGGCAACATCTGGAGACATTTTTGGTTGTTACAACTGGCAGCTGGAGGGTGCTACTGGCATCTGGTGGGCAGAGGCCCAGGATACTGCTCAACACCTGGCAGTGCACAGGATGGCCCCACAGCAGAGTGAGCCAGCCTGACTTCAGCAGTGCGGAGGCTGACACATGCTGATAGATCCTGTTTCTGACCTGCTGACCTGGGGCCTGGAGGCATTTCCAGGTGTTTATAAGAACACAAAAGAGGGCCAGGATGGTTGGCCGTCTCCTGCGGGGCCCGCAGCACCACACACACAGTGAGTGGGTGCTTAATTGGTGTCTGGAGTGGTTCAGGGCTGATGCTGACCCTCTTGGCCCAGTAGGTGGCACCAGAAACCATTCTTAGCCTCTTCTAGTCCCCTGGGCTGGTGATAGGCTCCAGCTGGGACTGTTAAAGGTTCTGGAATAGCAGTGGTGACACACCATCCCTGCATGCCCAGTTCAGGGGGCATCTGGGCACTTTTGTGAGTTTTTCCCATTGTCTTTCTGTGCAGGGCTGGATCCTGCCTTGTTTTTAGTCGGAATTGAATATCACTGGTTCCCTCCCCTCAGCGCCCTCAATGTTGCACTGGGTCCATGGAGGTCTTTAAATTTTCTTTTTGACTGTCAACATTTTGACAATATAGGAAAGTTGAAAACCCAAAAGGAAAACTAATGTCTGCCAAGGATCCATTATCTAGACAGAAAAGCCAGAGACCTTTCCACAGTCCGGGAGTGGCAGCAGCCCAGCCCAGGGCCCCAGGAGCCCTCCCCAGGCCTGCATCTTGGGCCTCGGTGTCATCCCCATCCTCTAAATGAGGAAACTGAGGCACAGACAAGGCAGGAAGTCCAGGTCACAGGGCTGTGAGGAGGGGCTGGAGCCGGGCTGGCGCCAGGCTGCCATTAGCTGAAGCCAGGGATCTGCCTTCTGGTTTGTGATGAGGTTTGACTAATAGCCTTGCAAGCATCCATGCCCCAGGGGTGTGGCCCAGGGAGCATTTGCCTGTCCACTCCCCTGTGTAGCACACACCTGGAAGAACGCACAGGGCAGAGGTCCGACAGGCAATAGGGGCCAGACAGGCTCTCAAAGCTACTCGACCCTGTCGCTGTAGCACAAAGCCACCATATGCAGATAGGCTAAAACTTTACCAAAACAGGTGGAGGGCCAGAGTTTGCCAACCCCTGCTCTCTAGTACATTCCCAGCCCCCATGCCCCTCCCTGGCAGTCCCCTCTCCTGAGTGTTTTCCTTTTTTATTTTTGGCCATGCTGCAGGGATTGAACCTGGGCCACAGCAGTGAAAGCGCCAAATCCTAACCATTAGACCACCAGGAACCGCCCCCCCCCCCCCCCAACACCATTTATTTTCTTTATGAAAAAAATCTCCTTCCCCATGGGGTGGTTTTCTGGGTTTTGTTTATCCCTCTTCCTGCTGATGGGTGAGGGGGGCCCACAGTCTACACAGCACACCCGGTCCCTCTTTCTTTCCTTACGTGACAGCTGCTTTAAAAAGATAGTTTTTATGAAAAAGAAACAAATCCACGTTTGTTCCAAAACACTAAAAGAAAATGAACATCTCCTGCCCATGTGACACCAAAGGCTCTTCTCACCCAATGCCATACCCTAAAGGCCATGCCCTCCATTAAATGGGATCACACAGCCAGATTTCTGCCAGCCATCAGCCTTGTGCTGGGCCGTAATTCATCGGCCCGCCCAGAGGTTGGCATTTCGTTTCCATTTGTTCCATATTAAGCAACTTGGCAATGAGCACCTGACTCTCTGGGTTCCATCTCAGTTATTTATGAGGCTCATTTTTGATGGCTCCAGAATATTCTGCCGCAGCCTCATCCTTCACCCATCACCAGATGCTGCCAATTGCCCTTTATAAAAAACTGCGAGCATCTTTTTAAAAAAAGTCTGCCGAACGTCAAAGTATAAACTCTCATGTTCTCGCCTCAGTCCCATGTCCCTAGAGACTAATGGCCCCATTCTGCATGTCCTTCCTGAGATTGGAGCCTTCTGGAATTCATTCACTCATTCACCCAGCACACTACTTGAGCACCTACTGTGTGCTGGGCCAGGGCCTGCCTCCTGCCGCAGGGACTAACCAGATAATCGGAAGACTAGAAAACGGGTTTGTGGAACACGGGAAAGAGCCGTGTGGTAGAGCAGAAGGACAGAGAGCCAGGAACTCAGGATGAGCCAGAGTTAATCAGGAAAGGAAGCTGGCAGTGGTGCTCCAGCAGGGCAGAACAGCTAGTGCAAAGGCCCTGAGGCAAGGCCGTGCTGTGGACGGGGTGAACATGGGCTGTACATGCACCATGCAGTGGTCGGGGAGCCGCAGGAGGACATTACCTCTGACCGATGGGGAAACTGAGACTCAGAGCACGATGGCCCTACCCCAGGTGTCTGACCACAGACATGGGATCCTAGCAGCTGTGCCCAAACAGCCTTGATCTTTAACCACCACCCTCCCCGTCCCCCCCCACCACCGGCTTCTTTCCTATCAGGCAGGCAGGTTGGAGGTCAGAGGCCCAGTACGTGTCCTCAGGAACCCCTTTTCTGGGGCAGTTAGCCCTGTCACGGGGGACACTGCAGGCATAGGGACTGTCCCTGAGGCCTGGCGGGCAGATGGCAGAGTTGCAGGCAGTGAGTGGGCGGGTGGGAGTGCCTGCAGTGCAGGGCCCTTTGGAAGTGCTGGGCGGGAGGCGGCAGAATATTCCAAGCCTACGGCCACACAGCCACACTGCACTACAAAGGAACCAGAACCTCGCTCTGTCCCTGTAGTAGTGCAGGGGCAGCGGCCAAGGACAAGTCCTACAGGCCACATGTCCCCTCGACCAGCTGGCATCCAGGCCTACCTGGGGAGCCAAGGTGGGATCAGTCCCAGCCCCTGTGACGCTCAGCTGGGAACACTTCGATGGTGCCTCCCAAGGTCTCCTGGCTATAAAGCCAGAAGTGCTGTCCCAGCTGGCAAATGGGTCCAGACCCCAGTGGCTCCTGTCGCCTTTGGAATCCAGTACAAACCCCTCCCCATGCCCTTGAGGCTCCCCATGGTACCACCTCTGCCCTCCCCACGTCTTCGTCCTCCACACTTCCCCTCTTCCCTCCAGCCGCACCAGCCTCTGTGCTGTTCCTCTGTCATGCTAGGTGGTTCCTGCCTCAGGACATTTGCACCCACCATTCCCACCACTAAGGACTCTCCTCTTCCCCAGCTCTTTTCCTGGCTGGCTCCTCCTCCAGCCCAGGTGTCACTTTTTCTTCAGGAGCCACCCACCGACTGCCTTGGCCAAGGTTCCCTGTTGTTCCCTAGTCATACCGGATGGGAGCCCCCAGGTAGGCTCATCGTGCTCCCATCCATGTCCCCTACGCCCATCATGGGGTCTAGCACACAGCAAGGCCTCCATCCAGACTGGTTGAGATGGAAACTGGACCCCATGCCAGTGGGATGGGGTCCACTCCTGACTCCCAATCCCCCAGGAGGAGAAGGAGAAGCGGCGCCTGGAGCAGCTGGAGCGCAAGAAGGAGGCACAGCGGCTGCTGGAGGAGGAGGACTCAAGGCTTAAGGGCAGCAAGGCCCTGCGAGTGGCCACCTCCAGCAAAGTCACCCGCACCCAGATTGAGGAGACGCTCCGCCGAGACCATCAGCACAAGGAAGCCCCGGACCCAGGTGAGGGCCTCGGCCCACTCTGGAGCTGCCCTTTTACCTGATAAACAGTAGGCAGTGGGCCTACCCGCTGGACTGAGTCCAGACCCCACTCCCCACCTCCAGAGAAGCTGCCTGGGCTGTGCAAGGTGAAGGGTGGGTGGGCAGTGTCTTGGCAGGCCTGGCTCTGAGCACGGGCGCCATAGGCACACAGGTGTGTAATTAATTACTCTGCACCTGACCCTGGCTTGTGCTCCCCGGGGTCCCCACAGCTGATGTGGTGCCCCGAGGTGAGGAGACAGCAGCCACGTATGAGGTGCCTCCTGAGTGGTGGGCTGCAGGGAAGGTAGTTTGGGGACTGGGCGGGCAGGACTGGCCCGTCCCGAAGGTAGGACTGGGCAGGGAGCTCAAGTTGTGTTTCCATTCTCCCGCATCCTTCTCTGCCTGCCTGCCTCCCTCCCTTTCTCCCCTACTTCTTCCCCTATGGTGTCTCTCATCTCCATGGAACTCTGCGTCTCTGCTTATTTCTCTCTGGTTCTGGTATGTCTCTGTCCCCCGGTCGCTACCGCCCCCAGCCGAGAAAGCCAAGAGCCACTTGGAAGTGCCGTTGGAGGAGAATGTGAACCGCCGCTTGCTGGAGGAGGGCAGCGTGGAGGCGCGCACCATCGAGGATGCCATCGCAGTGCTCAGGTACGGGGCAGGGCCTAGGTCTTTGGGGTGGGGCTTGGGGCCCAGAGGGGAGCTTGAGACTCTGGGGGCGGGGCGGGCCACGCCCCAGACCCCCTTGACGCCTGCGCCTTTACCAGCGTGGCGGAGGAGGCGGCAGACAGGCACCCTGAGCGCAGAATGCGGGCGGCATTCACTGCCTTCGAGGAGGCGCAGCTGCCGCGGCTCAAGCAAGAAAACCCCAACATGCGGCTGTCACAGCTGAAGCAGATGCTCAAGAAGGAGTGGCTGCGTTCGCCGGACAACCCCATGAATCAGCGCGCCGTGCCCTTCAACACCCCCAAGTGAGCCTGGAACTGGGGGAGACGCCCCGTGGCGGCCAGGGTCACGACCCCACGCGCCCTTTCGCTGGGTCAGCTCCGAGGGTTACAGAGATGTCTGGGGGCCACGGCACGTGTCCTGGGGGCCAGGAGGCATCACTGGCCACACCTCCCGCCCGAGGGTCCCTGCTCCAGTGACACCCCTCGCCCTTCCCGCACGCGCCAGTGCCCTGGGGCTGAGTGCCCAATAAAGGCCGTCGGTGAGGCAGAGTGTGCACTTGAAGTCTACGTGACTGGGTGGGTGGTGGGAAAGACGGGCTGGAATGAGGTGGAATGCACAGGCCACAGCCAGAGAAGACAGGGGCCCCCAACCGCGCTCCTGTCCTAGCAGGCTAGCTGAGAGCTGTGCTCGGCTCCCGGCTGCGCCAGTTATCCAGTGAGAGATCTGTACCATCATCCCCTGGAAGCCTTGCTGGGGGTAGCACAGAGAGGCTGAGGCACTGGCTCCAGGTCACACAGCACTTCAGAGGCGGAACCAGAGGAGAGCTGGAGGCGGGTTGTTGGCACCCTGAGATTCTGGTTCAGAGTCAGCAGCAAGGTCACATACTGTGCTTGGGGTCAGGAGATGCAGGCTGTTCTGCTGTTATTCCAACACGAGAGGCATCTGGAATAACAGGGCAGGCTTCCTGGTGGAGGATTTCTTTAGACCAGGCCTTAGTGGAAGATGAGTCAGTTTCCATCGCAGAGGCAGGGCACTGGGCAGGCAAGGGCCTGGAGGCTGGAGTGGGCAGGTGGATCCGGGTAGAAAGGAGTATCCCATCGAGGCCGAATATCTGGGAAGGGCTGGGTGAGAGCTCAACTTAGTTCTGGCTTCCTACAGCTTAGTTGGCCTCAGAGAGTCAGTAGGGAGGAAGGGTAGCTGGGAGATGGGCCCAAGTGTCTGGGGCGGGGTCCACGCATTTACCAGGTCACTGCTATGGGCTCCCATCCAAGTGACACCCTCCCTGCACTCACAAGCCTGCCCCTGCACCTCTGGCCCCTATCCCCCTCACTCTCCACCAGCCCCCCAGCTCTGTCCCCACTATCTCCTTGTTCCCAACTTCTCCAACACAGCAGACTTGTTCCCTCTCAGGCCTATGCCAAGAACTCTATTCTCCCAGGTGTCAAGTCTCGGAGGCAGATCCTCACAGATGTCCCCAACTCTGTGGGATCATGGCTGAGCCTAAGGGAGCCAGGCTCTGCCCAGAAGTAGGGAGGTAAAAGTCTTCATGGAGGGAGGGCCTTGAAGGATGGGAGTTCTCCACACAGACAAGGGACAGAAAAGGCTGAAGGAACCACACATGCAAAGGCCTGGAGGTCACAACTCCTGTTAAAGGGCGGGCGGGCCGGGGTGCGGGGGGGTGCCATTAATAATTTGGTACAGCTGAAGTGCAGTATGGCAGGTACCTGAAACAATGGTAGCTGACATAAAAACTAACCAACATATATTGAGCACTGGCTTAGTTTGGGGATTTCCCCAGGAACCAACTCTGAGACAAGGACTAGGGGGCATGTGAGGGATCTAGGATGGACCCCAGGAAGACCCCGTCGGGGTTGAGGGAAGTGGGACAGACAGAAGGAGCCCTACAGGGGGTGCCAATGAGCTGAATCCTCACCAGAGAGGACTGTGAGAAGAATCCACTGTGAGATGCTGTGAGAAGCATCCACTGGATGCTGGGCCCTGGCCTAGTACATGGTAATGTCATTTAACTGAGCCCCGGGGACAGCCCTGTGTTACATTGATCTTCTTTCTAGATGGGAAAACTAAGTCATCTGCCTGTGTCACATAGCCAGGAAGCACCCAGACTGTTGGTGAGCCAGCGGGGCGGAGGTGGGGCCCGGAATTGGGGCTTGGGGTGTCAGCCGAATAACGGGTGGAGGAGCCCAGATGGCTCCCCACAAGTGGAGCCATTTGAGCTCCCCCTCTTACCTCTGGGGGCCTTAGGCCAGGGCCTTAATGGGTCTGAGCCTGTTTCTGCCTATATAAAACAAGACTGAAACAGTATCTAATCCTAGGCCATCTCGAGCATCAATGAGATGGTGCCTAGGAAGGGCAGATACTGAAGAAGAGCTTGGCAAAGGAACCTCCTGCATGGCCACGTTGGGGTATTTGTGGCCGGCGATTAGGGAAGATCGGGGACCAATGGTGATTAACTGGAGGGAAGAAGCCAGCAGAGCGTGCAGGGCCTTGGACACCACGCTGAAGAATGGGGCGATGAATGGGACTTCGCCCCAGGGCGACGGGGAGCCATGGCAGGTGTGTGAGCAGAGAGTAGGAAGAGCACCGGAGCTGCGCGTGGCAAGCTCTGCTGGGGACTTGTAGGGGGACGGCTGGTAGGCCAGAGAATGAAGGTAAAACTCAGGACAGGTGCTGAGAGGGCCGCCTTCATTCCTCACACATAAAGACGACGGTAATAACGACTGTTCTGTTTCAAAGAAAATCCTCTTCTGTCGCCTTCTGGCCTCATCCCCGCGGAATCCCAGCCTCGCGCATGCGTGCAGGCAGCAGGGAATCCCCGGCTTCGCCGCAGTGCGCGGGAGGGGGCGTGAGACGGGAGTTCCGTGCGCTCCTAGCCCTCCCCGCGCGCGTTGCCTTGACGACCAGGCGGTGCCGCGGGGACGCCGGACACTCACTGCGCCTGCGCGGGGGTTGTCTCAAAGGCGCCAGGGCTTTCCCGTCGTGCGCGAGTCGGGGCGGGAAAGCCGCGCCCGGCACGCATGCGTGGACCCTCTCCCGACCCCCGCCCTGAGGGCCAGGGAATCCTCACCTGCCGCAGTGCGCACTGGGGGCGGGGCGGGGAAACTGGCTCAAACTGGAGTGGGTTTCGCTGAGGCTTGGGTTGGGGAGGGAGCGAGCGCGGGGTCTTCCCCAGGTTCCAGCTCCGGCCCTCGCCGTCGCCTTGGCAACCGGGCGCGCCCGCCGCAGTGCGGGGGCGGTGGCAGCCTCGGGGAAGCCGGGCGGCTCTGCGCCTGCGTGGGGCTCCGCGCCTGCGGCTGGGGTTTCCCTTCGTGCGCCTGAGGGATCGATGCTGGGGGCGGTGTGTGGGTAGGACTGGAGAAGGTGGGCGCTAGGGAAGGGGGTGAGCGCGGAGGGAGGGGCTGTGGGATAGGGGAGGATTGTGGTGGAAAGAGGAGGCGGAGTGGGTGCCCAAGAAGGTAGGGGGAAACGGGAAAGGGTGGGGGTGGTGGGGAGAGGGGTACCGGAGGAGATCGGAGGAGGGGGGAATGAGAGAGAGAGTAGAGGGAGGGGGACAATAGAGGAAAAGGAAGGAACGGAGGAGGAAGTTGGGGAGCAGTTAAAGGACACGGACAGTATGAGGGAAACAAAGAGAAGCTTATTGAAGGGAACACGGTGGGGTGTAGAGGTGACTGGGGGAGAGGACGGACACCTTCAGGACAAAGCAAACCCCAGGTTTGCTGAGCCAGGAAATCCAAGTCTAAGATTTCCAGATTTAGAAAAAAAAAAAAAGGTACAGGACACACCAGTTAAACTTGACTTTCAGTTAAGCAATGAAAAAATTTTAAGTATGTCTCATTCCGTGCACTTTTACTGGCAGCCCTAATCTTGGTCGGACCACTTCCCTCTCCTCACTGCCCTCCCCCCCACCCCAGCCTGTCCCTTGAGCCTTTCTGAAAGCCACTGGGACCTCTCAGATGATGCCTTTGTCTCTCACCTCCCTGGTGCCCCACAGCCCTGCATACTGGTGCCCTCCCATGCCGTCTCCCATCCTCCTGGCTTCGAACACCACCTTGAGGTGGAGTCCTGGCCAGGCAGTGAAATGCTCAAAGGCACGTCTCCCACAGCACCTTCAGGTTCTCCTGCGGGC
>NW_020175432.1:2474636-2510933 GCF_003031525.2 Neophocaena asiaeorientalis asiaeorientalis
ATAGCCCCTCCAGACCCTCTGCCTTGGGGCCTGGCCCTGCTGAGGTGACATAATGTCCCCGCCCATGCCAGGTGCCATCACCTCCTTCTCCCTGAACTTCCTGGGCTCCTTACTCTCAGCCTGCGACCCAAGAAGCTCCTACTTCAGACTCCCCCTCAATCTCTGGGCACATAAGCATATAGTAGATACTCGGGAAAACATTGGAGGGTAATTTTATGGAGGCAAGTACTGGGGGGAGTACTTGATTTTTCAACACAGACAGCTGCATTTTCCATCCCTTAGGGCCACACACCCTCTCCGAGCTTTTGTACCCTCCAGCAGCAAAGCAATTTTCCTTTTATCCTCCCCTTTGGTTTCAAAAAGTATAAGATCATAAAACATTATGGGAAAGCTAATAATGGGGAAAGGTCAGCCCCTGAGAGCCCCTGGAGCTGGGCTGCCCCTCACTGCCTCCCCTTCTCCCCACTTGTCATCTTTGCTCTTCATATTTATTTCCCACCGCACCTCCCGCCTGGCTTCTGCTTAACAGGCCAGAAACTTGGCCCCATGGATCATTTTTCCCAGGGGCATGTTATTCTGGTAATGGGCTAAGCAGTCCTCAGATGGGGAACATTTGAGCCCCTGATTGTGCTTTTAGTTTCAATGTCCTAGGCGATGCCCCTGCAGAATCAGGCCCTGCATCTTTTGTGCCATGTCCTAGGGGTGCTTTCTGGGGCAGCTCACTGGACAGAGGGTGATGCCATCCCTTTATTTGAAGGTGGGTAGCTCCTGGGGTGGTGCTGGATCAGAGTTGGCCCCCTCCTCTCATCAGCCAGGCCCAAGTTGCACCGGGGGCCCCCATTCCCCTGGGGGAAACAGAAGGTGAATAAGTGAACAGACCCGCTCCCACCAGGAATGAGGACAGCAACCTAGGATGATACTGCCAGATAAGGAACGACTCTAGGCAGGAGGTGACATTGGACCGGGCTTCTGAAAGACAATAAGAGGTGAGGAGAGCCAGGAAAGGGTGATCCTGGAAGAAGGAACAGCAGATGCAAACGCCCCCGAGGCTGGACAGGGTGACAGCTGAAAGGCTGGGGTAAAGGGCCCCCACCTGGGGGCCAGACCACGTGGCCTTTTCAGGAGCGGGGTGAGTCAGGATCCTCCTCTTGGTTCAAGCAGGAGATTGCCTGTAATGTGGGGCAGGACATGACCAGTCAGTCACATGGGTGAGGATGGAATTCTGTGGCTGCATCACAGAGAAGGGACTGTGGGGAGACACTGGGGACACATGAGCTGCGGGACTGGGAGGGGACGTTCTGGGGGACCCACGGGGCAATTGTGGGTGTTCGAGGGCGGGGGACACCCCAAATGATGCGTGCCCTGCCACCACTGGCTCGCGACTCTCCCTCACACGGGCCTCAGCCTCCCACCAAGGGCTGGAAGCCACCCCCAGGGAGGTGTTGGGTGAGGCCCCTCCTCTGTCGAGTCCCCGCTGTTCCCGCAGCCCTCCCCCTCTCTGCCGCCACAATGCAGACCCCAGAGGGCCCCTGCCGCTTTGTTCTCCTTCCCTCCACACATGGTCACGGTCACGCTGGCGGCTCGCTCTGAGCGCGGCTTACACACATAATGGGAGGGGGGAGAAAGCGTTCCCAGTCGCCCCCGCATCCGCCCCGCGGTCCGCCTCCCCCAGCCCAGCCCGCATCGCGGAATCCCCGCCTCAGGACCCCGCCCGGGAGAGCATTACCTTTCACGAGATGCTAGGGGTGGGGAAGGGGGAGGGCTATTTTTAGAATGAATGGAAGAAAAGAGGGGAAAACAACAACAACAACAAAAAAAAGGATGGAGGCTTGTAGAAGCCTTCTGGCTCCCAAGATGAAAGCCCCCTCACCCCAGGCCAAGGCAGAAGGGGGTGGGGGCTGTTTCAGAGACGGGGCGGGCGGAGCAACGGGGGCAGAAGGCGAAGAGGGAGAAGACAGTGGTCTGAGAGGGCGCCGCGCTTCTTGGAGGTAAGGGGGAGAGCTGGAGGAGACCAGGAAGACGTAGCCGGCAGCCCTACAGACTCCCGAGAGCTGTAGGGACCCCAGAGGTGGGCGCTGTCTAATCCAGACACTCCGAGAAACAGACTCGGAGAGGGGCCTGGGCAGAGCCAAGGTCACTGGAGGGCTGAGCCCTAGACTCAGTCTCCCATCCCCTAGTGACCCAGACCTCGGGAGCCGCATTGTTCTAATTTGGCAGAGTGACCTTCACAAACCCTGCCATCCAGGCCTCTGCGGTTCATGTTCGGCGGGGTCCCGGAATCGTGCGGGAAGAGGGCGGATATCAGGATATCACTATGCAACAATAACACGGAGAAGTTTTCTGTGGTTTTGCTTTCTGACCACCCCGGGTCCCTCCTCCCTCACTGGGACCTTTCAGTCCGGGCAATATCACCAGCTGCTCGAAACCCCCGGGTTCCCCCTGTAACTCCAGGCCCACTCAGGGTATGTGTGTAGGGGGAGGTTAATTGCCTTCTTCTGTCTCCCTGGCCTCTGCTCCTTCCCCGGACCCTGGGAGAGGCCCCCAGAGTGAGGGGGGCAGCCGTATTCTGTGCTGCTGGGTCTCTGGGCCTTGGCCGGTCTGGGTCTCAGTTTCCCCATCTATGAAATGAGCGCCGCGGGGTAGCGGCGGCAGAGGGTCCTCCCAGCTCTTTGAGCATCCTAGGAGATTTGCTGGCACGCCCCTGCGAGGAGGGGGCTTGCGCGAGACCAGAACGGGGATTCCCGCCCCCCACTTCTAGAGCAGCGTGGCGGGGGAGGGGGTCGCGCGGTGGCAGCCTCCGGCTGCCTCTCCCTCTGCGCGGTCGGCGCCCCCTCCCCGGGCGGCAGGGCGGGGCCCAGAACGGCGGGGAGGGGGTCAGCTCTGCGGCGGCGCGAGCACACCCTCCCGGCTCACACGCCCTTGCCCGGCGGTGCACTTGTCTTCGCGCTCGGGCCAGGCGCGGGGGCTCCAGCTGCTGCGGCCGACTCCGGCCGGTGAGTAGGCAGTAGGGGGGTGGGTTTACAGGGTGGAGGTCTCAGCGGCGCTCCCCTTCTTCTCGGTGGGAGTATAGGTCTGGGTTTGCCCGACTCGGGGAATTCAAAGGGGGAGCTGCGGGAGGGAAGGAAACCCCTTCCATTCTCCCCCAACACCAAGCCCCGAGTCAGCTCCAGGGCCCCCAACCCCTGGAGAAGGGGGCTCCCGCTCCCGGAATTTGGGATGCGGAGACATCCTCCCACGGAGGAGAGGGTGGAGACATGGGCACCCTCCCGCACCGCCCTCAGTGTGTGTGTGTGGGGAGGGGGGAGGAACTGGTCCCACTGCCCCTCCCCATTACCTCCCCCTCCCCCCCAGGCCTTTCTCTCCCAGTGTGTGGCAGGGATTCCCCCGGCCGGCCTTGCTGCAGAGTGGAAGGGAACCCCCTCCTGCCAGCCTACTGTGCGTTTGAGCGCCTGCCCTTTGGAGCTCACGCTCTTCTCTCTTCCCTAAGCTGCTTCTCCTACCCTCACCCCCATTGACAGGGAGAGAGGCCCAGGGAGGGTTAGCACTTAGCCAAGGTCATGCAGCTGGGCAGGAGCAGAGCCGGGTTTGTGGCTCACTAACCTCAGAACCCAGCGGATGGTGTCAGCTCTAGGGTCCTCCGCTCCCTGCATTTAACCACAGGTGTGAGGGCCCTGTCTGGGGACCCTGGAACTGGAGGAGGGTTTCTCTCACTCTCCCCAAGTCTCTCCGCCCTGCTAGAGGCCCAGACAGGAGTGAATGGAGAAGCCCCACCACCACCACCTGGCTCCCTCCTTTTGGCTCCGAGGTCCCTCGTGCCCCCTAACCCCTCTCCCCAAGCCTGCCCAAGACCTCGAAGGAAATCCCTGGGACGTGGGGGGGATTCCAGATGGGCAGGCCGAGCATTGTGAGCCCGTAGAATAATGTCCAGTCTGATTCACCCATCTGCTGGTTTAACTTCTACCATCCCCCTGCCCTACCAGGGCCAGAGTCAACTCCAAAGTCCCCCTGGCTAGAACAGGCAGCCCCTGAGCCATGCAGGCGGCCATTGGCTCCCACCCCAGACGCTGGCAAAAGAAAGGACAGCTGTGATGTTCACAGCCAGCTGAGTTTTGCCTTCAGTCCCATTCTGGGGTCTCCCCCACCCCTCTGCACCATGGGGCTGCCCTGTGTCCCCTTCTGCCCTCTCCTCCAGGGCGAGACGGGCACTGTGGTCATATGGGGATTCTGGAGACAGCCCTGTATAGACAGCGAATACTGTGAGGGAGCTACAGTTCCCGGGGCAGCTGCAGAAAGGGGAGGACTTAGGGGCGGCCAAGAATAGAGCCAGGCAAGCCAGAGGTTCCTGACTCCTTTATCCTCACACCAGCCCATCCTAGCCTCACCCACCCAGCTCTCCCTGTGGTGAAGGAATTGGTGGGGGCGAGGGGGGGGAGAGGAAGAAGACGGGGAGCTGCATGAGGAAAGGCAGATAGAGCGTTCAGTGTCAGGGGAAGGAGGGGGGCCCCTCCAGGGAGGGGGCCTGGGGGGAATGTATCAGCCGGGGTTCACCAAGGGGCATGCGGGAGGAAACAGGGCTCCACTGGACAGACAACGCCACTGATCCTGAGTTTCCCTAAAACTTACAAGGTAACCCAGCTTGTCAGAGTGTAGATCTGTTCTAAAGACCATGGCCGTCTGGGAGGTGTCCGTCCCCTGCCCTCCTGGGGCCCTGCTCCACCCCACAACCCATGTCTGGTCCTTACAGGTCAAGGGGGAAAGAAAAGCGGCCACAACCCCCTGCCACCAAGTGGTGGCCCAGCGGGACTGAAGGGGACAGGCCGTTTGGTGGTGCCTCATCAGGAAGACCCCTGCACCCGAGGGAGGGTGAGTGAATCGCAAACTCAGGTCACATTTCGGGGTCGGGGGCAGGGGGTCAGGAGTTGGATAGAAAAACTGGTGACGTAAGAGAAAAGTGCCAACCTTTGAAACAATACTAATAATTTAATAATTATTATTATGACTCTGCATTCTAGAGCCCCCTGGAGAATCACTGTCCACTTTCTTTGATCACTGGTGGTGGGGAACCTGCTCAGAGAGGCTCAGTGATCCACCCAGAGTCACACAGCCAGAAGGAGGGAGTTGAACTGGGTTGGAGGGACTCTAACCCCCACGGTCCCCACCCCTCAGATCCCGTGGCCTCACTCCCTGGGGACAACCCTTGGGGAGCAGCTCCTTTGCTGCTTCTTTCTCCTGCAAATGTTGATGGACATTCTGGCGTCGGCAATGAGCTGCCTATGTGAAGAGGACAGAAGTGCCAGTCCCAGATGTGTGGGATCATTTAGTCAAGCAACAAAGACTAAGCAGTTATGGTATGCCGGGCCCGGGACTGGGCACTGGGAGCACAGCAAGGACTAAAGCAGGGCCAAATATGCCCTTGTGATATGTGCTGGGAGGAAAATAAAACATGGAGATGTATTAGAGAATGACTGGGGCATAGGGGAGGCTCCTGTAGTTGGGCAGAGGGACCTCTCCAGGGAGCTGACCATGAGCTAAGACCTGAAAGAGGAGGAGTAGCCAGCCAGGCAAGAGCTGGGAGAGTGGCATACCAGGCAGAGGGAACAGCATGTGCAAAGGTCCTGAGGTGGAAAGAAGCTTGGCATGTCTGAGGAACAGTGAGGAGGCTGGTGTGGCTGGAACAGAATGAGCAAGGAGGAAAGTGAGGGCAGGGGTGTCTGCAGGCAGGGGCTGAGGTGAAGGAGTGGAATGCAAAACACTGGGGAGCCATGGAGGGTGTGTGAGCAGGGGAGAGACATAGTCTGATTTATGATTCTCAAAAGCCCCTGTGGCTTCCGTGGAGAACAGGGACTATTGGGGGCAGGAGTGGAAGTGACAGAAGGCCAGAGGGGAGGCCAAAAGGGCATCTGAGTAGTCAGCTGGGCCAGGACCAGGGTGGGGTCTCAGGGATAGAGAAGAGTGGGCAGATTCTGGGACTGAGCTGGCCATGGAGGATGAACTGTTTGTGGCCAGGTTTCTGCCTCATGCTGAGGGACCATGGGGAGGGAAGGAGGGATTCACTGTGCCTGGGGAAATCTAGGAAGGCATACTGGAGGAGGTGTTCTTGCTCTTTGAGCTGGGTCTTGAAGGGTGAATAGGAGTTTGCCAGTGGCCAATTGGAGCCATGCCCGGGATCTATCCATACAGATGCCGTGCAGGCCACGGGGAGCCACTGAGCACTAGGAATTAGCAGCAACATGATCATGTTTTAGCAAGGAAAGATCCCTGTGGGGGCCTAGCAGAGACTGGACTGGAGCCCGAGCGGTCAGGAAGGAGCTTTTGAAATGGTCCAGGTCATGATCAGGCCAGTAGCAACTGGGAGCATCCAGTCAGCCATCACAGTATGCCTGGCACGTTTAATGGGGATTAGCTCCCTAGCCCCTCCCCCTGCCCTTGGAGGGTCCTCCTTGCCCTGCTGAGGAAACTGAGTCTCAGAGAGGGACAGTCTGTTGTCCATGACCACTGTATGAGTTTCCAGGGGCTGCTGTAATAAATGACTACAACCTGGGTGGCTTAAGACAGCAGGAATATATTCTCTCACATTTCGGAGGCCAGCAGTTTGAAATCCAGGTGTTGGTGGGGCCACACTCCCTCTGAAGGCTCTGGGAGAAGCCTCTTCCAGCCTCTGGTGGCACCAGATGTTCCTTGGATTGTGGCTGCATCACTCCAGTCTCTGCCTCTGTCTTCATGTGGTCTTCGGCCCTGTGTGTGTGTCTGTGTCTTCTCATGTGGTCTTCTTATAAGAACACCAGTCATCGGATTAGCACCCACCCTAATCCAGTATGACCTCGCCTTAATTTAACTACATCTTTCAAAGACCAATAACGTGGCGAAATAAGGTCACATTCTGAGGTCCTGGATGAACTGGAATCTGGGAGAGATACTGTTCAAACCAGAACAGCCACGCAGCAGGGCGCTGTGCTTGACGATCGAGCCTTTGCCCCAGGGCTTATGCCGAGGCAGGGGCTGTAGGGATGGGGACAGAGGGATGGCCTGGAGCGAATTTAGGTGGACAGGCCTGGGGTCCCATTGGATGTGGGGGACTCTGGTGGGGAAGAGTTAGTCTGGAGCCTTCCAGATCAAGAGTGAGGAGGGAGGGAGGAGAAGTTAAGTGTCTGGAGCAGCGATGCCGCTGCCAGCTGAATGAACGAGACAGCCCCAGGGCAGGTCCCCTGGTGGATGTGGCGGGGTCTTCCAGACCTCGGCTGCTTGTGGGAACTCCGTGCTAATGACAAAGCCGATTCCCTGCCTGCGTGTCACCCCCAGGCTCCCACCTCCTCCTTCAGAGTAGGGACTGAGGGCTCCTCACTGGGCTGCCCACGGCGAGGACCAGGGGATGCCAGGCACAGTCCCTTTCCACCCCTCCCTGGCCTCATTTCTGCTGTGAACCATCTGCAAGGGCCAGTTGTATATATTTATTGATTCAAGGTCTTATCTTGCCCACTGGCCCGAAACCGTGAGTCTGGGGGATTTTGTGTGACTTTGTCCACAAGTATCCCCCGCTTGGGGTGCAAACCCTGCCTACAGGAGGTGCTCAATAAATGCTGATAGAATAAATGAAGCTTCTCCAGGTCCCTGTACTGGAGAACCCAGGAACAAGCCCTCTGTGATGCCTGCCCCAGCTGCCCCCGCCCCACCCCCCGACCTTCCTGTGGCCTTCCTGCATGTCTCCTTCCTGCCCTCATAGTTCACAGGACACTAGGGGGCTTAACCCTCCAGGAGTTCCACTCTGCTCAGAGCCCTCCCACACACAGCCCTGTGAGTGGGACCCCTGCCCGCCTCTGGGACTCGCCCCACCCTGTTTACTCCTTCTCTCCAGCCCCACTGGTCTCCCTTCTCTTCCTCCAGCACACCCTCCTCTGTCTCACCTCAGTACCTTTGCCCTTGCAGTGCCCTCTGCCAGGTGTACCCTTTTCCAGCTCTTCCGGGGTGGCCCCTTGGCCCCTTTCAAATGTTCTCTTTTCTGAGAGGCCTTCCCTGACCATTGTAGTTAAAGGCTCCCCATCCCCATTCCTATTTTTCTCAACTTCATGGGATTCTTTTCCAATGCTTTTGTGTGGAAGCCTTAGTACGTGGAGAGGTTTGTTCCCTTTCTCTAGAAGATCAGCTCAAAGATGAGCAGGTTTGTATCTGTCTCAGACTCTGCATCCCCAGCACCAGACTTAGAGAAGGAGCTCAGTGGGTATGTGAATGAATGGGTGGATGAATGAATGAATGAATGAATGAGAGAGTGAGTGAATACCTTCCCCACTCTGCTATCCCCACACTCACAGGGGACTCAGGGTCCTGCCTCCTTCCAGGCAGTCATTGGTTAGACCCAGGATGGGTCTGAGATTTCTGTGAATGCGCAGCTTGGGGGTGAGGGGGGAGGTGGCCAGTCTGCCCCTCCTCAGGCCACTGCCTCTGGGTCCTTCAGTTCCTGGGAGGTTCTCCCAGGTCTCCTGCACCCAGACCCATGGCAACTGCCCTGAACTTGTGGCCCAGCCCTTGGGCCCCTGGAGGAGGGGCTCTGTGTTTAGCCTCCACCCCCTCACCAGTCTGTAGGTCATTTTCTGGGGCTGAGTCCTGAGGGCCTCCCAGCTGAAGTTCATTTGCATGTTCCTCAGGTCCCTTCCAGCCGACTGTGGGCTGTTGAGAGGCTGTCTGGAATGGAGACTCAGGTACATCCCACCCAGAGCTTCACTTTCATCCACCCCCTACCTTTGTCCACCAATGCCAGCCTTGTCTCAGAGGGGTGAGATTCAAGCAGATAGCATGGCCAACTTGGGCAGGAGGTGACGGTCACCAGAGTGACTGTCAGCTCCTTGAAGAAGGTCCCTGATTCCTCAGGGCAGGTGAGCCCAAAAGGGAAATAGGGATGTTTCCAGAGAGAGAAGGTAGATGCAGAGCCTACAGGGCCTGGGCAGGGTGGGAGGGCTGGAGAAGCCTCTGGGGGCTGTGGCCGATGCTTTTGTGAATTTCTGGATGTTTACCTGTTGGACTTGAATTCAGAAAGCATCAGATGCTGCAGGGACACCCGTAGGCACGGTGAGAATGCTTCTCGTGGGGCAGGAACCCCTACGGGGGCAGGCTCAGGCTGTCGGGGGACAGGGCATTGAATGCGGCACAAGGATGTGTGCCAGACCCTGAGAGAGATGTGGGTGGCTCCATCACTGTTGTGCTTTAGAAAGAGCCCCCAGTGGCTCAGGCAAGGGAACAGCAAGTGCAAAGGCCTGGAATGAGCTGAGGGGAGTCGGAGGAGGCCTGGGATGGGGGGCTGGTGAGTGGATGAGTGGGATGCAGGATGGAGCATGGTTGAGAATGCATCCCTTTAGGGTTCCCACAACCCCACTCCTGGAGCCCCTGTGGATACAGCAGGGTATGGGTGGTCCCCAGGCCTCTACTTCCCACCTATTACAGACCTGTGCACTGTCACCATGGCTAGGCCTTCTTCAGGGTGTCCCCGACAGCCTGGGCTAAAGAACAGGCTTTCGAGAGGAGGGAACAGGAGTCCCATCTGCTGACCCCTGGCCATCACCTGGCTGTGCTCAGTGCCCCAGGACACTACTGCCCCAGGACACTACCCCCTGCCCAAGCAGCTGTCCGCTCATTTATTCATTCAGCTCAGCTATTTTCTGGGTACGGCAGAAGAAACAAAACAGATCAGCTGCCCTCAGGCAGTGATGAGCAATCAGATGTTCCTGACCTGGTCCAAAGCTCAGGGCCAGGAATAAAACAGATGGGGGGCTGGGAGAGAGATAGGGGGAAGCTGCTGCCCCCAGGAGCCCCTGGGCCGGGGAGGACAGAGCCAGACTCAGTCACCCAGGTGACGGGGTGGGGACAGGGTGAGGCTGAGGTAGTGAGGCTGCCTGGAAAAGGAGGAGGTAAGGGCTCCCCACCTTCCAGTCCCCACGGCTCCTCTGAGCTGCCATTGACATTGAATGAATGTTGCCCAAGGCCATCCTCAGTGCCAGGGGAAAGGGACACCATTTGCGGGACCCCCAAAATAGTCTCCTGCTGTTCTGCCATCCTGGCATTGGTTTGGGGAGTTAGGACTGGGGGAGGGGGCTAAGTCTGAGTGGGCTCTCTCCTTCCAAAGAAGATTACCTTTGCCCCAGCAGACACCCCCCTCCACCCCTGGAAGCCCCCATACCCAACTCCGAGGCATCTTCTACTTGCCAACATCCTGCTTCCCACCCCAAGACTCCCCCACACGGAGAGGACTTTGATGAGGTCATTTCAGGAGGGAGATGTCCAGTCACTTTGCAAAGTTGTCCCCTCAGCAAGTGCGTGGTGTGATCAGCCCCCAGGCGCGCAAATGTTGAGAGGTGGCTGGAGTTTGGGGACCTGATTCTGGAAAAGGAGTGGTTAGTTCTCAAAGGCTGTCGAGGTCGGGAGTTTTCGCTTCGCTAAGGTCCTCTCCACGGCGCGGGGCAAGGGTGAGTTTGAGGAGCAGCAGCTCGCTGGGGAGCGAAGGGGGAAGCGGGGAAATGAGGGATCTTTAAATAGAGGCGGGGCTTGCGGGGTCGCCGGGGGCGGTGCCAACCCGGGCTCGGCCAATCGGCTGCGCCGCCGGCGTCGCACCGCCCCCTCACTGGTGGTCCGCGGCCGCGCGGGACCCTCTCTCCTCCAGCCTCGTCCGCCTGCCCAAGACGAGTCCCGCAGGTACTGAGTGGGATGGGCAGGGGCACCCAGGGCGGCATGTCCCGGAGTGAGATGCGGTTTTGGGCAGGGGCTAGGAGGGTTTCCGTGGGATCCGCAACCCAGGGGATACGGCGACGGGGGGAATGTGTGTATGTGCACTGCCCGAGTGAGTAAAGATTCACGGACCCCCATCCTGGAGGGGGAGGGTACTGGGTTCACTTTGGCGGGGGCAGAGCAGTGAGTCTCTAAACTCCATAGATACGGTGGGGGAGCTCTCGGGGTGGAGGCAGTGACCCAGGACTGAGATGGTAATGGGAGGAAGGAGACCCTCACCACTGGCCCCTGTATCCAGCCATTAGGGGCAGCACGGCAGGGGTCAGAAAGCCGGGTCCCCCAGCTCTCCCTGGACAGAGGTTGGGTACCCAGCACAGTGCACTGCTTGGGCTGTCCTGGAGGGTGGGGCCACAAATGTGAGTGCTGAAGGCTGGGGGTGAGCCAGAGATGCTAATGGAGATGCATCAGAGTGGAGGGCACTGGGGACAGCAGGCTAGGGCAGGCTAATTGCACCTTGTTGGCTGCTGGCAGGTTCCTGACGGGTGGTGATGGGGGGAATGCCTAAGGGATGGGGCAGTCAGCCAACGACTTGCTGCACCCACTGTCGGGCAGCCCATGGGGTTGGAAGGACGAACAGATCCCGTCCACCCTGCAGAGCTATGGCCCCAAGAGTGCTGGTGGAGGTGTGTCCTGGGGTCCTACCCCACCCTCCGCAGGGACACACAACCCACAATTCACCCACATATCCTGGAAGGTTCTACCATGTGCTGCTCTGGCCATGATTCCTGGGAGCAATGGGGTGGGCATTTGCCCCAAGGAGGCTCTGCCTTGGAGACTGATGGGCAGGGGTCACGTTCTCCTGGTCCAGCTCTGAAGGACAGATCACAGTGTTCGGTAGTGTCACCACAACAGGCGTACCCATGGCTGAATGCTAAGCATTTTCCACATGAGATCTCACTCCATTGTGGCCACTGACCCTGCTGGGATGGCACCGAGACGCCCCTTTACTAAAGAGGTAAATGAGGAAGTGGCAGTGACTTCGTCCTGGCTGGGACACCCAAAGGTCCCTCTACAATCAACCCATCATTTGTAAAAGAGTTCACTCGAGGGCCTTTCGGGTCTGGCCATTTTCTTTCTCTTCCTGTTGGGTGGGACAGTTCAGAGGAGTCGGCCTCCTTGCTCCCTGCTCTCTGCACACCTTCGCCCACTCCTCAAGAGCCCTCCTGGGTCCCCCCGGCCCTGCTCGGCCTACAGGTTTCCCACAGCATCTCGTGGGATGGGACACGAAGGCGGGGTTTTGCTCATCCCCTCACCCCAGCATTCAAGGAACAGAGGTCTTGTGCCCCAGACATGTTAGACAATTTGGGGAATTCCAGGAACCCTCAAAACCAAATGCAGCCCATAGAATGTTTGTTGCTTTTTAGAGGAACTCCTTGGAGAACCCAGGGCCTTCACCCAGAAAAACACACCCTTTCATGGACATCCAAACCTTGGCTGGGGTTTCACAGGGACTTCTGGTTCTTTGGGAAATCTCTGAGGGTCCCGGGGACCCTAGCTTTAGGCCCAGATTGCATTGAGGGAGGGGAAGGTGAATCTGGGGAGGGGTGGGGTCTCTTGTCCCCAGGGCCCTAGGGTCCCACCCAGTCTTTAGAAACGGGCTGCCCCTTTCTCCTGTGGGATCGCAGGCAGGCCACTCTGTCCTTCCATTTCCTATGAGGTCGTGGGAGGGGTGGAACAGTCACCATGCCTGTGTTCTGAGCTCTGTGGCCCCTCAAGGACAGGGCCAGGCTGGCTCCCTTTCCAAACAGCCACTCATCAAGAGGGACCCAGGCAGATCCTGCCATCCACTGCCCCCAGACTGCACTAACTTAGTCCCTGCCTTTCCTGGCTGTGTGACCTTGGGCAAAGTGCTGAACCTCTCTGAGCCTTGTCTCCCCTCTGTAGAATGGGAGTAAGAATGCCACCTGCCTTGCTGAGTGGCAATAGGGATTAAATGTGGTAATTCTCATCAAGGTCTTGGCCCGCAATAAGCAATAGGTCCGCACTAACAACATGGGCACTAAGAAGGCCCTCCCAGAAGGCACCTGCCGCCTGTTCACATGCCCTACCCCACCCCCTCCCTGCCCAGGACACGTTAGGACACGGCTGCCAGGCAAGGAGGAGCATGGCGGAAACACGGCCGAATTTGGCCTGTGTGTTGGGCGGCTGAGTCACATCCCCAAATTGCATCTTCATCGGTGCATTTTGGAAGGTCGTTTGCACCGCTCCCACCCGCTTCCGGTCCTGACTGCCAGGCCACCACCTCTCCTGCCTTTGCTCCCCAAGCCCTGGGCAGGAGCCTTCTGCACCTTCAGGAGGGAAGATGGGAGGGGTGCTTGAGGTTTCCTTGTGTCTTGGGCGAGGGCAGGGTCTGGGGCCGCTGTGTGTGTCCTGGTGGCAAGCTCTTAGCCCTGCCTAGCAGCTGACAGCCCTTCAGGTGGCAAGCAGGGGCTCTAGCCCAGAGGAGAGCGGCACCCGAGTGCTTGTGAGAACGAAGAGAGAGATCAGGGCCAAGGTCAGCCTTATAAACTGTGAAGTGCTGGCCCTGCAGGAGATCAGCCCATATAATCTGTGATGTCCTGGGACCACATGGGGCCAGCTCTTATAAACTGTGACGCGTCAAGTCACAGGTGACATGGATGGAAGTGGGACACATTCTAAGACTCATGTTTCTTGTGTTCCTACTGTGTGCTGGCACCCTCGTCTGGGGACATGTAGTGAGTGGGACAGATACTGCCTGGGGCGGGGCACGGAGACAGGCACAGGTGGTTCTGCAATGCATGCGGTAGTGCCCTGGCCAAGGTCACCCCTGTCCCGCCTGGCAACATGGCTCATCTTGGCAGGTCCTGATGTGACACTTTCTGAGCCTGTCACCCCCAGGAACATGGCTTCAGGGCCAGGGAGGTGTCCTCTCTGTGCACGCAGCCCCCTTTCCTGGGCCCCCAGCACATGCCAGCTTGGCCTTTTCCAAGGGGACAACACTTGGCCCACAGCTCACCACTGCGTGGCTTCTTGGGAGAATCCCACAAGGCAGCCTGGTTCAGAATCTGCCTTGTAAGGAGATGGTCCCTTCACCACATGGTACCTCAGTTTCCCCATCTGTACAACTGGCCAAATCCCAGGACCCTCTTCTTGGGGGTGTTGTGAGGATTAAGGAGAAAAATCTGTGCAAAGGACAGAGCCTGGCGTGTAGTAGGTGTTCAGTAAACGCAGGCTGTGGTGGCAGCAGGGGGTGCCTGCAGGGGTGGGGAGTGAGAGAGTGGGCTGGGGGTGGGGGTGGCAGGGGAGGATCTGGCAAGTTGGGACCCAGGAGATTGGACTCCAGGCGGCCTCATCATGTGCGTGTCATCGTCTTCAAGGTCCTTGCTCTTACATGTGACGCCAGGGGACACTGCCCTGTGCAGGAGCAGGGGGCAGATCAGACAGTCTCCTCCTTGGTAGCCAGTTTCCTTGGTGGGGAAACTGAGTCTGGCCCGAGGTCACAGGACCGGGCCAAGCACGTCTCCCAAGACCCTGTAGCATCAATTCTGGGATCTTAGAGTTAAATCCTGGATTGCTGTTTTGGTCCTGGAATGTGTTTGGAGATCACAGACCTCCCTCCATCTAAACAGGAGGGAGCTGAGGGTCTCATAGCCATGGCCGTGGTCCCCAGTTTCCCCCTGACTGTATCCCGTGACTATGTAAGTGTGTTCAGGCCTTTGGACGGCTCTACGGGAGGAACTGGAGTAGAGTGAGATTAACTTGTCCAAGAGCCTGAAGGTCAGAAGGAGACAAGCCTGGATTGGAACCACCTCCCAGCTGCTCATTTACACGGCCTCTAGTCCTCCCAGGCAAACCAGCCAGCAGATTCCACCTTGAGGCATTCAGAAGTGTTTATTGAATGCCATCTGTGTGCTAGGCATTGTTCTAGGTACCCGGAGACACAGAAAAGTCAGTGGGCAAAGGTCTGGTAGGAGGGTGTTCCAGGCAGAGGGCACAGCAGGTGCAAAGGCCCTGAGGCAGGACCAAGCTTGCCAGGATCTGGTAATGGGTAGGCCACTGTGGCTGGAAGGGAGTGACTCTGGGGAAAGTGAGAAGGATAAAGTGGGTGGGAGCCAGACCACAGAGGCCTCCTGGACACAGTGAGAAATTGAGTTTTTATACAATGGCACTGGAGAGCCATGGGGAGGTTTGGAGCAGACGAGGGACATAGGCAGGTTTCTGGAGTGGCCAATCCACGTGTCAGCCGCAGTCGGTTCCTGGCCTCTCCAGCCTCAGAATGTGCTGGGGTGGGGTCCGTAGCCCTCTGGTCCGTTGCTGAGGCCCTGACACGACCGTGTCCCTCATGCCCTGCAGGTCAGCGCGGGAGCCCAGTTGCTGAGCCATGCCGGGCCCCGGGCGGCCGGCAGCAAGCCCAACCCCAGCACCCACATAGTCATGAACAGCCACAGACACAATGGCTTCGGGGGACGGCCACTGGGTGGCGGGCTGGGTGCCCTGGGCCGAGACCCTCCGGACCCCGAGGCCGGCCACCCGCCTCAGCCTCCAAATGGCCCAGGCATCCAGGTGGTAGTAGCCAAGAGTGAGCCGGCCCAGCCCTCGCCCGGCAGCCCCCGGGGGCAGCCCCAGGACCAGGAAGAAGAGGAAGATGATGAGGAGGATGAGGCGGGTAGGCAGAGGGGCTCAGGAAAGCCCCCCAGCGTTGGCCACCGTCTGGGCCACCGGCGGGCGCTCTTTGAGAAGCGGAAGCGTCTCAGTGACTACGCTCTCATCTTCGGCATGTTCGGCATTGTTGTCATGGTGACGGAGACGGAGCTGTCCTGGGGGGTCTACAGCAAGGTAGGTGTGGCCCTTTCCCCTGGCACCCCAGGGAGGCCCTGCTGGTCCCACTGGGCTCCCTGAGACCCCTTGGGCACGGGGTGGGGGGCCACAGCAGCCCTAGGAGAGGGGGGTGGGGGATGCTGAGGGGTCCCTGGAGGTGGGAAGGTGGGGGCCTCTGGGCAAGTGGATGTGAGGACAGAGGGAGATGAGAGCCATGTCAGCCTGTAAACTGGGAAGCGCTACGTCTGCAGGAGGTCAGTTTTTGTAAACTGTAGAGTGCTGTACCCATGTGAAGCCAGGCCTTATAAGCCGAAGTGCTGGGCCCACCTTGCTCTCAGCCCAGGCCTGAGGAGTAAGGACCGGAGCTTCACTTTCTGAGTGAAGCGACCAGGTGGGGGATCAGGAGGGCTGCCTGCCCTGACAGTGTCTGTCCCGCCCTCTCTCTTTGTCCAGGAGTCCCTGTACTCATTTGCACTCAAATGTCTCATCAGCCTCTCCACCGTCATCCTGCTGGGCCTGGTCGTCCTCTACCACGCCCGGGAGATCCAGGTCAGTGCCCAGTGGGGTTGGGGCAGCTCCCCTCCCCCCAGCCACCTGGGACCCCAGCCCTCTAAGACATAAAAGGATCAGTAGCCTCTTTATAGAAAAAAAAAAAAAAAAAAAAAAAAAAAGGACTTCTGTGGAGACACACTGTTTAGATCACTCTAAATTTCCTTGGAATGCATATCTTCATTTTAATTTTCATTGATTCTTTGGTAAAGAACACCAACAGTGGGGGAGCAGGAGGTGGGCTGGGGTTCTGGTGCACGTGGGTTGTTTTCACAGCCCTGGGTCTTCTGAGGTTTTGCAGCCATGGGGGTCCAGTGTTTGTAGCACCAGGCTCCTTTTCCTAGTCCATCGGACCCTGTTTTTGAAAGATTTATCTTGTGCCAGAGAGTTTATTCTCCTGTTTCAGGGGGTTGATCAAAACCTGGTCAGGCTCCTGGAGAGCCCAGTTCAGGGCTTGTCAGGCAGGCGTTACCACAGCAGGCTGGCACCAAGGCCTGGGGACACCAAAAGGTGTCAGATGTGGCTCTTGAGTCTGGCCTTTGACCCCTGACCTCAAGGAGCCACAGTATGGCAGGAGATGGGTGTAGGAAAATCCTACCTGCATTGCACTGTATGTAGACCTGTCGGGGGGCACCCAGGGTCTGGCACACAGGAGGGGTCCCTGATCTGGCTGGGGGTTGGGGGGAGGGGGACAGTGACCCCTGAACTAAAGGAAGCAGTTCTGAAGATACAGCTGTGGACAACAGTCTGGCAGTTCCTTAAACAGACAAACATGGAGTTACCCTATGACCCAGCAATTTCCCTCCTAGTTACACACCCAAGAGACACAACAACCTACATCCACACAAAAACTTGTACACATATGTTCATAGCAGCGCCAAATCACAATCGCCAAAAAGTGGAAACAACCCAAATGTCCACTGACTGATGTATGGATAAACAGAATGTGGTCCATCCGTACAATGGAATACTATTCAGCCAAATGAAAAAAGAATGAAGCACTGTGTGTTTGTAGCACCGCCACTGAGTGGCTTAAACAACAGAAATGTATTCTCTCACAGTTCTGGAGGCTGGAAGTCCAAGATTAGGTGCTGGCAGGGTTGGTTTCTCCTGAGGCTCTCTCCTTGGCTTGCAGACGGCCACCTTCTCATTGTGTCCTCACACGGCCTTTGCTCTGTGCTCACACATCCCTGGTATCTCTTCCTCTTCTTATAAAATGACACCAGTCCTGTAGGATTGGGACCCCACTCCTATGACCTCATTTAATCTTAATCATGTCTTTAAAGGCCCTGTTTCCAAATACAGTCATACTGGGGGCTAGGGCTTCAACGGATGAATTTTGAGGGGACAAAGTTCAGTCCATAACACTCCACCCTCTGGCCCACCTTGCAAATCTTTGTCCTTCTCCCATGCAAAATGCACTCATCCCATCCCAACAGCCCCCAAAGTCTTAACTCATTCCAGCGTCAACTCTAAGTCCAGAGGCTCATTTAAATATCATCTAAATCAGACATGGGTGAGATTCGAGGTACTGTTCCTCCTGAGACAAAATTTTCCTCCAACTGTGAATAGACAAGTTGTGTGCTTCCAAAATACAATGGTGGAATAAGCATAGGATAGACATTCCCGTTCCAGAAGGGAGAAATATGAAAGAAGAAAGGGGTGGCAGGTCCTACACTTCTCTCAGACCTAGCCACGCAAATTCCGTTAGATTTGAAGGCTGGAGTATGGTCTTCCTTGGCTCAATGCCCCACCTTCGAGGCCCACTGTGGTGGCAACATTGCCTCGTTGTTCCCGAGTGGTGGCCTTTTGTGACTGCCTTCTTTCACTCAGCTTAATGTTTTCAAGGTTCATCCACATTGTAGCATGTGTCAATGCTTCATTCCTCTTTATGGCTGAGTAATGTTGCATTGTGTGGAAGGACCACATTTTGTTTATCCATTCATCCATTGATGGACACTTGGGTTGTTTCCACTTTGGGTGCCTGTGAATAGTGCTGCTGTGATTGCGTGCACACAAGGACGTGTTTGAACGACCATTTTCATCTCTCTCGCCTATATGAGATGGCTGGGTCATTGGTAACTCTGTGTTTGACCTTTGGGGAAACATCTGTGCCACATTTAGTTTGAATTGTGGCCGACCCTGAGAACTAGGGAGTTTTGCTTTTGAGGCCGTGTTTCTTGTAAAAGCCGACGGGGTTTTCGGCTGGGATCTTGCTCCGGGGCCTGGCCTCGTGTCCGCGGCCCACCTCATCCCGCCCGCCTGACCTCCGCAGCTGTTCATGGTGGACAACGGGGCAGACGACTGGCGCATCGCCATGACGTGCGAGCGCGTCTTCCTCATCTCCCTGGAGCTGGCCGTGTGCGCCATCCACCCGGTGCCCGGCCACTACCGCTTCACGTGGACAGCGCGGCTAGCCTTCACGTACGCGCCGGCAGCAGCCGAGGCCGACGTGGACGTGCTGCTGTCTGTGCCCATGTTCCTGCGTCTCTACCTGCTGGGCCGTGTCATGTTGCTGCACAGCAGGATCTTCACGGACGCCTCCAGCCGCAGCATCGGCGCCCTCAACAAGATCACCTTCAACACGCGCTTCGTCATGAAGACACTCATGACCATCTGCCCGGGCACCGTGCTCCTCGTCTTCAGCATCTCCTCCTGGATCATCGCCGCCTGGACCGTGCGGGTCTGTGAGAGGTGCGCCCCTGACCCCTGATCCCACTGACCCTCATGCCCACCCACGACTTTAGTGACCCCAGGGCTCTCCCAGCCATCACTCTGTCCCCATGACTTCTAACCCTGGTGAACCCCATGCCTACCCACGACTTCAGACATCCAAGGCCTCCCCGCAGCCGTCACTCCATCCCCATGATTCTGACCCTGGTGACCGCCCCCCCTGCCATACCCAGTTCCTGGCCTCAGTGACGGTCCCTCAAGTGCAGCTCCCTCATCCCTGGGACTCCAGCCCTGTGTCCCCACTCCCCTCCAGCCCCTACCCCACACCCCTCTGGGACCCCATCCCTCTTCCTCCTCCCCCTCCCCCAGGGGCCCCTCCACTGGCCCAACCTCTGGCCCAGGGTGGCGGAGGCAGCAGGAACAGGGACCTCCCCCCATCCACCTATCCCCCCCACAATTTAACCTGCTCTCCTTCTCCCCTTTGCCCGCCCCACCGGACTGTAGGGAAAACATGTGAGTCCTACCCTCAGCCGAGCTATGTGTGCAGAGCTGCCAGCTGCCCTGCCCGCCAGGAATTTAAGATCAGCTGCCACCAGGGGAGGGAGTGGGGAGGTGAGGCGAGTGGCTGGGACCTGCCCCGAGCCCACAGGGCCCTGCGGAGAGACTGTCCCAGTGCCGCCAGGCAGGTGGGTCTGGGGTCAAGCCCAGGATAGCGGGAGGCAGGCCACTATTGGGCTATGTGCACATGGCATCCCTCGGGTCTTTGTCACCAAGGCGGGGCAGTGGTGGGGAGAAGGGGGGAGAAGAGCTTACTTAGCTCTGGTGCCTTGTCGGGGCAGCTGGCCCCAGGGGTTCAGACAGCTCCTTCGGAGAGTTAAGTGGGTCTGGGGTGAACGAGAAACCCATCTAAGCTTTTAAGAGCCCCATAAGGGGTCTGTTCTGAACAGCCTTGGAAGGTGCAGGGCCATCTACCCGACTTATATATGAGGACACTGAGGCTCTGAGGGGCAGAGGGACATCCCTGAGGGCCTAGTTCCTGATTGTCACCAGAAACCCCCAGTGGTTCCAGGAGAAGGAGGGGCCCCACTGGACCTCTCAGGGCATGGGGGTGCCTTGTCTGGGAAGGGGTCTCTCCTGCCTTGTGCCTAGCTGGGGCTGGGACTGGGCTTCCTGGGAGGTTCCTGGGCTGGACCTGCCCCCAGATCCCCAGTCCTCACCCCTTCAAGCGCCCCCTCCATGACCCCTGCCTCAGCCTGATGTCGGGCTGATGGGGGTGAGGGCCTAGCTCTTTCTGTCATCAAGGTTTACTGTCTGAGGATCACACAGGGGCTCCTTGGACCCCTAATGTGCCCCCGTGCCAGTTCCCACAGACCTCAGGACTGAGATCTGGGGAGTGGGAGAGGGTGCCTTGCATCAGGCATTCCTGGGGTCCAGGCTGGGTCACTGCAGGGGTGCCTGGTACGGGTGGGGAATAGGGCAGGGCCCGGGGGGGCAGCCAATCCTAAATTCTGAGCCCTCTGACACCGCTTGATGCCCTCTCGCCTGCCTCGCTCCACCCCTGTGGCTCTGTCCCACCCCACCTCCTGCATGACCCCCATTCCCTGGTCCTGGGTGGTCCTGTAGCACCCACCATAGCTCCAGCTGGGCCTGGAGCCTCCCCCGATGGCTGATGGGTTCCCCACTCCTCCTGCCTCCTGGGCGTGGAGCCCTGGTCTCCTGAGAGGTGGAAGCTGGTGCAGCTTGGGGCTCACATACCTCAGTGAAAGATGGGGTTCAGTCCCTGGTCCCCCTTGTCCAGCAAGCAGCCTGGAAGTCCAGGCTGAAGGGGCCTGGAATGGCACCCGACCCTCCAGTGGGGCAGGGACTCTCAAAGCCCAGACCTGCTGGGAAGGCCTCCAACCCTCCTTCCCACCTTTTGGGCTTCCATCTCCTCCTTATCTTGAGCCCCTGACCCCAGCCCCATCTGCCTGGAACAGCTCTACCCGCCAGCTCCCCCTGCCCTGCCCCTGTGGCCTAGGAAGGAGGGGGTCAGCTGGAAAGGGCTTCCTGACCTCCCAGAGCTGGAGGGGCTTTGCAGGTAGGGGGCTGAACTGGAGCAGAACCTTGAGCCATCCCCAGACCCAGAGAACCAATCCCTTAGTCCCCTAGCCTGGGCTAACCATAGGTAGAACCAGTTCATAGCCTGTGTGGCCAGGGTCCCAGGCCACACAGCCTGGGATTGGGACAAAACCATGTCCTTGCTAAGCCTTGGGGTCTGTCCCCCTGAATAACAAAAGTTGAGTCCCGGGCCTCTCCCCAGTGCCATGCAAGCTGACCCTTCCCTCCTGACTGCCAGGAGAACCCCAGGCCCGAGGTTGGGGCAACTGCCCTCCACAGACTGACTTTCCTAATACTCCCAAGCCCCAGGGTGTGGTCCTGTCTCCCCGTAGGGTCCTCCTCCCTCCTTGGGACCTTGCTGGCTGGGGAAGTTCTTCCTAGTGTCTGACCTGAATCCTCGCCTCTACTTCCTGCCGCTTCTGGTGCCCGTGGCCACCCGTGTTCGCCTCTGTGTGTCTGTCTTTGGGAGGGGGATTGTGTGCACATGCGTGAACACATGTGCATGCCCCCTCATGTGCGCACGCTCATGTACGTCACCCACATGTGGACCCCTCTCTGCCCAATAACCAGCAGCTTGGGGGTCAGGTGAAAGAAGGTTGGAAGGGATGCTGGGAAGGAGTGGTTGCCCTCTGCCCTGTGGCACCCTCAGGAGGACCACAGGGCTGCCCCTGGCACTAACTATCCCCCCACCCTGCCCTATTGTGGTGCCCTGGACACTTTGAGCCTCCAGAGTGATCAGCTCCCTGCAGTCAAGGCCCCCATGCAGCCAGGTAGACCCAGGGCCCTGCCTTCCTGGGGGTGTGATGAAAGCAGAGGGACCAGTGTGGATTGACTGGGCCCTCCCTGGCTCCCCCCAACCCCCAGGTATCACGACAAGCAGGAAGTGACCAGCAACTTCCTGGGGGCCATGTGGCTCATCTCCATCACCTTCCTCTCCATCGGCTACGGCGACATGGTGCCCCACACTTACTGCGGGAAGGGCGTGTGCCTGCTCACTGGCATCATGGTAAGGGCGAGGGCCCTTGCACATCCCCACTGATGGGGAGCCCACGCCGTCTCAAGGTGGACCTGTTCAGAGATCCTCCCTGTGTCAGCCCACCCCTCCGCCACCCTGCTCCTTCCCTCTGATGTGACACAGAAGACACCCTCAGGCTTCCCGGGGACATCTCCTCTTGGGTTCTTCCAGCCCTAGATATGTAGCTTCCACTGTATTCTCCAGTCCAGATGCTGTGGTCCACTCTGAACCAAGAGTCATTTTTGCCCCTTTATGCTCCGCAGCCCGCTTAATTCACAGCCCTTGGATCCAGGGCAACAGGCTTGATGCTTCTGTGCCTCGGTTTCCGCCACTCCCTCTGCTTGTTGCAAGGACTGAGTCCGTTCATTTATAGGAAATGCCTAGAGTCATGAATGCCTCGGATACCCAGTCAATACCCTCTGAGCCCTGCCATCACAGCCCAATTCTCCATCATTCCCTGACTACCGGGGTGTCCTGAGCACCCCACTGAGCCCCTGGGTGTAAGGTTTATCTCTTGTGACTCCTGTGGGCCCAGGCAGCACCGCTTCTTCCCTAAAGACTTCTCAAGTCCGCCTGCTTGTATGGGCAAACTTTGGCGTCTGGTGCCTTCCCTTTACCCTGATTTGATCATTAGGTTCCCTGCCCATCCTCTCCTTCTGGAACCTTCTTTCTCTCCAGGTTTCTTGCATCTCCACAAGTGCTTTTCCATGTTTTGAATTATGAACTGTTCGACGTGCAGTAGGGAACCCCTCTCCCCAGCCCCCAGTTAGCATGTTCATTTTGATGCCGAAAACTCAGCCTCTGGGCACTGGTGCTGAATCAAATCTTGGAGTCAGAGTTTGGGGTGAAGTAGGAAAAAGGAGCTGTATTGCTTTGCCAGGCAAAGGGGGACACAGCAGGCTCATGCCCCTCAAAACTGTGTGTCCCAACCTGGGAGGATTTGGTGAGGAGTTTTATATGATGGTTCATGGATGGAGCTGCTAAGGTTCAGAGCGTGTGCAGGGCCTGCATTCCTTTAATCTGGCCTCAGGTGATCTGATGAGCTTCTGTGGTTCTTGAGGTTATCAAACTTATGACCTTCTCTCTGGAATGAAGACTGGTTCATCAAATAGTTCATCTTCCATTTGCTGGGGGCCTTAGTTCTGCAGAAGACCTCAAAGATACTCTTACGTGCATCCTTTAAGGTGGAGCCAGGACCTGCCCCAAGGCTGCACTATGGTTTCTTGGCTGCTCCTCCCTTGTCTCTGCATCCCTTCCCCTCCCTTCCCTGATTAGCAACTGTTCCAAAGGCTTCTGTTGCCCAGGAGCCCCTGCTCGGTTTCAATTTGTGAAAAAAAAATCAATGAACACCCACAAGTCAAAGGAGGTCAACCAACCCGATTCCCCCCAGCGTCCGTCCCAGGCCACTTCCTTTTCTTCATAGAGAGATGCTTTTGTCCTTGCAAAAGTACTATGCTGGGCTTCCCTGGTGGCGCAGTGGTTGAGAGTCCGCCTGCCCACGCAGGGGACATAGGTTCGTGCCCCGGTCTGGGAGGATCCCACATGCCGCGGAGCGGCTGGGCCCGCGAGCCACGGCCGCTGAGCCTGCGCGTCCGGAGCCTGTGCTCCGCAACGGGAGAGGCTGCAACAGTGAGAGGCCTACGTACCGCAAAAAAAAAGAAAGAAAAGTACTAGGCCATCCCCACCATGGTTTCCTTTCCTCCTGCAGAGGGAAGCGCTGTCTTTCCATTGGCTCCTCCCAGCCCCCTTCACTGAATGTAGACTGACCCTGTTGTCACCATCTCCCGAGGCCCGTGGCTCTCTCCCCTCTTCACCTCTTGTCCCCTCCTCTTTGGACACAAGCTGGGGGTCCACGTCCTCCTCTGGCCCCCACCAGGGCCTTGCTTCTCCTGGACAAGCTGACCTAGACACTCTCTCAGTTAAAAGGCATTATGCCTGTTTGCTTACGTTATTTTGTGAGATTGGAAGGGAAAAAAACTAAAGATCGGCCACAATCCACTCCCCTACTCCCATCCCCGGCAAATGAACTTTACAAACGAAAAAAAAAGAGCTCTCAGATAAGATGATGGCTTTAAACCCAGAAAACCCGCAGCGAAACAGAAAAGCCATGTTCTCTTCTCTGGGATGAGGCTCCTTCCAGAAAATTAGTTCCGTGTTTACCCTGTGGCTCATTCCAGGCCCTCGCCCCCGGCACGTGCAGGAATGTTTACACCCAGGGATGTTTTTTGCTTTTCTCTGTCACCACACACCCAGGTATCACACGAAGCCACACATTGGTCTTTCTCTCTCTCTCTCTCTCTCTCTCTCTCTCTCTTTTTGGCCACACCGCATGGCTTGTGGCATCTTAGTTCCCTGACCAAGGGTCGAACCCGGGCCCTCGGCAGTGACAGCACAGAGGTAACCACTGGACCACCAGGGAATTCCCCACACATTAGTCTTTTAAGCCACCTTCAAATTCTTCTGTTAGACCTCTCCTCTTCTACCCTTGCCCAAGTGTGTCCCCTTCCAGTCTCTGCCCCACGGACTCACCCCCTTCCAATAGCTTATAAAGCACACATTTGCTCATTCTTGAACTTCAAGGCATCCCAGCATGGCCTCCTCTGAACTCAGTGTCTTTTGCCGGACTGGCATCCATGCTGTTGTGCGGAGTCATTGGCTGATCCTTTTCCTGGGGGCATAGCATTCCACATGGAGGTTTCCAGTATGTTTCTTTGCCCCAGTTGACAGGGCTTTTCTTGAACACAGACTCCTGAGTCTTACCAAGACCTTCGTCCTGGCCAGGAACGCATGATGGGGTCTCCTCAGGGGGCGACTTTGTGCCCACCCTTCCCCATAAATGTTTCCTTCCATCCGGAAGAAAAACTAGCCACTCCCCTGGCCCTCAGAGGCTAAGCCCAGGTCTCTTCCTTCCTTCCATCCTGTATGCAGTAGCTGCAGGAGGAAGCAGCAGGTGGATGCGGTGCCAAAGACAGCCTCCAGCGCAGGTGGGGAGCCACCTTCTGGCCCCCCTCATCGGCCCCTGCCACCTACTCCACACCACTCCTGGGGCTGATGACACCTGGATGTCCTGGGCTCCCCGTCTCCTGATTCTCAGTGGCAGAAGGTCCCCCTTCCCGCCCTCCTTCTGCATCACTTTTCACTGCCTCCCACCCCTACCTCTCAGCCTTGCCCTCCCCCTCGGGTCCTCACTCCCGCCCTTCTGTCTCTCAAGTGGCCCCCAAGTGGACAAGCAAGTCCTCTCTGGCCTCTTTCCCTAGCCGGGGGACTGGCTGCCCTTCAGAACATACTGGGGAGGGTGGTTGCTAGAGCAGGGAGCCCATGACGGGGGAGATGTCCCCTCCCTTTACTTCCCCGCATCCTGGGACCAATACTTTGCCTCTTTCCTCCTGCAGATGCCCCCACCGCAGGCAGCTGGCCTGACCCTTCTTTCTCGCCACCCTTCTGACCCTACCAGCAGAATCCGCCCCCATTACTGGTCAGCAACATGTCAGCCGGGTCTCTGTCCCCATCATCCAGACCCCAAAGCCTGGATGGAAATGCTTCCAAATCCTCCCACCTCCGTGGGCCTCAGCCCCAAATGTACATGCAGATCCTGCCTGTTTCTTGTGCTTTTTCTTATCTCTGAGCCTCACTTTCCCCCTCTGCCCAATGGGGATAAGAGCGGTCCTACCTCCCGCGGTTGTTGGGGGTCAAATGAACTAATTTATGGCACAGGCTCCCTGGACGTTTGATGGATATTAAGCTAGTGGGGTTGGGAGTCAGTGAACTCAGAAAATGGGATTTGCCAACCCTGCAGGTTTGGAGGGCAAATGTGAGGGGGAGGAACCAGGAGGGCTTCCTGGAGGAAGGAGGGTATCCTACTTGGAACCCATGCGAGGTGGACCCTGACATGCCCCCTCGCCTTCTTCATGCAGGGGGCTGGCTGCACGGCGCTCGTGGTGGCCGTGGTGGCCCGGAAGCTGGAGCTCACCAAGGCAGAGAAACACGTGCATAACTTCATGATGGACACTCAGCTCACCAAGCGGGTAAGGACGCCAGCCCCATCACAGCCACTTCGCCTTCTGGTCCTCAAGGGCAGACCCTCCTCACCTTACTTCTGCACGCGTGCCCACGGGTCGTGCCGCGCTGCCTGTGTGTGCCCAGACTGCCCTGGGCTGTGCCACCATGTGAACACCCTTAAGCTGTGCACAGATGTCCACTTCTGTGCCCAGTCACAGCCCAGCCACGGGCCCCTCAGCAAGAGTCAGGGATTCGTGGTGAGGCGACCAGATGCAGTTTATAAGCCGGATGAGCTCAGCAGGTCAGCTTCTCTGTGCCTCCGTTTCCTCACGTATAAAATGAGAGAGATACTGGCGTGTGTAGATCCACTGAGTTAACATTTGCAAGTTGTGTAGAAAGGGTCTGGCCCACGGTGAGTGACGTGTGTTAGGCAGACGCACGCGTGCACACACACAGCACAGATGTGGATGTGTAAACGTGGTCCTGACCTACAGTCCCGGGACCCCAGAGGGGCATTTCCAGGAGTTTCTGGAGGTTTCCAGAGCCTTCCATAGTTTCGTGCTACTCTAAGGAACTGTTCTTTCTCTGGCCTCAGGTAAAAAACGCCGCTGCTAACGTTCTCAGGGAGACGTGGCTCATCTACAAACACACCAGGCTGGTGAAAAAGCCAGACCACGCCCGGGTTCGGAAACACCAGCGTAAGTTCCTCCAAGCCATCCATCAGTAAGTCCAACACCTTTCCCACTTGCATTTCTGTGTCCACCTGGCACGGAGGCAGCCCTGGCCCCCGGGGAGGAGGCTGCAGACTAGGCCAGACAGCTCGTCATGGCCACATCATGGCCGTTCCCATGCCAGGTGGTCAGTTGGTTGGGGCCTGCAGCTTCTGTGCTGGGTGGGATAGTGGGTTGGTTGGAGGGAGGCAGGTGATGGACCCAGCACTTGTCCAGAACAGTCACCTCTGATAAATCATGCAAACCACCCAACATAGTGGCAGGTAGCATATTTTATTCTCTGGAATAGCCAAAACGACTCTCCCCTTGGACACTGAAGCAATTTCCCCTTTTTGCTTTGGCTTCCAGGAAGCTCAGAATTAAATCTGTGGCCTGATTCATGTGATCATGTGGGATAATTAGAGATTACTTAATTTTCTCTGTTGTCCCTTTTTCCTGAGAATTATTTAATCAAGTGGTTCTCTCATCTTGGCTGCTCATTGGAGTCACATGGGGGTGCTTTTTAAAATCCCACAGGCTGGGAATTCCCTGGTGGTCCAGTGGTTAGGACTCCACGCTTTCACTGCTGAGGGTGCTGGTTTGATTCCTGGTTGGGGAACTAAGATCTCAGAAGCCTCACAGCGTGGCTGAAAATTTTTAAAAAATAAAATCCCACAGGCTGGGAATTCCCTGGTGGTCCAGTGGTTAGGACTCCACGCTTTCACTGCTGAGGGTGCTGGTTTGATTCCTGGTTGGGGAACTAAGATCTCAGAAGCCTCACAGCGTGGCTGAAAATTTTTAAAAAATAAAATCCCACAGGCCATACCCAACACCAGTTACAGTAGAGTCTGGGATACAGCCTGAGCTCGAGTTTAAGTTCCTCAGGTGAGTCCGATGTGCAGCCAGAGTTGGCAGACTTTTTCTGTAAAGGGCCAGATGTTAATTATTTCAGTCTTTGTGGGCCAAAATGTCTCTGTCACAGCTACTCAACTCTGCTGTTGTAGCAGGAAGACAGCAAGGATGAATGGGTGTAATTATGCTCTGATAAAGCTTTATTTTCCAAAGCAAACAGCTGTCCAGATTTGGCCCATTGACCATAGTATGCCAATCACTGTCCACGAGAAATATGTGAACCACATACATAATTTAAAAGTTGAAATTAATTTTAATATATTTATTCAATCTAATATATCCAAAATGTTATCATTTTAATATGTGATTAATATAAAAATCATTAATTAGATATTTTAGAAAGTTTTTTATACTAAATCTTTGCAGTCCGGTATGTATTTTACACTTACAGCCTGTTTTTATTCAGACCAGCCACATTTCAATGCTCAGTAGCTACATATAGGATGTATGGGACAGTACACAGTCTAGAATTTAAACAGTTCCAAATCTTGTGGGATTGGGCACTCACATATAAATTACAGTTGAGTCACATAGTAGCTGATTTAAAATAGAAAAAAAATGTGTTTTTAAGCACTTTTCAGAATGGGCCCATGCATTCCCAGCTCTTACATCCTGGAAAACCTCATTCACAATTGGGCTTCCCTAGGAAAATCAGATGGATCCCTGCCCCAAGAACTCTCAGGCCAGACTCAGGGGCTGATGAACCAGAAAGCGAGGCAAACAATGTTAGGGTCTGAACTAGTACAACAGGAAGGCAACCAAGTCACCCATAGGGAACAGAGATGAGAGGCAGCACAGAGAACCCTGGTGTGAGCGGTAGAGCCAGGAAGCTTATTGTGGGGAGACCCCAGGGTGTGGCTGGGACGGTCAGCTCCTGGGACACAAGAGGGTAATGGAGTGTGACCATAGCGAGATCAGGCCATGGGAGAGGAAGCTCAGTCAGCTTGACTTTAATCCTATTTAATAATTTTGCCTCTTTTAAAAGAACAGCTTTATTAAGGTATAATCGACATACAGTCAACTGCAGCTATTTAGAGTGTACAGTTTGATCAGTGTTAACATATGTATACATCCATGAAACTAGCCCCACAGTCAAGATAATGAGCAGATTCATCACTCTAAAAGTCTCCTTGAGCCCCTAGCATCCGTGTCTTTTAGCTAGAGAGTTTAGTCCATTTACATTTATTGTGTTTACTGTTATGATTGGATTAATTTCTCATGATAACAGTCCCTATTTCATGGGACTGTGGGGAGGTCTAAATGGAGTGATGTGCAGAAATGCCTGGCATAGTTCCTGGCATAGAGCAAGCAGTCAGTAACACATGGTACCCCCAACCTCTGCTTCACCTATCACCTATGAAGCAGGGAGAGGAGTTGGTGCCCCACCTGCTTGACTTCACTGTGCCCAGGTGTTAGTCCTATTTCCTCATAAGACCCCAAGGCCCTCCTTGTTGACCCTTCAACAGTTGTTTACTGACCACTGGGTCCCAATCTAGTCTCTGCCACCTAACTGTGGGGCCTAAGCAAGTGACTACAGTAGTCCAAGCTTCGTTTTCTTATCTGTAAAGTGGAGACAATGGTGACATGCCTCTTCTCCAGGAATGGAGTGTGGATCAGACAATTGGGGTGACCAGATGATTTGTCTGCACCTGCCTGTCACACAGTATTTTCTGAAAATGGGAACTGTTGCTGTTGTTGTTATTACCACCCTCGATATGTTCGTTTGGTCATTCCACAAACATTTCCTGCACCAGCTGGTGTGCCAGGCATGGGGGACACAGACATGGTTCTGCTCTAGACCTTGCCCCAAGGGATGTCCCAGAAGGTTCTTTGGGAGAAGTTGGAGGGTAGGAATTGAGGAGAGTTAGGTCTGTGGAGAAGGCACCTGCTCTGTGAGTGACCTGTGTCCCTTTGTTCTGGGGAAGGACTACCTCGCTCACCCTTAGGTCCCCCTGAACACCTCCAAAAAAACAGTGGCCTTATGAGGACAGCTGATGAAATCAAGCAAGTTTGAACTAGGGCCTGAAGGGTGGATGGGATTTGGGTAGGAAACCGAGAGGTGGGCAGACATACCAGGGAGTGTGCACAGTTTGGGCAAAGGCGGGGAGGTGGGAATGAGCACAGTGCCAGGGAGACCAGAGGTACCACCTGCAGGTATGAGGGAGCCACGGCATCTTCTTGAGCTGGAGAGTCCCCATGATGGGAATGCAGTATAAGCAGCCAGTGAAAAGGAAACAGTGGTCTTGGAGAGGACAGATTGAGGAACACAGCATAGGTTTGGGAAGCGTACACATTTCCTAGGGCTACTTTAACAAAAGTACCACAGACTGGGTGGTTTAAAACAGAATTTATGATCTCACTGCTCTGGAGGCCAGAAGTCCAAAATCAAGGTGTCGGCAGGGCCGTTCTCCCTCTGAAGGCATTAGGGGAAGATCTGTTCCAGGCCTCTCTCCTAGTTTTTGGTAGCCTCAGATGCTCCTTGGCTTATAGAAGCATTGCTTCAGTCTCCCATCTTCATATGATGTTCTCCCTGTATCTTCACATTGTCCTCCCTCTGTATGTGTCTGTCCAAATTTCCCCCTTTTTATAAGGACACCAGTTATCTTAACCTAGTTAAATTTGGAAAGACCCTATTTCCAAAGAAGGTCACGTTCTGAGGTTCTGGGGGTTAGGACTTCAATATATCTTCTGGGGGGACACCATTCAACCTGTAACAGGAAGGTTCCAGAGATGCCAAGAATGACTTGCCCAGGGCAGGCATTTCAGTGGCTCCTTAGCAAGTCTCCACCAACTTCCAGGGCTAGGGGTGTCTGTATCCACCTCCACTTCTCCAGACCGAGGGCTGGGTCCTCTCAGGGGTCCTGGCAACACCCAGCATGGGTGGGCCCCAAGGGGCCTCTCCGAGCATCTATCACATGTGGGTGTGCAAGGGTTGAGTTTGGACTAGTGAGGAGGAAAGGAGAGTCCTACCTGGAAAGGTCTCCCTGTGCTGGTTTAGCTACAGAATGGGTGGAGAGAAGGGGTGAGGACAACCCCCCCTCCACCAGCCCCATAGGCAGCTTGTCCAGGGGGCCAAGGTCTCAGAGGCTGAGTGGCAGACTCAGGTGCAAATCCTGCTAGGATGCCAGTGGGCACTGGCTTTGCCCCTCTGAGCCTTGACTTCCCCTTTGGGAAATGGTATGGGCATAGTTTTCTGGACTAAATGTCACCTCCAGGGCCAGGAGCTTGGCACAGGCAGGCACACAGTGGGGCTGCAGGGCTGGAGGCAGCTGCATTTGCTGTGAGGCACTGCTGGAGGGAGGGGGCAGAGGGAGGATGCATCCCTGAGGGCTGGTACCACCCCCTCAGAGGCTGGACCTCTCCCCAGAGCAAGGGCAGCAGCCCCTCCGCCGTCCAGGGCCCCCAGCCTGGCCCTGGGGTGGCGCACGTGGGAGGGTTGGCCATGGGCTGCCCAGGTGTGCTGAGATTAAAATTGCCTTGTGGTTTCTCCCTGCTCCGCCGGGTCCTGCCAGAGCTCAGAAGTAAGTCTCTTCCTGGGGGCTAGTGCATGTGGGCACTGTGGGTGGTAGCTGAACCGCCCTCCAGGCCCTGCTGCCCCCTGCATGCCAGGAGGGAACGGGCTGCAAGGGGGCTAACCTCCAACTTGCCCCTCACCCCCCACTGCATATCCCACAAGGTGACTCTGGGTGGGGTGGGTGCATGGAGGAACCCTGACCGCACTGCAGCCTCTGCACAACCCCACCTTCCCACCTGTCCCACAGGCTCCGGAGTGTGAAGATTGAGCAAGGGAAGCTGAATGACCAGACCAACACGCTCGCAGACCTGGCCAAGGTGAGCAGGGCAGGGTGAGGTGGGGCAGCCCCCTGGTCCAGAAGGAGTTGGTCAGGCCCTCAGAGGAGGATGAGGGATGTTCAGTAAAGGACAAGGCCCAGCTCCTGCCAGGGAGGGAGGGACAGGGCTGGTGCCCATGGTATAGACAGGTGACCCAGGCAAGTGATGCAGGGCAGGCAGGGACCAGCCACCAGGGAATAAGAGCCCTGTCTGCAGGGGTCCACTGTGACCAGAGGCTCCAGTTGTTAGAGTGATGCCAGAAATCTACATCTGTGTGTAAAATCTTTACTTTTTAACATTGGCAGCTGTTTTATCAGCCTTTTTATTTTTTTTAATTTCTTGGCCACACCATGCGGCACGTGGGATCTTAGTTCCCTGACCAGGGTTCGAACACACGTCCCCTGCAGTGGAAGTGTGGAGTCTTAACCACTGGACCACCAGGGAAGTCCCAATTTTTGTCAGCCTTTTTTTTTTTTTTTTTTTTTTGGCAGCTATTTTACATTTTTAATTAATAGCTAATAAAAAGTTTTAATAAGAACATGTAATTAGTGGGCTAAATTGGTGAAGCGGTACTTTCGTATTTAGAAATGTCATCTATGTACAAGCTCTAATATCTAAGAGAAAAACAAATTTCTTTTGCTAGGGTTATAAATTCAGATTATAGCATCAGGAGAAAGCTTATTTGTATAGCAATTAAACATCTTTCAGGAAATTAAAGTTGATTGCAAGAGCTCTGTAAGATCGGTGTGTGTTATAAATGGATCTATTTGTTGGTTCTAATGTCAGGTCCCATCCAGTTTCCCGCTTTTTATTCATCCATTAGAAGATATGTCAACTGACTCAACTTCAGTTGGGCAAGCTCTCAGAATATTTGTCACACTCTTCTGAACTCCCTTTTGCCCTTTCATAAATAGTTCATGTGTGAACTTTGCAAATTGGCTCCAATGCAATTTAATTAAATACTAATGGGGGACTTCCCTGGAGGTACAGTGGTTAGGACTCTGTGCTTCCACTGCAGGGGGCAGGGGTTCAGTCCCTGGTTGGGGAACTGAGATCCCTCATGCTGCACAGAGTGGCCAAAAAATTGAAAAAATAATAATAATTTAATACTAACCCACATAAACTTAATTTGAAAGGGAACATTACAGAGGAAAAAACATATTCTAGAAGCCTGAAGAAATAATTCAATCGGTAGTAGAAAGAACATAATCCTAAGAGCATGTAGAAATCCTTGGCCAACTAATTTGATGTCATATGAGATTACAGCTCCAAATACATATCGAATGCCTTTGAAAAATTCAGGTACTAGATATTATAGTCTGGATTATCCATATCACACTTCCTTCATTAGTACAGATGATTAAAATGTGAATTTGTAAAAGTTATTTAAACCTTATAATTACAGCAGTATACTCCTCTCAAAATACATTTAATGAAGGCTTTGAAATAAGCCTTTCACTGGATTGGATTATAGGGTTTCTAATTTTTTTTAATTTAACGAGGTTAAAATGTTTTCCAATATTAAATTTTAATGCTTTCCAAGGTTGCTGATTTAATTTGTATCTCTCCAACAAAAACAAAATGTATATTCTAATAAAAGTTTAAACCTCAGAGAGAGCCAAAAAAAGAACCATCCAAGGGCTGGATGCCTCCAGATGTTACTCTCTGGCCCCGGGGGACTGTGTGACCCCTTGAGGCGGGCTGGGGTGAGGGTCTGCAGCCCTGCGGGGGTGGGGTGGGGGGAAGCGGGCAGAGGCATTTGTTCATCCTTGGATGGGGTTGGCCTACCAGTAACAGGAAAGGGTGGAAGGCAGGGCTCAGGTAAAGGCTTTCGGACCGGAAGGGAGAGGCTGCAAGTACAGTGCGGAAAGAAGGAGCTGTGGGGTGGATGACATGCCTCCCTGCCACAGATCGAGAGGTTGGGGTGGGGTAGGGTGTGGCACAGACACTTCAGCCCTCGCATCTGAGGCCCAGGACGGGCGGTGAGCTGCGGTCCGTCTGGGGGTCTGGACTGCGCGGAGCTGGGCTGAGACTCGGAACGGTGATCTAGCGCCACCTGGTGGTTAGAGCGGCATTTGCAACTAGGGCTGTTCTGCGTGTCCCGCCTACCCACTGACACTCCCGGGCCCATCTGGACTGTGGCAGAACCAGCCCCTGCTTGCTGGGTTGTGGGGAGCAGTCGAGGTGGCAGGGATGCCCCACCACCTGCTGTAATGTAATTGTTGTGGCTGTCGTGTTGCCCGGTCTGTGATAGGGTCAGATTCTTGGGGTGGTCACCTCTCCCCCCCCAGACTTCTATCCCCTCCCCAGTCGAATGTGGGAAGCAGGGGATAGCTCACAACCGAGCCTCCTCCCCCTTGACCGTGTCCCCAGCCTGGAGCAACACCAGTCCAGAATCACCCAAGACCACCCTCTGGCTTTACGGGCCATGCAGCTAGTTCATCCCCTCATGGCAACTCTGGTCACATTCGCTGGGCCCCAAGACCTCCCTTGACCTTCCCCTGGTCTGCTGGCTCCGAGCCTGGCACTCAAGACCTGTGTCTCCGCTCCCCTCGCCTATTCTCCCACCGCTCCCTGGGGCCCAGCAAGATGCCTTTGGCTGGTTTGGGGGTGTGCTCACAGTTGCTCCTCACTTGGGCCGCCACCCAACCGGGGCTGGTCTGCCATCTCTCTGCAACCACCCCTCCCTCTCTCTCACCTGGCCTCTCCTCTCTCCCACCCTCCCTGTCTCTGACAGACCCAGAATGTCATGTACAACCTCATGTCCGAGCTGCACGCCCAGCACGAGGAGCTTGAGGCCCGCCTGGCTGCCCTTGAAAGCCGCCTGGATGCATTGGGTGTCTCCCTGCAGGCCTTGCCGGGCCTCATCGCCCAAGCCATACGCCCGCCTCCACCACCCCTGCCTCCCCGGCCTGGCTCCGGCCCACTGGACCAGGTGGCTCGGAGTCCCCCACACCGGCGGCCACCCACGGCCCCTTCAGACTGTGGGTGATGGCTCTGCCTGCCACCAGACTCCTCAATCTTGGCCATCGTGTGGCCGCCACCTCCACGCCAGCCAAGAAGCCCTGTACAGTGGCGCCTCTTGGAGTTCAAGGAGCTGAAACCGAGTTGGGCTGATTGGACTGGGGCCCGCCAGACTGTCCGGGCAGAGGGCAGGGCCATACGGCAGGCAAGGGCAGGGGTGGGCCACCACTGGCTTCCTCCCTGATTGGAGCTGGGAGAGCCTGGAGCTTCCTCTGGTCCTCTGCCACCCCCAACCCCCGGCTCTCCCCAGGCTCCCGGGGGGTGCGGAGCAGCCAGGAGAGGGGTCCTTGCCAGTTCCAAATAAAGCAGGACCCACCCACTTGCTGCCTGTTGTGCGTGGCTGGGGGACACTCATAATCACAACGTGGGGAGTAGATACCCGGCCCTGGGGTTCCAGACCAGATGTGGGGTCAAGGTGAGCCCATCCCCATCCCCATCCTAGGCAGGTTGTCTCCCGGGCCTGAGCTTAATCAGAGACACCTCCCTGAGGACATCTGCGCTGGTCCCACCTGACACCGACTGAGGGACCCTGCAGAGAGCATGGCCCAGCCCTGGCCTACAGGAGGCAGCAGAAAGTCAGGACTTCCTTCCAGCTGGTTTTGCTGGAGCGCCCACTAGGGGCCAGCAGAGCTGTGGGTCATAGTCCAGTGGGGGAAGTGACATGGGTGAGGAGGGCCATTCAGTCTTCGGCGGACATGGATTGAGCACCTGCTGTATGCAGGCAATGTAATGTAAATTATCACACTGACTCTTCACCAGAACCTGACCAGGGTAGGATGGGGAGACTCAGAGGAGTCAAGCCACCTGCCTGGGGCTACAGAGTGAGGAGGGAGGGGTGAGCCAGGATTTAAACTCAGGGGTCCATAGGCCAAAGGGAAGAATGGACTTGGTGGAAGGCACCCCATGGGGAGGGGAGTGGTGTGATCCTGGGGTTTGAGGGGCCCCTCTGGGGCAGGATGGAGGGGAAGGTTCTAGACATAAGTAGAATCAAAGGGTCCCTCCAGGCCTTGGGCTCGGAGTGCTGGAGTCAGGTGGGGGAGGCAGGCAGATGCTGGGCCCTGGGTGGAGAGAGAGGCTAATCTGGGTCCAGCTGAGAGCCCAGGCTCTGGCAGCCTCCGATAAGGCCATGGGCCACCTGGCTGGAAGTGATAGGTGGGGCACAAGAGCAGGAAGGGTCTGGGGAGGTGTCAGTGGGCTGTGGTCAGATGTGAGTTCGAGTCCTGACTCTGACACCGGTGGATGCCTCTAGGCAGTGGCTGCCCCTCTGGGGGCCTCAGTTTCCTCTTCTGTAAGATTGGATGCCGAAAATAGGGCAGTGTTCACCGTTGGGAGCACCCAGTCTGACAGAGGAGGCATAGTAAACACACAGCGGTCACAAACACAGCGACCAGAGCCGTAAAGAAATAAGTCCAGAGCATGACTCTAGTGACATTTGGGCGTGGGTGGGTGGAGAGCAGATCTGGGGAAGGGTGTTCCTAGCAGCGACAGCCAGTGCAAAGGCTAAGAAGCAAGACCCGAGTTTGGTGTGTTTGCGGAACAACCAGATGGAGGCTGGGGCGGCGCCCGGTCCAAAGGTGCCGTGTAGGGGACGAATGAGTCCACAACACAGAGCCCGGTGGCTGCCTCCGCTCCGCGCCAGCCACAGCCGCCCCCGCCCGCCTCTGACTCAAAAAAACAGGGCCCGCCCCGCCCTGGGGGTAGCAAAGTCAGCCGCACGGACACGCGGGCGGCACGTCCCCGGAGGCCCGAGCGCGTCACGGGGGCCGAGGCGGAGGACCAGGAAGTCCACCAACTACGCGCCGGCCGGGTACGGCGGCGCCCGCACAAAGTTCGCAGAAGCAAGAGAACGATCGGGGGGACGCCCGGTGCGGCGAAGACCAACGCTGAGACCAGGGAGGTCTGCAGACGCGCCCCAGCTGTGCGCCTGGTCGCCGGGTG
>NW_020175432.1:2510956-2512436 GCF_003031525.2 Neophocaena asiaeorientalis asiaeorientalis
TCCCCCCCCACCCCTGGCCAGGATCCCCCGGGACCCTCTACCCAGGTCTGGGCGCCCCTCTCCAAAGCCAGCCTTTCGATTTAGAGGCTGTGTGGTCGGGTGACCCTCCTCAAGATGTGGAGACCTCCTCCTCAGGTTGTGGACCCTCCTACAGGGTGGGACACCCACCTACCTACCCCCCTCCAAAACCCTCTTTTCCAGGAACTCCTCCTAGGGTCTGGGCGCCCCCCCCCCCACCTCCAGAGCCGGGACGCCGTCGACCTAGAGGCTATGCTGTGGGGAGACCCCCCATATGGAGTCTGGGGGAATCCCTTGGTGGAACTGGGAGTTCCTCCTCTCTGGACCCTAGGATGCCACGTTAGCCCCAGGCCTGGTGTCTCTGATTCCCAGAGAAGGCCCCTGTCTCACGCCCTGCCAATGCCCCTTACCAGTTTTTACAGGAAGGGTTGTTCGCTGGGTTGGGGGTTCTGGTGGTGTTTGCAGGTGAGCTGGCGGGACTGCATCCCAGGCAGGGAGAAGACTTGGGGTGGGGTCACATCAGGCTGGGAGTCTTAGGTGTTGGGCATGTCCCTACCTTGCTCTGAACCTCAGTCCCCCACCCTCAGGCCATACAGCCAGTCGGGAGCAGAACAGGGCCAACAGAAAGAGTAAGTCTGTGCCCCAGCACCGTGCTATGTGGCTGAGGAGGGTGTTGGCCTCTCTGGGCTGCCCTGGCCACCTCCTCTTGGGGAAGGCAGACCTCACCATACCCATCTGCAAGATGGGCGGAAGCAGGAAGCAGCTCGAACCTGGCTCCCCACCCGCAGCCCCCTTTTTTTCCAGCAGTGCACACACTAGATGCTTTGCCTACAGGCTTGCAAACTTGTCCCAACGGCCCCCAGGTGTGGGGACTCTTGCCTGAGCAGCTGTGGAAACCGAGGCATAGCCGGCAAGGGGTGAGGCAGGAAGGGGCCCTGTAGTCACTTCCCTTTCCCTGTGACTCGAGGGAAATTGGGGCTGGTCTCACCCTACAGTCCTCCTGGTCCCACTCACTGGTAGCTTCCTTAAGATACTGGAAGAGTGAAGCTTGTGGAGTTGCTGTGTGACCTCTAGTGAGGCCCTGCCCCTCTCTGGGCCTCTGGGGACCCATCTGTGAAGCGGACTGAGGGCACTGGCTCAGAATGAGCCTTCCTGGGACTACCCTGGCCGTCCAGTGGTTAAGACTCTGGGCTTCCACTGCAGGGGGCGCGGGTTCCACCCCTGGTTGGGGAACTAAGATCCCTCGAGCTGAGTGCGGTGTGGCCAAAAAAAAAAAAAACCAAACAAAACAAAAAACCCAAAAGAAAGAGCCTTCCCATCCCCCCAGGGTCACTCCATTCCCCACCTCCTCCTGGGCTTATAGCCTCTTGTCCTCTTTCTAGGCTCTATTTGGCCCTGGGAGAAGGTCCCGGCCCCTTATTTCAGACCCAGAGCCCCCTCCTCCGGGGACCCCCCCCCCCCC
>NW_020175432.1:2512473-2549980 GCF_003031525.2 Neophocaena asiaeorientalis asiaeorientalis
GTCTCTTCCGGCATGCCCTTACCCCTATCACTGATTGGTTGTGTCCGTTTATGGCCGCCGGCCCGCTGGGTGTGCCTTGGCCTCAGGGGGTCCCGGTGTGGCCTGAACCGGACTCAAAGGGGATGGCCAAACTAGGGGGTGGGTTCAAGCAGCAGTGCATCCCTCTGTCACCAGAGGGCGCAGGCGCTCCGTAAATCGCGATCAGTCAGCTCCCAACTAGGAAACCGTGTATGTGGTTCTTCTCCGAGGAGACTGAGGTCCAGAGACGGGTTACCGCCCCAAAGGCACACCGCAGCCTTGAATCAGGGGATTCCGTGAGCTTCCCCGGTACTCGGCTCTGTCTGTGAGGGGAAGAGCTAGGCCTAGAGGACAAGTAGGAGTTTGCGGAGGCGGAGGAGGGAGGGCAGGTGCTGAAAGTTTGGAAAGGAACGTCGGGGCAAAAGCGCTGAGGCGCAGCCGAGTGGCAGGCAGTGTGTCAGGAGCGGGCTAATGACTCGGGAGAGAGGCTCTGGGAGGGGTCGAGTAGGGGCTACACCGTGATTCATGCACAACCTTCTGAGCTCGGGAATGATTTTCTTCTGGCTCTACAAACGTGGAAACTCAGGTTCCAAGTGGTTGTCACTAGCCCGGGTCAGCCAGCTGAGCGGGTTTCAAATCAGAGGAGGGGGCAGTAGGCGCCCGAGTGGAGGGAGGCCCCATCCACTTCTTCCTCCCTCCCGCATTGCACAGAGCGGGGGAGACTGAGACCCGAGGTAGTTAGTCCTAGGCTTTCAGGGCCTCGATTGGGGCCTGGCTGTTAACACACCCCTCCAGATCGGGCTGGACGTGCATCGAGTCACGTCTGCAAGTGGCGGCCGGTTGATGATTAAACCGACGACAGTTAGATCTTGCTGGGTGACCTCAGGCCCGAGTCCTCCAGGCCTCAGTTCTTCCTCTTGACCCCCGGAGTCTGAGAGATACTTGCTCTGTCCCGCAGTGCTTCAGCCTCACCCCAGGGTCCACTAGGGTAGAGGGCAGCAGGTCGCGAGCCGGGGCTTTTGTTATTTTGCTCCACGCGTGGGCGGGGCCACGCCTTTCGCCGCGCCATTGGTGTATTCCTCTCCGGGGGCGGGACCTGCGTCTCGCTCCGCCCCTCCCTGCCGTATAAATGCGGCGCCGGCGCAGGCAGTGAGGAGTTTCTGGCCCGATCAGCGAGTGCGCCTGCGCGCGCCTGGTGGGTTTGCGTTCTCAGGCTGCAGCGTCCGCATCTCGCGCCTCCGCGTCGCGGGTTCGAAGCCAGGGATCGCGCGCCGCGAGTTCGTATCCCAGCCGCGATGCTGTTCGACAAGGTGAAGGCCTTCATGGTGCAACTGGATGGTGCGAACGCAGGCGCCGAGCCCGTGTTCAGCGGCGGCCAGGCGGTGGCCGGCCGGGTGCTGCTGGAGCTGGCGGGCCCGGCGCGCGTGGGTGCCCTGAAGCTGCGCGCGCGGGGTCGCGCCCACGTACACTGGACCGAGTCGCGCAGCGCGGGCTCGAGCACCGCGTACACGCAGAGCTACAGCGAGCGCGTGGAGGTTGTGAGCCACCATGCCACACTACTCGCGCCAGGTACCACCTGGGGACCCCTGCACGGCGCGTGCTGCGCGCTCCGGGAGCCCCTCACAGCCACTGAGCCTCCCCTTCTTGCTCCTACCTGCAGACACCAGAGGGATCACAACGCTGCCTCCTGGACGCCATGAGTTCCCATTCAGCTTCCAGCTGCCACCGTAAGTCAAATGGGGTGGAGGATTGCAGGGGAGTCCCTAAGTCTGCAGCCCCTTCCAGGTTTGGGACTCCACTGCTCAGTATCTGGGGACCCCCGAGCCGCAAGATTGTCTCCCGGGGGGGCGGGGGGAGCCCAGGAGTGCCTCGTGTCTCTCATCCCCGTAAGTCTTTGGGAATCTCCCACCCGGGAGTCTGTGGATCTCACCCACTGAAGCCCCTTCCCTCCACCCCCAGGACGCTAGTGACTTCATTTGAAGGCAAGCATGGCAGTGTCCGATACTGCATCAAAGCCACCCTGCACCGGCCCTGGGTCCCTGCCCGCCGGGCAAGGAAGGTGTTTACCGTTATCGAGCCTGTGGACATCAACACACCAGCTCTGCTGGTGAGTTGCTGCCCTTGGGGAGGTAGGATGGGAGCATCACAGGCAGGGTCCTGGCTATTTGGTGACTGGCTCCTCACTCCCTTCTCAAAGTGGGAGTCACAGCTGAGCCCTGGCAGGGAGGGAGGCAGTGGGGGAGGTAGGCATGGGAATGCCTGTGGAGTCCAGTGGAGCCAGGTGCAAGTCCCAGGAGCACCAGTTGGCTGTGTGTTTCTGGATGAGTGTCTCACCTTCTCTGAGCCTCCTGTGCCTCCTCCATGAAATGGGACTCAGTCAGAGCTTGCAATAATAATGGCTCACTAAGCGCTCATTACGCACTAAGTGCTTGGCTTGTTCACTTCGTTTTCAGTTTAACGAGATGAGTCATATTCCTGGATCCATTTTACAAATAGTTTCTAGATTGTTAAAAGGAAACCAGGATACTAGGCCCTGCCCCAAATCCTCCTTCAGCTGAGGGTGGTTTAGAGGCTTCAGGGGGTCTGTGGTTGGCACAATGGGATGCATTTCATGTCCTTTCCTTCCACCCCACCAGGCCCCTCAAGCGGGAGCTCGGGAGAAGATCGCCCGATCCTGGTACAGTAACCGTGGCCTTGTCTCCCTCTCAGCCAAGATCGACCGCAAGGGCTATACACCAGGTAGCAGGTGGGAGGGGCTGGATTGGGAAGAAGGTCCGTGTCAGGGTTGCAGGTGGGGAAACTGAGGCCCTGCTGTCCCACCCTACAGGTGAGGTGATCCCCGTCTTTGCCGAGATCGACAACGGCTCCACGCGCCCAGTGCTGCCACGGGCGGCCGTGGTCCAGACACAGACCTTCATGGCGCGAGGTGCCCGCAAACAGAAACGAGCAGTGGTGGCTAGTCTCTCAGGGGAGCCTGTGGGCCCTGGGCGGCGGGCACTGTGGCAGGGCCGGGCGCTGCGGATCCCTCCTGTGGGTCCTTCTATTCTGCACTGCCGTGTGCTACATGTGGAGTACACCCTCAAGGTAGAGTATCCTCGGGGGCTGGGGTGGCTGCGTCTGCTCTGTCCTCCAGGCTGGGGTTCCCCCCGCCCCCCACCAAGGTCTCCTGCTATAGAAGGAGGGTGTGACCAAGGCTGCCTGGGCACCCTCTATCATGGCTCCTTCCTCCAGGTCTGCGTGGACATCCCGGGCTCATCCAAGCTGCTCCTGGAGCTGCCGCTGGTCATCGGCACCATTCCTCTGCATCCTTTCGGCAGCCGCTCGTCCAGCGTGGGCAGCCATGCCAGCTTCCTGCTGGACTGGGGACTGGGCGTCCTGCCAGAGCGACCTGAAGGTGAGCTCTCCATCCTGCTGTGAGGGGCATGGGTGGGTAGAGAGGCAGGTGCCTGGCTGACTCCCTCCCCCAGCCTCGACGGCCCCATCTGTAAAAGTGCTCAGTAACAGTCATGTTGGGAGTATGAATTCCCCCAGAATCCCAATCCAAGGGCACACAGCTCAGCAGCCCCAGAACTGGCACAAGCCAGCTCCCAGCCATTGTCCCCAATTCTGGGGCTGCCCGCCTCCTCTACCAGCCTCACCCACCCTGTCTCTCGATTCCAGCACCTCCCGAGTATTCGGATGTGGTGGCCGATGAGGAGGTGGCGGCCGTGGAGCAGAGCCCCTTCCGACTACTGCAGGACCCTGCCATGGGTGCTGAAGGCCCCTTCTTTGCCTACATCCAGGAGTTCCGCTACCGCCCGCCACCCCTGTACTCTGAGGTGAGCTTGGGGGGTTCAAGAAGCCCCTGTGGCTCTCCAGACCCTGGGAGCCAAGATGAGGGTAGAGAGCCACAGATGAGTTTTAAGTAATGATGGAACTCCTATACATCCCCATACAGGTGCAAGGGCCTGAACCCGCCTTGCACCTTAGTCTGTTCCTGGGTGTCACCCCCCGGGCCAAGTGTGGGAGTGGAGATGAGGAGGGTGGGGAGGGGTGTTTCTGAGCCTCCAGGGCCTCCTGAGACTTGATGGGATCATTTCCTCCCCCCCGCCCCCCGGCAGGAGGATCCAAACCCACCCTCAGAGGCCACGAGGCCCCGCTGCATGACCTGCTGAGTGGCAAGTGGAAACTTCAAGGGATGAGGTTGTACACATACTTCCATCAGCGTGGACATGAGTGAGGAGTGGCTGGGTCAAGAACAGACCAGCCCGACTGCACTGAAGTTGGGGAAACCGAGTCTCAGAATGGGGCAGGGCCATTCCAGCATCACACAGAGCAGAGGAAGAGCCAGTCTGGAGTCTTACATATCTGGACTGGTTCTCATAAGGTATCAAATGCCCACCATAAGATCTGAGAGACTGTTCAACCTGTCTTTGCCAGCCTGTGGTCCCCCAGAAGCCTCCAGTCTGGGAGAGACAGAGCCAGACATAAATACTTCCAGGCCCACAGGACCAGAGGAAGGGACCAAGAGCTGGGAGAGTCCCAAGGGGGAGCAGGAAGGCTTCCTGGAGGAAAGGGCATTTTAGCTGAGGCTTTGGTGCATGAATAAGAGCTCAGAGGGCAGGCAAGCAAGGGGAAGGAAAAGTCGAAGAAGGTCAGAGCCGAGTAATGTGTGGAGACTGCCCCCTTCATCTTAGAACTGGGGCTCAGAGAGCAAGTGCCTCTGTCGAGGCCACACTGCAAGGTCCGGCAGGCGAGAGGGCCCAGGAATGAGGCATTCAGGGAAGCAGGTTATCAGAGCTGTGTGGGGCAACAGGGCAACAAGGGCAGCGACTCCAGCCTTTGAAACCTTTGAAAGCCAGAGATTCCTGGCCCAGGCTAGGCTTCCTGGGGGCCCCTCCACACACTCCAGGACGTGAGAGCTGTCTGGGTATTGTATGGCCCGAGAAACCCAGGTTCAGAGTGGGACAGACAAGACCAGCTCCATCACTTGCAAAATGAAGATGTGGGGCCCCTTGTTCAAGAATTCAGAATTTCAAGAAGGGGACAGCAGAGCATTAAACCAGGCTGCGGGGACAGAGGTCAGCTGGGGTGACACAGCAGGGCCAGTGTGCTTCTTCTGGGCACCCCCTGTGTCCTGGAGGGACAAAACATAATGGGGCAGCTGGACAAGCCCCCAAGTGCAGAGTCCCAGCCCAGGCTGAGGCAGGACCCTCGCCTGGGACTCTGCATTTCCATTAAGCCTTAACTTGTTCTCTTTTGTACAATTATTTTTTAAAAATAAAAGCACGGAGGAAGAGACTGTGCTTAGTGGTTTATTGCCCTCAGGTGCCAAGGAACCTGGGGTGGCCTTGTCTACCATCTTGAGTCTGGATCTCAGATGGAATTCCAGGCTAAGGAGGGTTGAGGGGCCCATTGTCCAGAAGGTGAAGGTGAGACCCGGGGACACATAGGGAGACATCTCGAGCTGGCGCCGGATGCTTTCACCTCGTGCAGTAGCAGAGGCTGGGACCGTGGACGGTGGAGGGCAGGCAGAGGCCTCATCTGTCCCCACAGAATGGAGATGAGGGGGCAGAGGGGTGCCAAAGGCAGGAGGAGCCTGCCTATCTAGGCAGTCTGGGCTGGTTTTGCTTTTACTGCGGTTCAATTCATATACCATTGGAAAGTGTACAATTCCTTAGCATCCCTTTCCAGTGTTGGGCCACCATCACCTCTAGCTAGTTCTAGAACATTTTCTTCAGCTGCTAAGGAGATCCTGTCCCCATGAGCAGCCCCTATTCCCCCTCCCTTAGCGCCAGGCAGCCACTAATCGGCTTTCTGTCTCTGGATTTGCCTGTTCTGGACATTTCGTGTAGATGGTATCATAGGGCACGCGGCCTTTTGCGTCTGGCTTCTTTCGCTTAGCATATTTAGAGGTTCAGCCCCTTTTGTTGCAGCGTGACGCAGTGCTTCAATCCTTTTTATGGCCAAATAATATTCCATTGTGTAGATGAACCACATTTTGTTTATCCACTCACACCCTGTTGATGGACATTTGGGTCGTTCCCATCTCCTAGCGGTTGTGGCTCACGCTGCTGTGGTCGTGCTTGTACGAGGGTTGGTTTGAATACTCACAGCACTTTAAGGCGGCCCTAGCGGTGTGGAGGTTGTCATTTTTCTGGAGTTGCAGGTGGGGAAAGTGAGTCCAACGGAATGAGGTAACTCGCCCAGGGTCTCACAGTAAGGACTGATGGAGCTGCCACTCAAAACTGCCCCTGGGGCTTCCCTGGTGGCGCAGTGGTTGAGAGTCCGCCTGCCGATGCAGGGGACGCGGGTTCGTGTCCCGGTCTGGGAGGATCCCGCGTGCCGCGGGGCGGCTGGGCCCGTGAGCCATGGCCGCTGAGCCTGAGCGTCCGGAGCCTGTGCTCCGCAAGGGGAGAGGCCACAACAGTGAGAGGCCCGCGTACCGCAAGAAAACAACAACAAAAAACTGCCCCTGGAACTCTGGAATCCATACCCTACAGGCCATGTGACACCCACGTGACACTCCCTGACAGCCTGGGCTCCACCCCAGACCCTAGGCCACACCCCATATGGGCGGGGCCCAATTAGACCACCCTCTGATAGCCCCGGCTGTGCCCACCAGCCTGCCCAAGGTAGTGAAAATTAACTAGCAGCCCAGAGTGGCCATGGGCAGGGCTGATGGGAAGGGAGAAGGGGTGGACACTGGGAGCTCTGGGGTCAGGCTTTGCTCTCTGTGTGATGATGGGCCGGTCACTTGTTTCTGAGCCTCAGTTTCTCCATCTGAGACTCTGGAGCACCTCCTCTCCACCAGTCTAAATTTGGGTGCTGATTCCCAGTGATTCCTAGTCGTGGGGTTCACCCAGCCCTCCTAGTACAGCAGCATCCACCCTGGGCCGCTGGTCTGCCATCAAGCTTGGAGCTTGTCAGACTTGGAGTTCCTTGGGGCCTGGCTGCAGAGAGGCAGCATGTTCCCTTAACACAGTCACCCAGAGCCAAGATGGCAGCCTCAGGAGGGGCTGAGTTTCCCCTCAGCTGGATTGTGGGAGACGCAGATCCCAGTTTCCAGATCCATGTTCCCAAACTAAGAAGAGTCTTAGGTGTTTATTGCATTAGCGGGTGTGGGTACAGTTCTATGAAAGGTTCCCCCGGGGGTCTTGGGAGGACAAGCCACCTCATGACCCCAGGACTCCTGCGTCTGCAACTGTCTGGAACCTGATCCCTAAAGGAGGCAGATTTTCTGGTTCAGATAAATGACAACCAGGATGGAGCTGGCCCAGGCAGCCCAGAATTTGGGGAACTCCCTGAACATAGAGAGGGGCCCACAGAGTGTAAAGGGTGGCCAAATGTCCTTCTAAGATAAAATCCCTCCCCTCCTTGGTCCCCTAAGACCACCCACCCACCTCTCCCTCCAGCTCCCCCTCCATCCCTGGCTGCTACTCAAACACCCCAAGCTGGTTCCCACCTCAGGGCCTTCGCACATGCGGTTCCCTCTGCTGAAAGGCTCTTCCCTGTAGCTGGCTCCTCTTCTCCCACCAGCCTTATCTTGTCAGGGATACCCCAACCTAAAGTCACCACCCCTCATCACTCCCTCCCCCATCCCCCTGTCCTATTGTTTTCATAGCCTTCATCAGTCTCTGAAATTCGTATTTAGATATTCACTTGTTTGTGTGAGACCTTGAGGGTGGGGCTACCTTGGCCAGCACACAGCACGTATGAGTGACTGGAGGGGACTTCCCATCTACTCTGGTGTGAACAAAGACTCTGACGGGGGTGGGAGTGTCACTGCCTCACGCTTTTTCCCAGGACCCCCTAGAATCAGACCTGTCACCCGTTCAGAGTCAATGCCAGTTCTCTGTCTCTCACTACTGTCTTTCTGTCTCACCATCTTTGCCTCCCCCATCTCCGCCTCACGTTGCTCTCTCACTGTCTCTTTGGCTGTTTCTCTGTCACTGTCTCTCTCGTATCCTCTATCTCCTCCTGTCTCTGACTACCATCTCTGCATCTCTGTGTCCCTCGCTCACCATCTCTCTTGGTCACCATCTCTCCATCTCTCTCAGTCTCTGACTCTTTCACCGTCTCTGTCTCCTGCCCTGGCCAGGCCAAGCCTGGGGCATGGGGTGACAGGCAGGCAGGGCGCCTGCTGCTTGTTTTCTACCCTCACTGGCAGCAAGCCCAGCCGGGCTGCTGTTCAGGAATCCTCCAGCCGCCCTGCTTCAGCCACCAGGCTCAGCCACCACCAGCCTCTCCTCCCAGCACATTCTGTCCTGAGCAGGGAGCGCTGGGGCTGGGCGGGCGGGCGGGCAGATGTGTTCCTGCCCAGCTCCAGTTACAGGACAGCCCGTCCCGGTGACCCTGCTCCCCACCAGCGCTGCCGCCTGCTGCCTCCCCTCCTTTCTCTGGGCTTAGATCTTCCTGAATGGGACCCTCTGCCAGCTCATCCCCACCTCAGGAACTTTGCACCTGCTGAGGCTTCCACCTGGAGCTCCTCTCCCCAGCACATCTCCCTTGTAGACCTCCCTGTCCCTAGATCAGAGAGTCTCCTCAGTTGGATCTTAGTTCCCCGACCAGGGATCAAACCCGTGCCCCCTGCAGTGGAAGCTTGTGGAGTCTTAACCACTGAACCAGCAGGGAAGTCCCATATTTATATGTTTGATTTACGTGTCTGTTACCCCAGGGCCCCACTATATCCGCAGCACTGGGCACACGCAGTAGGTGCTTGGTGACTATTTTAGAATTGAAGACTGCCAGAGCCTCCCAGGCTCACACACACAGCTCCCCAACCCCTCAGCCTGCCTGATCTACCCCAGCCTCTGCCTCCTTCTGACCCTGCCGCCCCCCCTGCTGTTTCCCACGCCCTCTCCCCCGTACCAGGAATCTCCCAGCCCTCCCACCTTTGCCCAGGGAGTTCCCTGCACCACCAGATGCACCTTTTTCTCAGCAAGGGGCTGGGTCTGTCTTTTAAGCCCGCGGGGCTGTACACACAGGGCCAGCCATGATGCACACACACGGGCCCGCAAACTCGGGCACACGCAACCCAGAAACCGCTAACAGACCCACATGCCCTCTAACACCTGTCCAAACAGGTATGACAGCTATGACCATGCTCGTCCCAGTACTGGGCGCCCATGGCTTGAGGGTCTGTGGGGTGTTCACGTGTGGAGTCCCCCAACTCTGAGGAGGTTATGGCCTCTTTACAGGTGGGGACAGAACATGGGATTTGAACCCATGCCAAGGTGTATGCAGTCTTGTCCACACGCGCTTCTGCCCTCGCTTCCCCAACCCGGGAGTCATCCCCAACCTTGTTTTTGATGTTCGGGTAAGGCCAGGAAAGCCCCCAGAAAGCATCAGGCTGGGCAAGGGGCCAGGAGGAAGTGGTGACTCAACTGGTGGCCATCAGTGCCTGCCACGTTGTGCTGCCCCGTCTCGGGGGGGAATCACAGAGAGCAACATGAAAAGATGGGGAAGGAGGTGCATGGTAAACTGGACCTCTGGATGGTGGGGGGGGGGGGGTGAGGGAGTGCCTGGGTGGCCCCTCTGTGCTCCAACACCTCAGCCATGCTAAGCCCGATTCACAGGTGGGGAAACTGAGGCAAAGAGAGCAGGTGATTTGGCCCAAGGCCCCCCAGCCAGGATTGAGCGGGCAGGGGACCCCTAAGTCCTTGGTAAAAGGGTCTTGAGGGGACCTACTCTCCCCGAACACCTTTTGGTGGGCAAAAGGGACCGGGTTGGACTTCCCCAGTGGCCAGTGGTTAGGAATCCACCTGCCAATGCAGGGGACACGGGTTCGATCCCTGGTCAGGGAGGATCCCACATGCCGCGGAGCAACTAAGCCCATGAGCCACAACTACAGAAGCCCATGTGCCTAGAGCCCGCGCTCCACAACAAGAGAAGCCACCGCAGTGAGAAGCCCGCGCACCACAATGAAGAGTAGCCCCCACTCGCTGCAACTAGAGAAAGCCTGCACACAGCAACGAAGACCCAACACAGCCAAAAATAAATAAATACATAAAAGAAAAGAAAAGGAGCCAGGTCCACTTCCTGCTTCCAGATGTGGACATGTGACCAGGTCTGGCCAATTAGAGCTTTTTCTTACCACAGAACCAGGGACTGGTTCAGGGATGGGCATGTGACTCTGGCTGGGCTGATCACTGTGGGAGTTTGGGGACTCCCTGGAGGTGATGTTAGTGACCATCTTTGCCACCATGACGAGGACAGCAGAACAGAGTCCGGAGGCATTATGGTGGAGTCCACAAATACCGCCCCCCACACCCTGTGAAGTCAGGGTGGGGCCAGAGGGAAGGATGAGGGCTGGAGGGTCCTGGGAGGGCTTCCAGGAGGAGAGGACACTGGAGTTGGGGCTTTGATGGATGAAGAAGAGTTCACTGGGGAACTAGAGAAGAGCATTCCAGGCAGAGGGAACAGCCTGTGCAACGCAGCAGACAAAAGAGAGCCAAGCATGTCCTCAGTCATCCCAGTGGCTCTGTGGGGCTGGAGCATAGAGGGGACAGCTACAGATGTTTGTTTATTTGCTCCTGGGCTGGGTCCTCCCCCACCTTCACCAACCCCTAGAGGGTGAGACCAGTTCTGCTTCGTTAGCTGCTGAAGCTTCATTAATGTTTGTGACGTAGGTGGCCCTCCTTTTGGAGACACAGAGGATGGGATGGGTAGAGTGGGTGGTGAATGGGGGGATTGGATTCAGGGGGCAGGAGAGCCTGCGGTTGCATGGGCATGGCCCCAGGAGCCAGGAGGAGCTGGGCCACAGTCCAGGCAGAAAGGGGCAATTCTCTATCTGTGAATCCTGGACCCCGGGAATGGTGCTCCAGAGGGAGGCAGGCTAGAGCTCAGGGTCTGGACTCCAGGCACCACCTCTTCCTTCCTGTGTGAACTTGGGCTAGTGGCTGTACCTCTCTGAACCTCAGTTTCCTGATCTGGAGTCTGACCTCACTGTAAGACAGGGTCAGTACTGGGGTACAGAGGGGGTGCAGGATCTGTGGAACTAGATGGGGGGAGGGGTGTTGAGGCAGTAAGGGAAGGGCTGGGCCTGTCCAGAACATTCCACCAGCAGTTCCCAGCCTCTTTGAAAACAGGAAGCCAGCTCTCAAGGGAGCCCCCAGCAGTGCTTCCTGAACCTCCTAGTGACTCAGTCTGGGGGGTGTGCTCACGCACATGTGTGTTTGCAGACGGCCTGGAAATAGGTGGAACCACCAGTGTGTGCGTGTGTTTGTGTGTCTGCCTTGTCTGCAGAGTTGCCCAGAGGCCCATGCACACAAGTGTTATGTACTTGAATGTGGTACGCATCTCAGTCAATTCAGGAAGCAGATGCGGGCTGATTGGTGCCTCTGCAAGTCTGGGTCCAGGTGTTAGGCTGGGTGTCTGTCAGCAGTGGGTACTGGTGTGCCCTGGTAAGTGCTAACTTGTACTGGAATATACTGGATTGTGCCAATACGGGCTGACAGATAGGAGCCTATGTGACACTCCCCAGGACTCTGAATCCCCAGGTAAGCCCTGATTCAGCTGCCAGTGGTCACTCCGGGTTCCATCTCTTCCCTGCTCCAAACCCACTATGGCTCCTCCTGGTCCCCAAGGCCCTGCAGAGCCCCTGAGACTGCTCCGCCCTCCTTTCCTTTCATCTGCCCCTCACACGTCGTCAGCTCCTGGCTCACCTGCCTCCTTGCTGTTCCTGGAGACTGTCAAATATGTTCCTGCCTCAGGGCCTTTGCACCTGCTATGCCAACTGCCAACCTGCTCTTCCTTCCCCTCCTCTCCATCTCTCAGGCCTCAGGACACTGGCCTGGGGCAAGACACCCCTCTCCTGATTCTGTTGCAACTGTCTTCCTCTCCTCCCCTAAGTCCTGACCACAGGCCCCAGCTTTGGCCACTTCTCTCTGCATCTTAGGATGGATGAGTGGCCTCACTCTATAAGCCTCAGTTTATTTTCCTGTAACCTGGGGCCAATCTTGGTGTGGCCTCACTCACCCAGAGTCACCGAAAGTGGAAAAGCCTGGATTCAAACCTGGGCTAGCCTGATCTAAGAGGCTTTGTCCTTTCCCATATTAAGTGAGAGACAACCGAGGGTCCAGGACAGTCTAGGGTTACTCAGCCACAGGGACCAAATGGGGCCAAACTGGGGCCTCCTGCAGGTCACGTTCCTGGGATGCCTTTTTCTTGCTCTCAAACTTCTACTCATCCTTCAAAACCCCATCTCCAATGCCCCTTTTCTCTAACCCAGTTCTGACCTCACAGGCTGAGGGCATTTACATCTGGCCATGCCTATCTCCTCCAGACAGGTCAGGGCTGAGGACTCTCAGGAGCCTAGCATCACCCAGACAGGTATGCAGGACCATGTTTCTCACATGCCAACTTCCTGGAGCTGGCTCAGGCCCCCCCTGCCATGCCTGATTCCCAGGAGGGGCCTCCTGCTGGCTTATCACTCTCAGGACCTGCCAAACTCTGGTTTAGAAGGGCAGGCAAGATTTTTCCATTCCACCCAGAGGCCCCTGTGTTCTGGAAACTCCCTTGCCCAGGCCTTCAACCCCCCTGGCCTTGGCTCACATCAGCTCCACGCCAGGCTGATTTATCTGTGAAATGGACCCGAGACATTAGTGCAGTGGGGGTTTCTTGCTGGTGTCTCAGTGCCCCAGCCCCAGGGCAGCCATGGGGGCTATGAAACAAGGCTAAGATCCTGTCCCTTCTACACCCTCCCCAAAGCCTGTGACGTCCCATGTGGCCCAGCCCCCACAGCTTCCATCACAACAGATTCAGTCCCACCTCAAGGCCTTTGCACTTGCTGTTCCTTCTATCCAGAGAGCCCTTCCCTCACTCCTCCCAAGACGCTCACCTCCTCCAGGTCTAAGTTCAAACACCCCTTTCTCGCAGGTCCCTTGGCCTCCCTGACCGAAGCTGCGCTGCCTCATTCCCTCTCTCAGCCCTTGCCTTGTGCTTCGACAATTCATAATTATGACGTATTGGTGATTTCATGGTCGTCTTCCGCCTCCCCTCTGTAATGGGAGCTCTGAGAGGGCAGGGCTGCAGCATGCAGTGAGTGTCCAGTGGACACGCAGTAACAAAGGAGAATGCAGGAACCTAGAGCATGTCCTCCTAAAGGAGAGTCCCCAGCCTCACCCCTGGCCTCCAGATCCTTGTTGCTGCCCTCCCGCAGAGCCTGCTTGGTGTTTGCGGCGGTGGGGGGGAGTGGAGCAGAAGGTCCTACTCAGTTATTCACACACTGGCCTCTCATAAAACCCTCCCCACCGTGATCTGGAGCCCCCTTTCCTTCCAGAATCCAAGCCTAGAAAGGCCCTCATTTTGACCTCCTCAGCCCCATAGCACGAGTGGGAAATCCAAGGTCAGGAGAAGTTCCGCCCCTACGTCCAGGCTGAGAGCGCCCCTCCTCTACTCATAGTCTGGCCATACCTTACCATCACCTTCCAGAGGAAGTCCAGCTCCTCGGTGCAGGGTTCAAGGTCCTGCCCGAGTGTGCCACGATCCTTCCTTTTTCCTTTGCCTGATTCTCAGTCGCCCTTTTGGTCTCACCTTGGTTGCATTTCCCAGTATTGACTGTTGACACAGTCTCGGGACACATTAACTGCTGTCAGAGACCAAATAGTCACCGCACCCAGAGTGTCATCACATCACGCTTAATGTGACTCGTACAAAGTAAAGGGATGGTTTGCACGGTATACAAACATCGCGGACCGTTGAACTCGCTGTTTGCACAGTATATGAACAACAGGAACTATTGAACTCGTTGTTGGCCCAGTACATGAACACCATGGACCACTGACTACTAACAGGATACTAAGCATAGCATAAGGAACAGCCACTGCCTGAGAGCTTAGATCAGGAGTCAACAAACTTTTTCTATAAGTGGCCGGATTATAAATATTCTCAGCTCTGCGGGCCATACAGCGTGTGTTGCAACTAGTCAATTCAGCTCACCTGAAAGCAGCCACAAACAATGCTCAAATGAGTGAGCATGACTGTAACCCAATAAAACTTTATTTGTGGACACTAAAATTTGAATTTCATGTAGTTTTCATGGGTCACAACATGGTCTTCTTTTGGTATATGTTTTCAATCATGGAAAAGTATGGAAGCCATTTCTAGGTCTGGCCAGAGCTGCCGTTTGCCAGCATCTTGATGAGGCGCTAGACGGTTAACAAAGTATCAGGATTCATTGTTTACAAAGTATCAGAACTCTGTTTAAAGTGCTTCCAGATCTCCAGCTAAGAAATATTAGGGCACCTTGATGACTAACAGTGTCTGACCATTGACAAGTTAACGGGTATCAGGACTGGATATTTACAAAGTGTCAGTACAAAGCAGCGGGGATGGCTAATGGGTGTCAGGATCTGGGTTTAAGTCGGACTCAGCCACTGGCCCCAGCACCGTACTGACCAGATGGGGCGCTGCTACCCATTCTCAGAACCCTGTTTACCAAGTATCCAGTGACGGGGCTGGCGGCAGGGTATCGAGTCACAGGGCAGTCACACTGAGACTCGGGCACTGTGACAACTCTAGACACCAGCTGTTTACAGTGACATGAGACTGGCTGTTTACAGGAGACCAGCCACCCTACTTCCGGATGCCGGAATCCAGATGGTGGGATGGGTTCCTCCTGCTTGCAGAGGGCCCTGGTTCTGGGGACCCCTTTCCTTCAGCTGCTTCCAGCACCAGGAGTGAGAGTGAGGAAAGTGCCCCTGACCCAGGCGAGGTGGGGCTTTTGCTCATTCAGGCTGGGATCTTTGGAGGCAGGAATTGAGCACTGAAGGCAGTGGGTCCCATGGTACCAGTTGGATTCTCCATCTGCCCCATCCCTGGCTGTGCCACTTCAGGGATATCAATTAACCTCTCTGGGCCTCCGCTTCCTTATCAGTAAAATGGGCACAATGATGGATCAGGGTTGCCAGACAAAATACAGTGTGTCCAGTTAACTTTGACTTTCCGATAAACAATAAAAAAAAAATTTTTGGTATAAATTTAGACCATGTATCATTTGGGGATATACTTATGCTAAAAAATGTATTGGTTGCTTATCTGAAATTTGAAGTTAACTGGGTGCCTAGATGTTTACTTGCTAAATCTGACACGCACACCCTTTTTTTTTTTTTTTTTTTTTTTTTTTTTTTTTTTTTTTTGACTGTGCCACATGGCTTGTGGGATATTTGTTCCCCAACCAGTGATTGAACACAGGGCCCTGGCAGCAAAAGCGCTGAGTCCTAACCACTGGACCGCCAGGGAATTCCCTGACCCCACTTTGATGAAGCCTCAACCACCGGAGATTGTGAAGATCCTGAGGGGATCCCAGGCACAGAGAAAGTGGTACCACTGACGGTTCCCCATCCTTGTCTCTCCCAGGAGCTCATGGGGATGGGTAAGTTCTGACAATTGGCTCATAAATACATCATCTGTCTCTGAGGACCAGAGCCTGGGTTACAAGAATAGTGCCCTTATTCAAGAGTTTTCACTAGAACCATTAGCAAGAGGCCTGGGACAACAGGGGTTCCACAGGAGGGCAGGGGGTCTGAGTTTCTTCATGCACAGTGTGTCCCCAGAACCCAGAGTCTGGCCCGGTGCCCTGCAGGGCTCGGTAAAGAGTTACTGAGTGAATGGCAGATGAGATTCAATAAGTAGTTATTGAATTCAGTGATTGATCCCATCACTCTTTATTGAATACTTACTGTATGCCAGGCACCCTAATTCTTGCCTGCCCAGGACTCCCCATCAGTGAAGGAGATGGATATTAACCCAGTCATCACCATAAATGCAAAATTATAACTTGGACAGGACCTGCCAAAGGAAGACCCGCCCCCCAGTGCTTGGACCCCTAGCATGGAGTCCAGGAGGGCTTACTGGAAGATGTGATGGAGACCTGGAGGGGGAGATCTGTAAGTGTAAACAGAGGACAGAAAGTTCCAGGCAGAGGGTACAGCATGTGCAAAGGTCCCAGGGTGGGAGGGAACAAGAGCTGTTTTCATGCCAGGCCCAGCTCCTCTTGACAATTTACAGCCTCCGACTGTAAATTGGATAGTTGGTAAAGCTATGTTTATGATGCAGGGCAGGACAGGACAGGACAGGATAGGACATTGTGTCCTGAATCGCCCACACAGAGAAGGATGAAAGCCCCAGCACATCCTCAGCCCTGGCAGGGGTGAGACAAACAGCACCCAGCAACGTCTCTGCCCTGGGATTTCCAGAGTCGCCTGCCTCCCAGGTACCCCAGGTATACAGTCCTTTCCCATGATGCCCTGGCCACCTCAGGAGACAGGCTCGGGAGGAATGGGACAGGGCCACAGGCTGCTGGGTGGGGTCAGGAGGCAGAGAGAAGAGCTTCAGTATGCCCAGCTGGGAAGTCTCAAGGTCAAGAACCAGGGCTGGGGTGGCAACAATAGCAACCACGATAATAGTAATAGTAGCAGCTAACACCTATGAGTGCCCAGCCAGGCCTTGCTGAGACAGACCTCATTTAAAAGCCACAAAAACCCCACCAGGAATGTAAATTGGTGCAGCCACTGTGGAAAACAGTATGGAGGTTCCTTAAAACAAAACAAAACAAAGCAAAACATAGAGCTACCATGTGATCCAGCAACCCACTCCTGGGTATATATCCAGAAAAGATGAAAACTAATTTGAAAAGACACATGCGCCCTAATGTTCATAGCAGCACTGTTTACAATAACCAAGACATGGAAACATCCTAAATGACCATCAACAGACGATTGGTTTAAGATATATATACACAGTGGACTATTACTCAGCCATAAAAAAGAATGAAATATTGCCATTTGCAGCAACATGGATGGACCTAGAGAATATTGTACTTAGTGAAGAAAGTCAGACAGAGAAAGGCAAACATCATATAACATCACTTACATGTGGAATCTAAAAACTAACACAAATGAATCTATATACAAATCAGGGACCTCTCTGGTGGTCCAGCAGTTTAAGACTCTGTGCTCCCAATGCAGGGGGCCTGGGTTTGATCCCTGGTCAGGAAACTAGATCACGCATACCACAACTAAGAGCCCACATGCCACAACTAGGACCCGGTACAGCCAAATTAATTAATTAATTTATTAAAAAATGAAATCAGACTCACAGACATAGAAAACAAACTTACGGTTACCAAAGGGGAAAGGGAAGGTGGGAGGGGTAAATTAGGAGTATGGGATTTTATGATACAAACTACTCTATGTAAAATAGGTAAGAAACAAGGATTTACCGTATAGCACAAGGAACTATACTCAATATCTTGCAATAACCTATAATGGAAAATAATCTGAAAAAATACATATATATAACTGAATCACTTTGCTGTACACCTGAAACTAACAAAATATTGTAAAGCAACTATACTTCAAAAAAAAAAAAAGTCCCTCCAGGCTGGTTCCATAACTATCCCCATTTTACACACAGAAAAACAAGGTCCGGAGGAAGAAGCTGCTGGCTGAGGACTTGTAGCGACCCCAGGATGCAGCAGGTCTCAGTTTCGGTTGCTATGACAAAAATACTAAAGGCTGGGGAGCTTTAACAGCAGAAATTTGTTTCTCACAGTTTGAGAGGCTGAGAAGTCCAAGATCAAGGTGCCAGCAGATTTGGAGTCTGGTGAGATCCCACCTCCTGGTTGGCTGCCTTCTTGCTATGTCCTCATGTGGCAGAGAACAGAGAGACGAAAGAGGCTCTCTCATGTCTCTTTTTATAAGGGCACTAATCCCATCAATGGGGGCTCCAGCCTCATGAGCTGATCACCTCCCAAACACTACATCTCCTAAAACCATCACACTGGGGATCGGGATTTCAGTTTATGAATTTTGGGGGAACACAAACATTCAGTCTATAGCAACACCCAGCTTCCCTTTTTTTTTTTTTTTTTTTTTTTTTTGCGGTACGCGGGCCTCTCGCTGTTGTGGCCTCTCCCGTTGCGGAGCACAGGCTCCGGACGCGCAAGCCCAGCGGCCATGGCTCACGGGCCCAGCCGCTCCGCGGCATGTGGAATCTTCCCGGACCAGGGCACGAACCCGTGTCCCCTGCATCGGCAGGTGGACTCTCAACCACTGTGCCACCAGGGAAGTCCCCCAGCTTCCCTTTTAATCCTCACTTTTGAGGTGAGGAGATGAAAGCCCAGCATCCAGGACCAAAATTGAAGTCACTGGACCCACTGGGCCATTTGTCTCTAGCCTCAGTAGTACTGGCTGTAAAACGGGACTTTGGCCAACTGTGGATGTCCACAGGTAGACCCTTCACGCCAGGCCCTGGGCCCACTCTGGGCTCAGCTCAAGGGGATTGGGATTGTGGCAGGAGGAACCCCCATCTCCCCTCCAGTTGAATCTGTAACTCTCTCTAACTTACTGTACCCAGTGGGAAAAAACAAATGTACTCACTCAGTACTTATCATTAACTGTATACCTGCAGTCGGGAGGGAATGGCTGTAAAGGGGGCCTGATGGAATTTTTGGGGTGATGGAAATATTATATCCAGATTGACAGTTCCAAGACTATGCATTTGTTAAAACTCATCCAATTGTAATCTATTGTATGTGAATTATAACCTAACCAAGCTGACCTTAAAAATAGGTATATGATATTTTATTTCAAGATTGCAGGGAAAAGGCAAATAAGAACAAAATCTAAATGCATTATACAAAGTCCCCTGTTTTGGAAACTCGTGCAAGGAAGAAAAGTGAAATCTTAATTATATCTTTTGTAACAGTCTTTATGTTAAAGTCTATTTTGTCTGATATGAGTATTGCTACTCCAGCTTTCTTTTGATTTCCATTTGCACGGAATACCTTTTTCCATCCTCTCACTTTCAGTCTGTATGTGTCTCTAGATCTGAAGTGGGTCTCTTGTAGACAGCATATATACAGGTCTTGTTTTTGTATCTATTTTGCCAGTCTGTGTCTTTTGGTTGGAGCATTTAATCCATTTACATTTAAGGTAATTATTGATATGTATGTTCTTATTGCCATTTTGTTAAATGTTTTGGATTTGTTTTTGTAGGTCTTTTTTCTTCCTTTCCTCTTTCATCATTGTTTTCTCTTGTGATTTGATGACTATCTTTCGTGTTGTGTTTGGCTTCTTTTTCCTTTTTTGTGTGCAAATCTACTCTAGATTTTTTCATTTGCAGTTGCCATGTGATTTTGATACAGCAGTCTATATATATATACATGATTTTTTTTTTTTCAGTACGTGGGCCTCTCACCGCTGTGGCCTCTCTCCCGCTGCGGAGCAGAGGCTCTGGACACGCAGGCTCAGCGGCCATGGCTCACGGGCCCAGCCGCTCCGCGGCATGTGGGATCCTCCCGGACCGGGGCACGAACCTGTGTCCCCTGCATCGGCAGGCGGACCCTCAACCACTGCGCCACCAGGGAAGCCCTACATGATTGTTTTAAGTTGCTGGTCTCTTAATTTCAAAGGCATTTCCAATAACCTGCATTTGTACTCAATATCTTACTATATACTCTAGCTGTCCAGGCGTGCCAGTGAATATTCTTTTTCTCCCTTCAAAATAAAACACATCTGGGGCTTCCCTGGTGGCGCAGTGGTTGAGAGTCCGCCTGCCAATGCAGGGGACACGGGTTCGTGCCCCGGTCCGGGAAGATCCCACGTGCCGCGGAGTGGCTGGGCCCGTGAGCCATGGCCGCTGAGCCTGCGCATCCAGAGCCTGTGCTCTGCAACGGGAGAGGCCACAACAGTGAGAGGCCCGCGTACCGAAAAATAAAAAATTAAAAAACAAAACACAACTGTATTTTAAGTTGTATCAATATCAACATGCTATACATGAAGTATTTGTGAAAGATATGTGAGCATACCATTATATAAACGCAGAAAAAAGGTTAAAAAGCAGTTGTTTGGAAATGGAGATATTACAGCTGTCACAGCTGTACAGAGATGCTGTCTCAGTTTCCTCATCTGTACTATGGGGGTAATGATACCCCCACACGCTGTGTGGGTCTGTACTGGGGACTGGGTAGGTTGGGGGTGATGCTGTAGGTACCGTCAGGGTAGGATAAATAAATCTTTGGTTGGATTGAGTATCTTCTGCTCTCTCTGCTGCATTTATTTGTTTTATGCTAATGAAAGTCAACAAAAGGCTAGATGGCACATCTCACCATTGTCCAAATGCTCAGGTTGATAACCTACAAGGCAGGAGCCTTCCCTGCGTGGCCAGGGCCACCCCGTTGAGGCAGCAGCACAGTCCCAGCCACGCGCCAGTGCACAGCTGTCCCTTGACAAGGTCCAGTCCTGGGGCAGCTTCTATTCTGGAACAGTCTTGGGGGTGGTGAGGAGCCCAGGCCGGTATCCTGAGACTCTGGTGTCCCGGGATAACCAGGAAGTTGGACTCAGGGTGACCAGTGAGGGAGCTCATGAGCTGGCAAGGGGACCTGGGGAGGCTGCTTTGGGGACCCAGCAATGTGGCCTCCAGGGTGGGGGGATGTACAGGGTCAGGGCAAGGTGGCCATAGCCGGGTTGGGCCCAGGGTGTGCAATTCTGGCCTCATTGGAAAGTCCAGCCCATCAGCCATTCACTGGAGGTTCAACAAGAGCAGATGCAAGGGTTGCAGGGAAGTCAGACAGCAGACCCAATACACCTGTGAGACAGACAGACAGACAGTGGGAGAGAGGGGGAGACACAGAGACAGGAGAGAGTTGGAGATACAGGGAGAGACATACAGAGAGATAGGGAGAGAGAGAGACAGAGAGAGACACAAATAGAGAGACAGAGTTAGTGAGAGACAGGGAGAGACACACAGAGAGAGAGATAGGGAGAGACAGGATGAGAGAGAGACACAGGAAGAGAGATATGGATGAGAGACTGGGAAAGAGAGACAGAGAGAGACAAGGAGAGACAGAGAGATGAGGAAACAGAGACAAGGAGGGAGGGAGAGAGAGAGAGGGAGAGACAGAGAGACAGAAACAGAGAGAGAGAGAAGAAGATGGCGGGGGTGGGGGAAGACAGTGGAGAGACAGAGAAAACAGACACAGAGAGGGAGAGAGAAATAGAGAGACAGGGAGACAGTAGGAGAGACGGGGTTGGGGAGAGACAGAGAGAGCTCTTGGGCCATTAATTCCACCCCCCAGGTCTGGCCCGTGGACCTCTCCCCAACGCCAACCAGACTGGCACCCCTTGGACATACAGATGGGGAAACCAAGGTCCCAAGCTCTCAACCTGCAGCTCCAAGGCTGTGACATAGGCCAGGACCCTCAGGAGGGAGAGGTGCAGGTAGGACTCCAAAGGCTGGGGGGCAAGAAATGAAAGGGACCCTAGTTCCTGGTGGGTTTCAGGGGTGATTTTGCTTTCAGAGCCAGGTTTGTCCAGTAAGAAGAATTCCACCTCTTGGGTGAGGACCATGACCTTGGGATTAGCACAGACCTAATAAAGGTCGAGGAGGGTGGGGGGCCGTGGACACGTGGTGAGTGTGGCCTGGGTCACTGTGAATCTGAGGATGGCCCACAGGTCACTGTGTGTTCTCGACTGCAGGGAGTGTTTGAAAGTTTCCATGACACAGAGCATTTTGAAATGACCTCTGGGCTTCTGAGGCCGATCCCAGGCCTGATGTGCAGGACTGAGGAAAACCTCAGCTCTTCCTGGAGACTGGCCCAGAGGCGCCAGCGTGGGGATGCCGAGAAAATTTTGAGAATGACCTGGGCCTGAGATGGAGGCGCCAGAGAGCCTCGAGGGGGCGGCTGGGAATTCTGCTCCTGGCATCCTCCGCCCCTCCCCCTGGCCCCCGCCACTGCAGGAGCACTCGGTGCACCTGCCAGAAGAACGACCCAAGCAGGGACTACTCCTCCTCGCCCCTAGGGGGACATTTGGAATAGAGTGACACCCACCTACTCCTGCCACAAGCTGCCTCCCTGGGAGATGCTGCTGGAAGCCGGGACTCGGGGAGGGAGGGGAAGTGAGAAGTAATGGCCTGAGGTTTTAGGGGACTTGGGGACTCATCTCATTCCCTGAGACTGGGGAACTGGGGCTGGCCTTATCTTTGATGTTCTTGAGGAAATGGGCTGGAATCAAAGTGACCAGATCTGGAGAAACCCATTATTTCACCAGGAAAAATCTCTGAACCGTGGCTTCCACCAGGAGTGAGAACAGGAGGACAGAGAGGCCAGGAGCGTAAAATGAGCTTGACGTGCATCCCAAAGCAGGCAGGGGAATATGCCGGCCACGTGAAAGTGGGTCCATCTGAACAGAACAAAGCAAAACAAAACAAAACAAAATGCAGAAAAGAACCAGGCAGAAATCAGAAATACCAGGTAAGAAAAACACCTCATAGTAATCAAGAATGCAGCTGTGTGGGCTTCCCTGGTGGCGCAGTGGTTGAGGGTCCACCTGCCAATGCAGCGGACACGGGTTCGTGCCCCGGTCCGGGAAGATCCCACATGCCGCGGAGCGGCTGGGCCCGTGAGCCGTGGCCGCTGAGCCTGAGCGTCTGGAGCCTGTTCTCCGCAACGGGAGGGGCCACAACAATGAGAGGCCCGTGTACCGCAAAGAAAAAGAAAAAAAAAAAAAGGAAGAAAGAAATACTAAGGAAGCAATGGGGATAGTGAATGTACCATATTCACGGACAGGGAGGCTGAGGCTCAAAAGACACTGAGTCTTTCCATCTAAAGTTTTATGTATTTATTTATGGCTGCATTGGGTCTTCGTTGCTGCGTGCGGGCTTTCTCTAGTTGCGGCGAGCGGGGGCTACTCTTCATTGCGGTGCATGGGCTTCTCATCGTGGTGTCTTCTCTTGTTGCGGAACACGGGCTCTAGGTACGCGGGCTTCAGTAGTTGTGGCACGTGGGCTTCAGTCGTTGTGGCTCGTGGGCTCTAGAGCACAGGATCAGTAGTTGTGGCACACGGGCTTAGTTGCTCCATGGCACGTGGGATCTTCCCGGACCAGGGCTCGAACCCGTGTCCCCTACATTGGCAGGTGGATTCTCCCGCACCACCAGGGAAGCCCCTCATCTGACGTATTAACACACCCCAACCAAAGTCACAGCAGGATTTTTTCCCCGGGAACTTTAAGATGAATCAAATTTTTATCTGGATAAGCCGAGGGTTGTGAATAAGCAGGATGTTTCTGCAGAAGAACAGGGTGCTGTTACCTGTTCTAACAGATACTGGGATCCATTACAAAACCTGTAACTGAGTCAGAGGGGTGTTGGCACAGGGAGAGACACATTAACCAATGGATTGGATTTAAATGCCTACAGACACCCAATGCAGGTCAGGAATTTTGCTCCAAAATAGAGAGGGTCTGTCCCAGCAGTGAGGAGGGGAGACTATCTCATAAAAGGATCTGGGAAGTAAGAGTCCATGCTAAAAACCATTACATTGAACCCCTACATCACACAAAACTCAATTCCATGTGGGTGAAGGGGTTACGTGCAAAAAAACAAACAAACAAAAAACAGCTTGAATAAAGCTTAAATGTCTTGGTAGAAAATATAGGTGAGCAGGACTTCCCTAGTGGCGCAGTAGATAAGACTCTGTGCTCCCAATGCAGGGGGCCTGGGTTCAATCTCTGGTCAGATCCCACATGCCGTACCTAAGAATTAATGTGCCGCAACTAAGGAATCCATGAGCTGCAACTAACACCCGGAGAAACCAAATAAATGTTTAAAAAAAGAAGAAAGAAAGAAGATATAGTTGATCTTCACTAAGGAAAGACTTCCCCCAAAAGAGCCAACAGTCATTGTATACTACATGAGAAAATATTGACCAATTTGTATATATTAAGATTAAAACTCTTTGTTAATCAAAGTACCTTGAAGAAATTAAAGAGACAAATTACAAACAAGAGGAAGATATTTGCAATATACTCGACTGACAGAGGAATAGTATTGAACATATATAAAGAACCAAGGAGGAAACCCATGTGGCAAGATGTTCAGAATCGACTGGAGATAAGGAAGATGTAAATCAAAACACAAGTGAGATGCCATTTGATTGACAAGAGCTACAAAATCCAACAAAACCAGTGTTTCCCAAGTCACATATTCATGAGAAACTCAGACTTTCCAACACTTTAGAAAAGCATCTGGAGTTTTTGAGCATATCAGAGTCCACAACCCACAAACCCCTGAAATCCCCAAAAGAGAAAGACATGCCTCCCTACCCCTGGCCAGAGTGCCCTGGGGGTAGGCACTGCCCTCTCAGGGCTGGGGTACCCGCAGGAAGACAGGGGGGTCGTTATTCGGGATGAGAGTAGTGTGGAAGTCTCCTGGGGCTACCGAAACAAAGGACCAAGAGAACTGGGTAGCTTAAAACAACAAAAAATTATTCTTTCACAGTTCTGGAGGCCAGAAGCCTGAGATCAAGGTGCTGGCAGGGTTGGTTCCTTCTAGAGGCTCTGTCCAACACCTCTCTCCTGTCTTTTGATGGCTGCTGGAAACGCTTAGCATTCCTTGGCTTATAGCAGCAACATTCCAGTCTCTACCTCTGTCTTCGTATGGCTGTCTCCTCTGTCTCACATCTTCCCCTCCTTTCTCTTATCTTATAGGGACACTTGGCATTGGATTTAAGAACCGTCCTAATCCAGGCTGAGCTAATCTTGAGATCCTTACCTTAATTAAATCTGCAAAGACTTTATTTCCAAATAAGTTCTCATTCATTGGTACCAGGTGGACATGTCTTTTGGAGGATAACCATTCAGCCCACCACAGAAGAGACCCTTGATCCTAAGGTCACTCTCTAACACACGGAAGGACCTCAGGTTCAAAAGCCACGCGCCTGATACTGCAATTCTTGCTCCCTTCTGTGTCCCCAGCTCCCAACAAGGACCTGGAACACAGCAGACTGGAGGTGATTCCAGAGCAGTGAAATGAGTAGATCTAGGCTCCAACCAGCTAGGTTTAAGTCCTAGCCCTTTAGATCAGCAACTTGACCTCTCTGTGCCTCGGTTCTCTGACCTGTAAAGTAGAGCTGATAATACCTGCCCGGAGAGAGTTGAATCGTGGCCCCCCAAAAATCTGCCTACCCAGAACCTCCAAATGTGACCTTATTTGGAACAGGGGTCTTTGCAGATGTAATTGAGGATCTTGAGACAAGATCATCCTAGAGTAGGGTGACCATAAATCCAATGACAGGTGTCCTTATAAGAGACAGAAAAGGAGAAGACAGAGACAGAGGAGAAGACAGAGGCAGAGATTGGAGTGATGAAGCCACAACCTCCCTGGGAGATGCTGCTGGAAGCCGGGACTCGGGGAGGGAGGGGAAGTGAGAAGTAATGGCCTGAGGTTTTAGGGGACTTGGGGACTCATCTCATTCCCTGAGACTGGGGAACTGGGGCTGGCCTTATCTTTGATGTTCTTGAGGAAATGGGCTGGAATCAAAGTGACCAGATCTGGAGAAACCCATTATTTCACCAGGAAAAATCTCTGAACCGTGGCTTCCACCAGGAGTGAGAACAGGAGGACAGAGAGGCCAGGAGCGTAAAATGAGCTTGACGTGCATCCCAAAGCAGGCAGGGGAATATGCCGGCCACGTGAAAGTGGGTCCATCTGAACAGAACAAAGCAAAACAAAACAAAACAAAATGCAGAAAAGAACCAGGCAGAAATCAGAAATACCAGGTAAGAAAAACACCTCATAGTAATCAAGAATGCAGCTGTGTGGGCTTCCCTGGTGGCGCAGTGGTTGAGGGTCCACCTGCCAATGCAGCGGACACGGGTTCGTGCCCCGGTCCGGGAAGATCCCACATGCCGCGGAGCGGCTGGGCCCGTGAGCCGTGGCCGCTGAGCCTGAGCGTCTGGAGCCTGTTCTCCGCAACGGGAGGGGCCAAGGGGGCAAAAAAAGGGGAGGCCCGTGTTACCGCAAAGAAAAAGAAAAAAAAAAAAAGGAAGAAAGAAATACTAAGGAAGCAATGGGGATAGTGAATGTACCATATTCACGGACAGGGAGGCTGAGGCTCAAAAGACACTGAGTCTTTCCATCTAAAGTTTTATGTATTTATTTATGGCTGCATTGGGTCTTCGTTGCTGCGTGCGGGCTTTCTCTAGTTGCGGCGAGCGGGGGCTACTCTTCATTGCGGTGCATGGGCTTCTCATCGTGGTGTCTTCTCTTGTTGCGGAACACGGGCTCTAGGTACGCGGGCTTCAGTAGTTGTGGCACGTGGGCTTCAGTCGTTGTGGCTCGTGGGCTCTAGAGCACAGGATCAGTAGTTGTGGCACACGGGCTTAGTTGCTCCATGGCACGTGGGATCTTCCCGGACCAGGGCTCGAACCCGTGTCCCCTACATTGGCAGGTGGATTCTCCCGCACCACCAGGGAAGCCCCTCATCTGACGTATTAACACACCCCAACCAAAGTCACAGCAGGATTTTTTCCCCGGGAACTTTAAGATGAATCAAATTTTTATCTGGATAAGCCGAGGGTTGTGAATAAGCAGGATGTTTCTGCAGAAGAACAGGGTGCTGTTACCTGTTCTAACAGATACTGGGATCCATTACAAAACCTGTAACTGAGTCAGAGGGGTGTTGGCACAGGGAGAGACACATTAACCAATGGATTGGATTTAAATGCCTACAGACACCCAATGCAGGTCAGGAATTTTGCTCCAAAATAGAGAGGGTCTGTCCCAGCAGTGAGGAGGGGAGACTATCTCATAAAAGGATCTGGGAAGTAAGAGTCCATGCTAAAAACCATTACATTGAACCCCTACATCACACAAAACTCAATTCCATGTGGGTGAAGGGGTTACGTGCAAAAAAACAAACAAACAAAAAACAGCTTGAATAAAGCTTAAATGTCTTGGTAGAAAATATAGGTGAGCAGGACTTCCCTAGTGGCGCAGTAGATAAGACTCTGTGCTCCCAATGCAGGGGGCCTGGGTTCAATCTCTGGTCAGATCCCACATGCCGTACCTAAGAATTAATGTGCCGCAACTAAGGAATCCATGAGCTGCAACTAACACCCGGAGAAACCAAATAAATGTTTAAAAAAAGAAGAAAGAAAGAAGATATAGTTGATCTTCACTAAGGAAAGACTTCCCCCAAAAGAGCCAACAGTCATTGTATACTACATGAGAAAATATTGACCAATTTGTATATATTAAGATTAAAACTCTTTGTTAATCAAAGTACCTTGAAGAAATTAAAGAGACAAATTACAAACAAGAGGAAGATATTTGCAATATACTCGACTGACAGAGGAATAGTATTGAACATATATAAAGAACCAAGGAGGAAACCCATGTGGCAAGATGTTCAGAATCGACTGGAGATAAGGAAGATGTAAATCAAAACACAAGTGAGATGCCATTTGATTGACAAGAGCTACAAAATCCAACAAAACCAGTGTTTCCCAAGTCACATATTCATGAGAAACTCAGACTTTCCAACACTTTAGAAAAGCATCTGGAGTTTTTGAGCATATCAGAGTCCACAACCCACAAACCCCTGAAATCCCCAAAAGAGAAAGACATGCCTCCCTACCCCTGGCCAGAGTGCCCTGGGGGTAGGCACTGCCCTCTCAGGGCTGGGGTACCCGCAGGAAGACAGGGGGGTCGTTATTCGGGATGAGAGTAGTGTGGAAGTCTCCTGGGGCTACCGAAACAAAGGACCAAGAGAACTGGGTAGCTTAAAACAACAAAAAATTATTCTTTCACAGTTCTGGAGGCCAGAAGCCTGAGATCAAGGTGCTGGCAGGGTTGGTTCCTTCTAGAGGCTCTGTCCAACACCTCTCTCCTGTCTTTTGATGGCTGCTGGAAACGCTTAGCATTCCTTGGCTTATAGCAGCAACATTCCAGTCTCTACCTCTGTCTTCGTATGGCTGTCTCCTCTGTCTCACATCTTCCCCTCCTTTCTCTTATCTTATAGGGACACTTGGCATTGGATTTAAGAACCGTCCTAATCCAGGCTGAGCTAATCTTGAGATCCTTACCTTAATTAAATCTGCAAAGACTTTATTTCCAAATAAGTTCTCATTCATTGGTACCAGGTGGACATGTCTTTTGGAGGATAACCATTCAGCCCACCACAGAAGAGACCCTTGATCCTAAGGTCACTCTCTAACACACGGAAGGACCTCAGGTTCAAAAGCCACGCGCCTGATACTGCAATTCTTGCTCCCTTCTGTGTCCCCAGCTCCCAACAAGGACCTGGAACACAGCAGACTGGAGGTGATTCCAGAGCAGTGAAATGAGTAGATCTAGGCTCCAACCAGCTAGGTTTAAGTCCTAGCCCTTTAGATCAGCAACTTGACCTCTCTGTGCCTCGGTTCTCTGACCTGTAAAGTAGAGCTGATAATACCTGCCCGGAGAGAGTTGAATCGTGGCCCCCCAAAAATCTGCCTACCCAGAACCTCCAAATGTGACCTTATTTGGAACAGGGGTCTTTGCAGATGTAATTGAGGATCTTGAGACAAGATCATCCTAGAGTAGGGTGACCATAAATCCAATGACAGGTGTCCTTATAAGAGACAGAAAAGGAGAAGACAGAGACAGAGGAGAAGACAGAGGCAGAGATTGGAGTGATGAAGCCACAAGCCAAGGAATGCCAAGGGTTGCCAGCAGCCACCAGCAGCTGGGAGAGAGGCAAGGGGAAGATTCTCCCTCAGAGCCTCCAGAAGGAACCCACCCTGCCCACGCCTTGATTCCAGACTTCCGGCCTCCTGAACTGTCAGAGAATACATTTTTATTGTATTAAGCACCAGGTTTACGGCCATCTGTTACAGCGGCCACAAGGCCTATATCGCCTCTTAGGACTGTCAGGATGCTTAAATGAACAATACCTGGTACACAGCCTGGTATGCACTTAATTTATGATCACCGGGAGAATAAAATGTACTAATACAGCAAAGCATGAAGTAAGCATTGGCTATTGATTGAATGAGTGATCGAGGCTAAATGAGAACGAGGCGTCAGTGACCCCCCCCCCAGACTGCTGACCCCTGGCCGCCCCCAGGCCCGGCGGTGCCCCGCTTCCCCAAGTCAGCAGGTAGTGCGTCCTCTTAGCACAGATAGTGTCCTGCAGGCAGCGGCCCAGCAAACCTCCCAGGCTGCAGCGGGCGGTTGGAGCCGGGTGCTATTTGCAGACTGAAACCCAGGCCTGCAGCTTTGGCCACCCACTTGTGAAAACAGCTGCTGCTGCTTCCTCCCTGTGAGAAAGTCCCCTAGTGAGGCTACGCAGGGGAAAGGCAGGGAGCGTGGAGGGGGCTGACTCCATTCCCAGGGGGGTCTTGGGGAGTGATAGCACCTCTGTGCCTCGATTTCCCCATCTACATCTGGGCTGCACAGGGGCGGGGGTGGGGGTGCGTGGGGGGGGAGGGGATTGCAAGCTCCAGGCCGGGGAGATTGGACCCGGGGATGCTGAGTAAATCACTTCGCGTCTCTGAGCCTCCGTTTCTCCATCTGTGAACTAGTGAGAAATACACGACCACCAGAGTAACCACACGCAGTCATGTCTTTCCCTTGGGAGACACAAATCAAGTCCTATGCGCCGTCGCCCCCCGCCGCCAGACCCCCCCAGCGTGCCCAGTTGTTTTTGTTTTATTTGGTTTTGTTTTGCTGTGGCCGCGCAGCAGTGGGATTTTAGTTCCCTGACCAGGGATAGAACCCGTGTCCCCTGCAGTGGAAGTGGGGAGTCTTAACCACTGTACTGCCAGGGAAGTCCGCCGATTGTTGTTGTCTTTTGTTTGTTTGTTTTTTGCGGCACGCGGGCCTCTTACTGTTGTGGCCTCTCCCGTTGTGGAGCACAGGCTCCGGACGCGCAGGCCCAGCGGCCACGGCTCACGGGCCCAGCCGCTCTGCGGCATGTGGGATCTTCCCGGACCGGGGCATGAACCCGTGTCCCCTGCATCGGCAGGCAGACTCTCAACCGCTGCGCCACCAGGGAAGCCTCACCGATTGTTTTTAAGGTAAAGACTATTGCCCTCCCTGTGGCCCCCAAGGCCCCATGAGGCCCAGCCCTGCTGCCCTCCCCGCATCATCTCCTTCCATGGCCTCCTTGCAAGCAAGCTCATTACCAGGTCAGAGCCTTTACCTCTGCCTGGAACCTTCTCATCACACCTCCCACTCTCTCCCTCCCTTCATTCGGGCCTGGGCTCCAATGTCACCTCTACCAGGAGGCCCTCCACGACTTCCCAATCTGAAAAGACCCTCCCTCTGCCACATCTGGTCGTGTGTCCCACTTTATCCGTACTGTCCATCTCCCTCCCTGCCTCCAGACCATGAATCCCTCAAGGGCAGGGATGTCTCAGTTGTCCCCAGCTGTGTTCCCAGCCACCAGCCCAGGGCCTGGCACACAGTAGCTTGTGATAAATGACTCTTATTATCAGCGTGATTATTTGTGAGCACATTGATTTGACACTGCTGTGAACAAAATCTAGACTCCTGATGGTAGGAGAGGAAGAAAGGGCATGTGGGTGAGAATGGCATTTGAGCCAAGACCTGAAGGAGGTGGGGGAAACATTTGGGTGTCTCAGGGAAGACGGTTCCAGGCGGAGGCACAGCCTGTGCAAAGTCGCTGAGGCAAGAAAGTGCCAGACTTGTTGGAGGTAATTTGAGGAGGCCTATGTGGCCTGAGCCAGGTAAGAGGGGAAAAGAAATGGGAGCAGTAAGACCAGCAGGGCCTTGTGGCCTCGAGGAAGCCTTTGGCTTTTACCTTGAGGGAGGTGGGAGCCATAGAGTGTTCTGGAGGAAGGAAGGATGAGTGTGACTCTGGTCACTACAGAGTCTATGGGGGATGAGGGCAGAAGTGAGGAGGCCAGGAATGCCTGCTCTGGTCCAGGCATCAATGACAGGGCTGGACAAGGTGGTGAGGAGAGGTGGGATTTGGGAACAGTTTCACTGGTGGATGGGGTGGGGAATGAAGAGCGTCAGTGATGCCTGTTTGGTCCTATTTCACAGAGGGAGAACTGAGGCTCTGGACGCAGAGATATCTGAGTAAAGGAGAGGCTGAAAGGGTTAGTAGGAAGTCAAGAGGCAACCAGGACCTGGGAGGGAGCCTCATGCCCCACCCCCCAACGGAGTCACCAGGGTGTCAGCTTCCTTCTGCGCAACTACCCTCCTTCCATCTTTGATTTTATCGCTATAATTTCAATCCTTGTCAGAGGGAGAAGGCTCATCACTCACAGTTGAAGATAGGCCTGACCCTGCTTCACACAGATTCATTCACTTCCCCCAACAAGCCTGAGACAAGGGCACCATCCCCATTTTACAGATGGGCAAACTGAGGTTCCGAGAGGTGAAGTGGTTGTCCAGGTCAATGAGTGGCAGAGGCGAGATGTGAACTTAGGGCTCCAGAGCCTGGTCCTGGGACCGCACTCTACCTGAGTTGGGGTGGCCTGGGGGTGCAGACACATACCATCAAATGTCCCTCCCACCCTGGAATGTATTATTCAGTTCCTGGCTTCAGATGCAGGCTGGGGTGGGAGCCCCCTAGGTGTGCTAAGAATTCCAGTTTCAGTGTTCATGGCCTGCGTTTCTGTGGTTCAAGGACGCACGTATATCACGTGTTTGTTCACTCATTTGCTCATTCATTCCCGGCCACCTTCATGCGCCTACCTTGTGTGGGAAGATGTCCAAGGCCCCAGTTTGGGAGGGTCAGGGCCCAACATAGATACCCCCAGTTCCACAGGGTCAAGGTTGGCCCAGAGGGAGGTACTCGGAGCTGAGGATCCCCAGGAGTCTGGGAGGTGGTGAGGGATGTTTCCTGAAGAAGGGACCCTCGGACTGAGAAGCGGCTCCCTCCGTGCCCCACCCCCTACACAAAGATGTAAGCCAGGGAGGGTGGGGACACTGTGGGACTTCCTGACCCCGGAGTCTCCTGGGCCTGAGGCCCCACCTCAGACCCCACCCTCTGGTCCCCATTTCCAGCTGGCACCAGGCAGCTGCCAGTGCCACTGGGACATGGCCTGGGCCACCTTCCAAATCTGCCACTGGGAAACCAGCTCTGGGAGGTGGGGATGTCACCACCCAGCCTGTCCGGGTGGAACAATCGCGACCTTTTATGGGGTAGGCCCAGGGGGGGCCACAGGCTAGGGAACAGGGTGACCAGTGACAGCACCGGAGCTGGGGGGCTCTGGATGGGATTTTTCATGATGCAGGCCTCAGTTTCCCCATCTAAGTAAATGGGGCGGGGGGGGGGCAACTCTTGTGTCTTGAGACTGTGGGTTTTGAGCTGCTAGGCTCTCAGGCTTAGAGAGGGATCCTTATGCCATGCGGGTTTTCCAGGCGGCAAGTGAGGGCCCCAAGATGCCTGGATCCCGACCCTGAGGCTACAGTGGGGGGTGGCTGCGGGGAGATTAGGATCTGGGCTTGTCTCAGGGAAATGTGGGCCTAAGACACTGGCCAGGCCTGGGCTGCCCCGGCTAACCGCAGGCCTAGTCTGGGAGATCTGGAGGAGGGTTGAGGGAGAGACAGAGGCGGTGAGAGATAGAGAGAGAGAGGGAGAGACAGGGACAGGTGAGGTGGAGAGAAAAGGGAGAGATGAGACCGAAGAGAAAGGGAGAGAAACAGGAGAGCTGGAGAGACAGAGACAAAAAGAGACAGACAGAGAGGGAGGTGGGCAGTGAGGGAGACACGGTCGCCCCCATACCTGGCAAATCACGGGAAGCTGGGGACGTAAACACAGCCAGAGGCGCCCCTACGTGGAACAGATCTCTGCGTGCTCCTGAACAAACCGTGACTTGCATACTATTGAGGATGATGTTAGGGACAGCTCCCTGAGGTGCGTGCCTCCAGGGCCCAGCACCCTCTTCACCTCTCACAACCCCCAAGGAGGGTTAACCACCCCCATTCCACCGATGGGGACACTTAGGCTGGAGAGCCCCAGGCTGCACAGCTAGTTGGAGGCCGAGCAGGACTCGGTCAGGATGTGAGAGACGTTTGTCCACCTACTGTGTGACATTCCGTTCCTCCAGCCCCCAACCCGAAGGCGCAACCCAGCTGGCAGAGGAGAAACCCGCCCTGCCCCTCCCCCCTGGCCCGCCTCTACTCCCTCTCCCCCCCTCCCCATCCCAGCCCGCAGAGTGTTTTTCTTCTCCTCCTGGGTGTTTTGGTTTCAGCAGGAACCGCCTTGCCCGCAGGCGGTTCCCGCTGGGCAGGGTCAGTCCAGGGAGGGGACAGAAGCCAGGAGCAGCTCGGGCCGAACCCAGGGCACGACCTCGGCCATCGCCCCAACAAGGGGACCAGGCAGTTCCCTCCTGCTCCCTCCGTATGTTGGTTTCTCCACCTGGAAAGCGGGGCCCTGCCTGGTCGCAGGCCCCCACGTGTGGCCAAGGGGCAGATGCCTCCTGGCGGGGTTTCCCACGTCCGTGCCAAGGTTCCGAGCGCTCCGTTATTAAACATTGATGGAAGCTGCCTGGTGCCTGCCCAAGAGGCCTCCCAGTGCGGGGACAGGGTTGGACACAGATGCCCCAACCCGAGTTAGCGCAGGGTGGCAGGGAGTTGGGGGAGGGGGTGTAGGTCAGGGCCCGTCAGAGGGAGAGGCTGGGGGGCGGGCAGGGAGAATGGGGAGAGGGGCCTGCAAGAGGGGGCATCAAACACAAGGAGAATTCTCAGCTATGAGGTCTAACACCCAAGTAACCAAAGGAAAATACATGAATTGAGCTCCAAATTTAAGTTTTTTTGCCAAAGGACATTTAAGAGAGTGAAAAGACAACCCACAGAATGGCAGAAAATACTTGCGAATCATATATCTGACAAGAGATTAATATCCAGAATATGTAAAGAACTCTCACAACTCAATAAAAGATAAATAACCCGGGGGCTTCCCTGGTGGCGCAGTGGTTGAGAGTACGCCTGCCGATGCAGGGGACACGGGTTCGTGCCCCGGTCCGGGAAGATCCCACATGCCGCGGAGCGGCTTGGCCTGTGAGCCTATGGCCGTTGAGCCTGCACGTCCGGAGCCTGTGCTTTGCAACGGGAGAGGCCACGACAGTGAGAGGCCCGCGTACCGCAAAAAAAAAAAAACAATGTGGCAGTTCACCAATCATTTAAACCTAGAATTACAATGTGATCAAACAATTCTACTTCTAAGTATATACCAAGAGAATTGGAAACAGGTGTCCACACTCATGCCTGTACACAATGTTCACAGCAGCGCTAGTCACAATCGCCAAAAGGTGGGAATAACCCAAATGTCCATCAACAGATGAATGGATAAACAAAATGCAGTCCATCCATACAGTGGAATATTACTCAGCCATAAAAAGGAATGAAGTGGGAATTCCCTGGCCGTCCAGTGGTTAGGACTCAGCGTTTTCACTGCTAGGACCCGGGTTCAATTCCTGGTCTGGGAACTAAGATCCCGCAAGCCGTGCAGTGCAGCAATAAAAAAAAAGGAATGAAGTTTTGACATGCGCTACAACATGGATTAACCTCAAACATCGAGGACACCAAGCTGAATTTCTTTTACAAAAGAACCACCTGTTACATGATCCCATTTATATGAAATGTCCAGAACAGGCAGACCCATAGAGACAGAGAGCAGATCAGTGGTTGCCTGGGGCTGGGGGAGGGGGAATGGGAGTGACGGCTCATGGTGCCGGGGTCTCTTTTGGGATGATGGAAATGTTCTGGAACTAGATAGTAATGATGGTTGCACGACATTGTAAATGTACTAAATGCCACTGAATTGTTCACTTTAAAAGGGTGAATAGTGTGGTATGCAAACATAGCCTTAAAAAAAAAAAGAGAGAAAAGGAGGAATGGGCAAAGGTGCACAGTTGGGGAAAGGGCAGGCTGTGACGCGTAAGAAGCTAGGCCAGGCCTGTTCTGTGTCATCTCCTGCAGCCACTGTCCCCAGAGGCCCCTGATACCCCAGCGCCATCCTGGTTCGAGGGAAGAGGCGGAGACAACATGTCTTTGTGACCAAACCACTCACAGGCTGCTGGAGAGACAGAAGAGGCAGGTATCTGGGGAGGTAAACTGAGGCAGCCTGTCCCCCTGATGGAAACATGCATCCTGACTCATGGTGGGATGAGTCTCTTTCTCAAGAGAGAAAGACTCAGAGGAAAGGAAGTTGAGAGTGGGGGCAAGTGCTCTGGAGAAGCCACCTTACCCATTTTACAGACTGGAACACTGAGGCCAGACAGGCTGAGTCATCTGTTCTGGGCTGAACTGCAGCAGGAAGAATCTTTGAACAACTCACAAATCAGGTCTCTAACTCTTCTGCTCCAGAACGTCCGCCCCCACCCCCCACCAACTTAAGAATAAAACTCTTAGGTCCCCAAGCCCCTGGAGGCTGTGACCTCTATCCATCCCCCTCACCTACTCCCCACCGACCACATCTGCCACAGGGCCTTTGCTCTTGCTGTTCTGGCCTCTCTTCACCATTGGGCCCTAGCACCACCTCTTCCAGGAAGCCCTCCCTCACTCCTGTTCCTCACACTTTCACTTGTCACTCTCCCAGGTTTATTATAACTCTCTGTGATGACTAGATTAACATCTGCCTTCCCTACCCAATCAGGAACCCCTCATGCCTGGACCAATTCTGACCTGTTCGGGACAGGAATTGGTATACAGTAGGTGCTCAACACTGATTTCCTGAATCAATGAAGGAATGAAGCTGTGAAAGGGGGTCTACCCCAGTCTTGATTCCTGGAGCTGCTGGGAGGAGCTGAGGGATCAACACTCAGAGGAGCACCAGAATAATGAGTACACAGCAAGCACTCAATAAACACTGGACCAGGGTTCTGCTAAGTAAGGTTGTCCAACCCACTGAGGTAGGGCCCTCAAGCCAGTGCCCTGAACCCCTTCCTCTATAAAAACAGAGATGGACAAGTAGAGGCCCAGAAAATGACCCTCCTGTGGGTAATTTTCTAGCAGCAGAAAAAGAACTCAACGTGGCTTTAACAGAAAGAGAACCAGAGTGGTGGGCTTCAGGCATGGCTGGATCCGGGAACTAGGACTCCACCTCTTTGTGTTCCTGTCCTCCCTGCAAGCTTCTCTTCCAGGCAGGCGCAGCCTTCCCCCAGTGGAAGCAAGGTGTTCATTTTTCCCATTCATTTCAGCAAGAATTTCTGGTGGTGCTCAACAAACACCAAACTCCTACCCCTTGGACCCAGGGGGTGAGTTTGCCAACACCAAGAGCACATAACTGGGTCGTGTGCTACCTGTGGGCCCAAGAATGGGATGGCCAGCATGGGGGCATTTAGCTCCCTGGAGGTTCTGCTGTGTATGTGTGTTGGGGGGTGGGGGAGATGCTAGACTTGAGGTGGGTAGCTCTGAGCCCCTGGAGGTCAGGTCAGTCTGGTCTTTCTCATGAAGCTGCTGACCCAGCATCCCCTCCTTCCTGTCCACTTGGTTCTGCCACTGTCCAGGCCTCTTCCTCAGGCTGGAGTCCAGCCCTAAGGAATGAGGAGGGCTGATCCTCAAGGGAGGGCATATCTAGCAGAGGGCACTTGAGCAAAAGCTGCGAGGTGGCAAATCCAAGGGAGGGAACATTCGCAGAACAGTAAGCAGCGCTGTAGCTGGAGCACTCGGACCCAGTCTTCTGTTTCCCCATCTAGATGCATAGATGGGGAAACAGAAGACCCCCAAAGAGGAGGGGTCTGGACCTCTCGATTCCCGGCCCTACTGGCTGCCAGACCTCCCTCACCTAGAGGTCCCATCTCCTTTTGCCACAGAATTCAGTGGTACTGGGTTTTAATCTCCACCCAGCCCTCGTTTAAAACCGGAAAAGTCTGTTTTGGAAACTCCCTGGGAGGTGGGAGGGGGGCTGGGCGGACTGGGCCTGGGAGACACGCGCCGCTGCTGCCACCTCGTGGCCATGCGGGGAATCAGAGCCAACTTGTTTAAGAATGAGGGGAGGACTTCCCTGGTGGCGCAGTGGTTAAGAATCCGCCTGCCAATGAAGGGCACGAAGGTTTGAGCCCGGGTCCGGGATTCCACATGCTGCTGAGAAACTAAGCCCGTGTGCCACAGCTGCTGAGCCTGCGCTCTAGAGCCCGCGAGCCACAACTACTGAGCCCACGTGCCACAACGACTGAAGCTCACGTGCCACAAAGACTGAAGCCCACGTGCCTAGAGCCCATGCTCCGCGACAAAGAGAAGCTACCGTAATGAGAAGCCCGCGCATCACAACGAAGAGTAGCCCCGTCTCGCCCCAACTAGAGAAAGCCGGTGCGCGGCAATGAAGACCCAACGCAGCCAAAAATAAATAAATAAATACATTTATTTTTTAAAAAACAGAATGAGGGGAGGTCGGGTGGCAAGGGTACAGGAAGCGGGCAGATTCAAGGTGTGTCTGGGGGTTACGGGTCCTGCTGCGGGGCGTCGGGTGTTAGGACCAAGGAAGGACCCCAGGTCCCGGCCTGAGCCCTGGGCAGAGGGGCGGGGTTGGGGGACAACAAAGGCTGCTGTTACTAGCGGTCTCAGCCCCACTGCCCCTTGGGCTGGTCCACCACCCCCACCCCCGCCTCCCAGTCCTAACTTTGCAGAGTTCCAAGTGATCATCTAGCTCTGTCTCCCCCAGATTGGGTTCTCCTGGGGGCACCCAGAAGGAGAGATTAATAAATGTGTGGAATGAATAAATTAATTCTCAGGCTCCTATTGGGGGATTTTGAGCAGGACATTCAG
>NW_020175432.1:2550020-2553608 GCF_003031525.2 Neophocaena asiaeorientalis asiaeorientalis
CGCAGCAGCTCTGTGAGGTCAGCATTATTATCATCCCCATTTAATTAATTAATTTTTGGAGTTTAGGTGAATTTTATTCTAAATTGGGTAAAAAACTAAACAACAAAATAAGTTAACTATTACATTCAATTTAATTACTGAATCAGTAAGTTTATATTAAAGTCCTTTTTTTTTTTTTTTTTTTTGGTACGCGGGCCTCTCACTGTTGTGGCCTCTCTGGTTGCGGAGCACAGGCTCCGGACGCGCAGGCTCAGCGGCCATGGCTCACGGGCCCAGCCGCTCCGCGGCATGTGGGATCTTCCCGGACCGGGGCGCGAACCCGTGTCCCCTGCATCGGCAGGCGGACTCTCAACCACTGCGCCACCAGGGAAGCCCTGAAGTCCTTTATTTTAAGAATTAATTTCATTTATTTTGGGCTGCATTGGGTCTTCATTGATGCGTGCGGGCTTCAGTAGCTGTGGCACGTGGGCTCAGCAGTTGTGGCTCATGGGCTCTAGGAGTGTGCGCTCAGTGGTTGCGGCACACGGGCTTAGTTGCTCCGGGGCATGTGGGATCTTCCCGCACTAGGGATCGAACCTGTAGTCTCCTGCATTGGCAGGAGGATTCTTATCCACTGAGCCACCAGGGAAGTCCCCGTCCTATCTTTTTAAACCACTCAGTGATTTTTAATATTTAATACAATCAAACCTAATGAAAACTCTTTTTATATAAATCTTTAAAATTACTGGGAAACTAAAATTTAAATCCCATTCATAACTGCACTGCACAAATACTTGATATGCAATCATCTACATCTTCCCAAAGATGTTGTGGCTTATAGTAGGGTATTTTCTTCCTCTCCACCATAAGTTTACTGAACTTTCTCCTTTGTTTTCAGTTTTTTATTTTCTTCTACAATTGCTTCATATTCCTCTTCCATTTCTGCCAATTCTAGGTGAAGCAGCTCTATTTCTAGATTTTCTGGGGTAGCAGCTCCTAAGCAATGTTTTAAAAAATCCAAAGCACTATTAGGATTCTCTGGTTCTTCATATAAGACTACCAATACCTTGGTCAGCGTGTCCAGCACCCCCGACTTCTCCAAGTACCTCCATAACTGATGGGCGGCTTTGTAATGAGCCATAGTGAAAGCAGCAGCCGCGTTTCCATTTTATTTTTTATTTTATTTTACTTTTTCACTCCCATTTTATAGGGGAGGAGTCTGAGGCCAGGGAGGTGCCAATGCCCCCCTCAGAATGCTTAGAGCTCCCGTTCTTTTCCTCACACCTAGATCCTCCAAGCCTGGAGACCCTGCGATGCAGCCAGGAACTCTGTGCCCAGATTCCCCACCCAATGCTTCTGGGACAGGATGCCCAGCCCAGGACCCTGGGATCAGCCTGAGACCGTTTGGGCCCCCCCTCCAGTCTATCCCACACACCCCCAACAGGCCAAGAGCGCCTTGCTCCATGGATGCCAGGCCCTGGCCCTGGGTAGCAGCTCCCGTTTCATGGCGGTTTGTAGGGTTCCCACCACAGGACATGTGGCAACCAGTGCTGGACAGAGTGGGTGTTGGTGGGGGGGCACTGATGCCAGAGTCTGGGCAGTGGGGATGGGGTCTGAGTCACTCCGCCTGGGTTAGACTCCTGCCTGTGTTGTGTGGCCACAGGTCAGCCACTCGCCCTCTCTGAGCCTCACTGAGGCTCACTGAAATAGGGTAATAAGACAGCCATGTACCTCAAGGCGGTTATGGGGATTCAGGGCATCACGTGCCTAGAAAGAACAGGCTGGGTATGCAATAAGCACTTAATAACCAACTGTCGTCATTGCGATCATTGGTCTTCCTATCTGTAAGGGGAGGCAGATGTTTCTGTTTCTCCCTGGGAACGGAATTTGGGGGTCTGCCTTAGGTCTCCCAGGAGCAGCGGGAGTCCAGCTGCCTGGGCAGGGCTGTCCTCCAGACTGTCCTTCCAGCCAGGCCCCAGAGTCCCAGCCTCAGGGCATCCCTGCTCCCATTTCCTGTCTTTCAAGGGCAGCTCCGTGTCCAGGGCTGGCTCAGGGGCACCCAGAGGCAGCTCCATCTTCTCCTTGAGAAGCCCAGCTGTGTCCACGTCAGTTCGCTCTCCTTTGTCCCAGGATATGTTCACCACCAGGGCCTCTTGCTGGGACACCTCCTCCGGGAAGTCTGCCGGGCTGTTCCACTGCCAAACCTGGAGACGGGCGGTGGGGTCAAGGCTGTGGGCAGGGCCCTATTTCTCATCCACACAAGGATGGAGTGGACCAGGTCCCTTCTGGCTTAATTCTCTAAAACCCGAGACTAATTCAAGGATCAGTTGGAAGGACCCCCCCCCATTTCTCTTTGGAAAATTGCCCCTTCTCCTCTCTTAGTTGACGTGGTTGGACAGGGCAGTAGCCCCACGCCAGCTCTTGCCACTGGCATGTGATCCTGGCCCAGCCAATCAGAACACTCCTACCCCCTGGTTCTAGTGATAGGCTAAGGGATGGGCATATGACCCAAGCTGGGCCAATCAGTGATGTCCGAGAATTCTGCTCCAGTTAATGGGAAAAATGGATACCCTGCTTCCACAGGGGGAAGGCTGAGGCTGCCTGAGATAGAAGCCTGAAGGGAGGATAGCACCACAAAGAGATGGAGTCCTAGTTCCTGGATCCAGCCATGCCTGAAGCCCACCACCCTGGATTTTTTTTCTATCAGGTTCCTTTGTGGAACTCACTTCAGTTCTGTTTCTGCTACTAGTAAATGGCCCACACGAGGTTCCGCTTTGGGTTTCTATTTGCCTGTCTATAAAATTGGACAGGCTTTTGGAGTTCTTGCACCAGTGGGTTGGGGGAAAGTTAAATGAGTTAATGCATGGCCATTACTCTTCAGAACCCTGGTCCAGCTATGGACCCAATAAACAAGACCTGGAATTAGAAAGGGGGCCCTTACCTGCTTCCCCTGGCTGCCAGAGAACTCGACGGCAGTGCTGGCACAAGGTGTGGGCAGGGGTGGGCACAGGTGCCTTACAGCCCTGGGGAAGGAGGAGAACTGGTCAGTGCTTCTGTTCGTTCTTACTTTTTCATTGTTCTGACTTATTTTTTTCATCTCCATTCGGTTATAATAAGGGGAGTGAGGATGTGGCCAAGGGGTCAGGGGTACGGGAGACTGATAGACCCGGATTGAAATCCCAGCACTGTCGCCACTGCTGGATGCCTGGGCCTGACTATCTGGGCCTCAGTTTCCTCATCTCAAAAGTGGACATAAAAACCTACTTGGGGTGGAGCAGTTATTACTATTCTTACTATCACTATTACAGACCATCTCGGGGGAAGGGGTGCAAGTTACCTGTTCAAGCCGAGGTACCCAAAGATTCCCAGGAGAAGGATGCTCACGAAGCTCCCAAAAGATGCGAGGAAGATGGACAAATCGGACAACTCAGAAACCTGGACTTCTGGAAGCAGAAGAGCTTGGGCTGGGGGAGAGCCCCCTCCCGCTTCTCATTGAGGAGGGAGTGGGAGGGGCGTGCCCTCCATCAACTCACTGCTGACGCTGGCATGCTGTGAATCCCTCTGTGCCTCAGTTTCCTCCTCTGTGAAGTGGGACCCCCCCCCCCCCCC
>NW_020175432.1:2553654-2575612 GCF_003031525.2 Neophocaena asiaeorientalis asiaeorientalis
TGCCTACAGGATAAAGCCCTGGCACACAATAAGTGCTCAGGACACTGTAGCTCCAAGAGCCTGCAGGTAGGGCCTGTGTGGTTGCTCCCCCGGACCCAGACCAGCCCACTGCACACCCAGTCTGACTCACTGGTTCTCTTGGGACCAGACTTCACAACAACAAGGACAACAGGCAGGGACCGTGGCAGGAACAGGGATCATTTGGTCTCCAAATCTGTCATTGCCACACACCCCAAGACAATGGAGCCCACCTCCTTATGTTTGTGATGAGATACTCATTCATTCATATTCATTCATTCACTCAATAAATAGCCCCCCTGCTCCCTTCCTTTCCCCAGGAGCTCCAAGGCTGGGGGAGGCAGAGCCCACACAGACACCCACACACACTCCCAAGGCGTCAGGCCAGGTAGGAGGGGCAGTGGGGGGTGCCCAGAAGGAAGCCTGGAAGGCTTCCTGGAGGAGAGAGCTTTTGAGCTGAGTTTTGAAGGATGAATAGGAGTTTGACAAGGAGACCAAACATTCCAGACAGAGAAGCCTGCAAGGAAAAGCCAGCATAAGAGAAGGTTCATGAGGGGAAGCTGCAGCAGAGGTGAAGGAGTTGGGAGCAGGTCAGCCTGCGACTTTCTCCTGAGAGGGATGCATGGGGAGCCATGGAAGGATGGAGGGTCAGGGCGGGACTGCTTGCTGACATGTGGGATAGGGCAGTGCACTCTGGGTAAGTACCCGGGCCCGCCCCCTCACTCACCGACGGTGAAGCGCAGGGGCTGGCTCCAGGCACCCCGCCACTTGGCTGTGTCTGCTCGAACCTGCACCTTGTAGGCTGTGGCAGCCCGCAGGCCCTGGAGGGTGATCTGGGTCTCTGTGGCATTCACTGACAGCTCTGTGGGCGGGAGGCAGCGTGTGTCCCTAAACCCCCTTTACTCTGGGCTCCACCCTGGGGGTGGGAGTAGGGGCTCACAGACATTTTGCTGAATAATCTTCCCTAAATGCACCCATTCACATCAAACTTATTTGGAAAATATTCTTCATCAAACTATTCAGTGAATGATGCTGTTTTTTCTCAAATTCTGACCAATTTGCCCTTCACTTGCTCCTAGTCCTCTGCTTTCCAGCCGCATCTGCCTTCTCCTCAGAGCTCCCTAAAAGGCACCAGGTTCAATCCCAAACCTCAGGGCCTTTGCACTGGCTGTTTCCCTGGCCTGGTTCACCCTTTCGCCAGATAACTACATGGAGGAAAAATGCCTGGAACCCTAAATCCATATTCGTTGTAAATATTCAAGAGGAATATTCTTCAAAAGAAATTTCGGGGAAGTTGGTACATTTGGCCAAATGGGCATTTGGTGCATAAACCTTCAGCAATTTGACTTTTGGCAAACTGCTTTTCAGCAAATGGGCTGCTTCCAGCTGTGCCACTATGAACAAGTCACCGACTCCCATTTGGCCTCATTTACCCCCTCTAAACAACGGAGGGTGACCAGGCTGATGGCAGAATGTCTATGTCTGATGTCAGAGCAGCCCCCGTTCCACCCTCCTCCCTCCTCCACCCCCCTCCCGCCCCTGTGCTGGGCTCGAGGAGGGAAGGCAGGATATAAACTCATGGTCTTGGCGGCCTGGCCTGCTGCTGCAGGAGATGGATGGGCGAGGCTGTATTCTCGCAAGGCTATGTTACCCAGTGGGGAGGAAGAGGCTCCCAATGTGGGAAATGACAGGAAGTTTCAGCCCTGGTGAGACCTGCCCTGTACATCCTCATTTCTTTCCCTCCTATGGGGCAGGAAGGGGCACCTAAGTGAGCTCAAATCCAAGCTTGTTTAACCTTTGGGCAGGTGAATCCCTCTCCAGGCCTCAGTTTCCCCGTCTGTAGAATGGAGACAGTCATCCCCGCTCCATGGGAGCTGCCGTCTAAAGGGCCAGTCAAGACCCTTGAGTCCAACTCTATTGTTCCATGGGTGTGAAAACCAAGGCCCAGAGAGGGATAGTGAGGTGCCCAGGGTCACACAGCAAGGCAGAACTCAAGGCCAGAGCCCTTCCTCCCCCAGCCAGGCCTGTGCTGCCTCACGTACCGGATACTTGGTTGCTGGCCTCATCCTGGCAGCGCACAACATACTCCTTCAGGACGCCGGGGCAGGTGCTCAGCAGAGATGGTGTCCAGTCCACAGACACTGAATCCTGGCTGAGTTTCTTTACAGACACATGTTGTGGGCTCCCGGCCTCCGAGGCTGCAACCAACATCCTTTACCACGGTCAGCTCCAAGGGTGCTGGTTGAGTACTTCCTGCCTGCCCAGCCTGCTACTGTCCAGAGACCCAGGGAACCTTGGCCACAGAGTCAGCTGTGTCTGCCAATTCCACCACTCTTGGTGTCATCACTTCCCCTCTCTGAGCCTCAGTTTTCTTACTATATAATGGTGCAATGCCTCTCGGGGTATCTTAAGAGTTGACTGAGCTGACTTCTATGTGTCTGGCTTCTGGCCAGGGCCTGATATGCAGTAGGTGCCTCTAAATGGTATTCCCCCTTCCTGATACCCAAGGACACTGCCGAGTCCCCTGGGGAGACCACCCTGCAGGTTTGGGCCACTCACCATTGCCTCCAAAGTGGAAGGTGGACAAGACGGTGGACCACGAGGTGGGCTTCTCCGGGCGTGCAGAGGCAAAGATAGTGATGCGGTAACACTCCTTCTGCCACATTGCCCCAGATGCTTGGCTCAAGCTGTGCGTTGCTGGAAGGATTAGCAAGGGTCAGACCAGTAAATAGATTGTGTCCCCACCTCCGCCCCTGTGCCATCTGCCAGAAACTCTTAGAGCACTCCTACCCATGCTTTAAAGCCCTTGCACCAATGTCCCCTCCTCCAGGATTCCGTCCTCATGCCCCTCGCCACCCCATCCCCGCCCCTTCCCAACCTGTCCCCACCCCCTCCAGCACAGCTCCTGCTCTATGGCGCCGGGGTGTCTGCATCCAGCTCTGTCTCCCCTGGCTGGGAGCTCTTTGAGGACCAGGTTGAGGCTGAGGCTTCCTGGGGCCCCGGCCAAGACCACGTCAGAGAGTGAGAGGCTGCTTGGGCTATTTGGCACCCTCCCTTTCCCTCCAGAGGCCTCATTAATTTGCCACCTGCATCTTGCTAGGCACGGGTGAATGTTTAACAAACACCCTGGGACGTGAGACTCATTACCTGCTGGGGTGCAACTTTCCCAGGGCTGAGCCCTGACACCCCAGGATCCCAGCAGGAAGCTCCAGACCTGCATGAGTGGAAGGGTCTGTCTTGGCCTGTCCCCACCTCTGTGTGACCTTGCGCAAGTGGCAAGACCTCTCTGGGCCTCAGACACTCCACAAGGATGATGCCTGTAGGTTTGCGCTGACCAGGAGCTCTAATGGAGGATGCAGGGCAACCGATATTACGGTACCCATTCCATCAGGGTCCCGGTCCTGGGGTGCCGTCAGGGTGCAGGTGGCAAGGCTCTCGTCCTGGCCCTGGGGCTGCCACTCAATGCAGTATGTCATGCCCTGGGCCTGGGCTGGCCAATGCATGGTGGTCCTGTTGGCTCTGGTACTGATATTCAGAACCCCTGGTTCTGGAAGAAGACAAGAGAGGCACATCAGAATAGCTGCCGCATGCTCCCCCCACCCCAAGGCTCCTATAGCCCCATCCCACCCTCTTGACAAGCTCTAACCCCCCAGGGCCAGGAGTGTCTGTATCTGGCTCTGTCTCCCTACGCTGGGGGCTGCCAGGATGGGGGCTGAGCACAGAGGGGACAGCAGGGGCTGTTTGAATGAATCGAGTCCTCCCCCAGCCTGACTGTGGGTTCCCTGCCAGGATGCCCACAGTCAGTGCTCCCTATGCTGCCACTACTACCCTGTCAGGCTAGTGGGCATCTCCTGGTCCAGCAGATGCCTGGCCACCCACCACCCACCTTGCCCAGCGGTGGGTGGCTGTGGTGGAGGAGGAGCCTCCCGGCTGGACCAGAGCTCAGAGCCCCGAGGACAGACCCACTCAACCCCCTGGGCTCATCTCTCCACTCCCTACAGCAAGGCCACCTGTACCAACCTGAGCTGTGAGTACTGCTTCCAATTCTAGGGACAATAGCTATCATTTATAGAGTTCCGACTGTATGCGCCAGGCCAGTGCCGAGCATTTTACAGGTGCCACTTTCCCACAAAGTGGGACCGTGATTATCCCAATGGTATAAAAACTGAGGCTCAAAGTCGGAGAGCCACCAGCCCAATGTCACATAGCAAGGCCATGGCCCAAAGCAGACCAGGAGCTGACAGACTTGCCGCTGAGTCACCCTGGCAAGCGGCTTCATCTGTCTGAGCCTCAGTCGTCTCATCTCTGAAATGGGCATCATCCTAACAGCCCAGCTGGGTGCCCAGCAGGATCAGGACTAAGGTGAAGCGAGCAGGGCATGAAATTAAGGAGGCGCCAAAGAACTCAAAATCAACACTCTTCTGATGCAATATTTTTTTAAAAAATCAAAATGAACCTAAAAAGATGTACCGAGTGCTATTCACGGTTGCCAAACAAGGGAAACAGCTCAAATGTCCGTCAGTGGAAAAACAGATAAACAAAATGTGGCCCATTCACACAGTGGAATATTACTCAGCCATAAAAAGGAATGAAGCACTGATGCCTGCTACAATGTGGATGAATCTTGAAGACATCAGGCTGTGAAAGAAGCCAGACACAAAAGGTCACATAGTATATGATTAATTCTATGAAATGTCCAGAACAGGCAAATCCACAGAGACAGAAAGCAGATTGGTGATTGTCAGGGGCTGGGGGAGGGGGAGGGGGAGTGACTGCTAAGGGGGACGGGGTCTCCTTTTGGGCATGATGAAAAGGTTCTGGAACTAGACAGAGGTGATGATTGTACAACACTGTGAATGTAATTAAGGCACCAAATTGTACTTGTTAAAATGGTTCCTCTTGATATGTGAACTTTACCTCAATAAAATACATATGTTTATATACATACATATAAAGCCTTAATTTTTAAATTTTAGATTTTTTTTGAGGTAACACTGGTTTAAAATATTATAATAATAAAAATATTTCACGTGCACTTCTGAATATTTTGACCTCTGAATACCCTACTGTGTGCTCAGCATGAAAACTTTCGTTTCCGTCTGTCACCATAGAGTGGATCCCCTTTACCCCTCCCCTCCCCTTGCCTCTTCCCCTCTGGTAACCACTAATCTGTTCTCTATATCTAGGTATTCGTTTTGGTTCGTCCATCTAGTTAGTCAGTCAGTTGTTTGTTTGGTTGGTTGGTTGGTTGGCTGGTTGGTTGGTTTTTATATTCCACATCTGAGTGAAATCATAGGGTATTTGTCTTTCTCCAGCTGAATTGTTTCACTAAGCATAATATCCTCAAGGTCCACGCGTGTTGTCACAAATGGCAACATTTCGTTCTTTTTTATGGCCGAGTAGTATTCCATTGTATACATGCACCACATCTTTTTTGTCCATTCATCCATTGATGGGCACTTAGGTTGTTTCCATACCTTGGCTATTGCGAATAACGCTGCAATGAACATAGGGGTGCGTATATCTTCTCCAATTATGTTTTCTTTTTCTTTGGATAAATACCCAGAAGTGGAATTGCTGGATCATATGGTAGTTCTAGTCTTAATTTTCTGAGGAATCTCCATACTGTTTTCCATAGTGGTTGCACCAATTTACATTCCTGCCAACAGTGTATGAAGGTTCCCTTTTATCCACATCACCGCCATTGATTTTTTCATTGTGTATAAATATATGTATACATTTAATATATGTATACGTGTATATAAAATGAGCAAAATGTCTAGATTTTAAATAAAGACAGGATCAACCCTGTATTTGCACGGCCCTGCCTTGCTTGCCACACCCTGATCTTGGCCCTGGTCCTAATAAAACTTTATTTACAAAAACAAGTGTTTGGCCTGGGCCACAGTTTGCCAGTGAGAAATTTTTTAACTATTACACTATAGCGCTATGCATTTTTTAATGCTATGCATTTTGAATACTGACTTTACACACTCCTAAATTAGACACCACATTACATTTTCGTGCCTCACTCGCTTCACTCTAGTCTAGCTGAGGCTCGAGTACGTGCTCAGCTCCAAGAGGCCCCCCCACTGCCCAGCCAAAGGCACCTGAGTGGGTATAGGCAGGAATGTGCCATGTCTGGTTGGGACCGAGGCCAAAGCGATTCCGGGAAACGACAACCAGGTCATAGGCGGCACCCGAGAGGCTGAGCTTTTTCCGCAGGCGCAGGGTCCTCGTGGCCTTGGCCTTACATGGGCAGGACAGCATATGCAGGTGGACATGGTAGGTCACCTCCATGCCTGAGTCGGGCCCGAGGCAGCCTTCTGGAAGCTCCAGCTGGGGCAGCTGTTGTGAGTGTGAGAGATGGTTTGTGGGGACCTGAACATGCACGTCGTCCCCGTGGGTTGACATCAGGATGCTGCCAATGAGCACAGGCTCATCCACGGGCCACAGCTCATGACACGTATGAAAATTTTTTTAAAAATAGTAAACCTCAGTGCTGGCCAGGCTGCTGGGAAACTGACACATCCACTGCTCATTGATTTAGGGGGAGGGGGGAATAATTCGGCAAAACCCACTGAAAGCCAGAGGAAAAAAATGTTTCTGTCTTTGGACCCAGTTACTTCGAGCCTGGACATTTTTCCTAAGAAAAGAAATTCAAATTATAGGAAACCTAGGACGAGAAGGAGCTTCACTACAGCTCTATCGTGCCAGCCCATTGGGGACCTGGCGGAATCAATTATGGTGAAGCCAGGGGTTGAAATGTATGGTGAGTTTGCCCCAACTCAGGCAGGGGATTTCCCCTCTGCGCCTCAGTTTCCTCCTCTGGAAAATGGATTCATTCGACTGTACTTAATGAGTTGTTTGGGGGACTTCAAAAAAATCATCTCCCATCCAGACCAGCACAGTCAACCCCTTCCTGGCCTTCCAGCTTTCACGTGAGCCCCGCAAAATCTGCTCCCGCAATGGCTGCCTGAGGGAGCCTGTGAACACCTGAGTCCAGCCATATCCTTCCTCTGCTCACACACCCTCCATGGCTCCCCATTACCTTCAGAGTTCAACCCACAGTCCTTCCGGTCCCTACCACCTCCACGGCTCATCTCCCTCCTTTTAAACACTTCCACTCCAGCCTCTTGTCTCCTTCTCTCTGTCCTCAGGCCACCCCACAGGCCTGCGATGGTCCCATTACCTGCTCATGCAAGGTCACCTTCCTCCTCCCATCCGGGCGGAGCTGCTCCACCGAGAACCTCACCTTGGCCTGTGGGGGGGTTTCTGCAATGAGACAGCAAGACAGTGACACTGGGGGTGGGGTCCTTGCTCACAACGTCCTGCAGACCCTGGATTGGGACCCAGGACCTTTTCCTTCCCTCCAATGAAACACAGGATTCCATGGGTCGTTAAGTAGTTTTCAAAATCTGCAAACATGGAGATCCACTCCACGATAGTGTGAATATACTTAATGCAACTGGCTAAAAATGGTTAAAATGGCAAATTTTATATTATGTCTTTTTCTACTACAATTAAAAAAAAAGATCTGAAAACAGCCATCGGAATTGTTTCCCAGCAGATACGCACTTGGGTGGGCAGGAGGAAGCTCCAGCTCAAAGGGTAGGGGGACAAATGTTGACAGTCACTCCCCCCATCTCTCCCTCCCACCCCCACCTCGGGCTACGTCTCCACTCTGGAGCTGCCCTGGCTCCAGCTTCCTGTGTCATTTGGAAAAATCTGCCTTCACGACATAGCCACTTGCACCCATCAACTCCTTGTTCGGCTTTCAAAGAACAAAACCCACCAAACTCATTGGAAGGAGAGAAAGACTGATAAATGTTTTCTTTTTATTATGGATTTGCCACATTTTACAAAGTGAAACTTGCCCACTGCCCTGCCACCTTGCACTAATTTTCCCTAATTTCTTCGGCAGCCTTATTTCTAACATCCATCACCTTAATGCTAACGCTCACCACCTTATTTCTAATACTACTACCATCTTTCTAACGCCTGTCTCCCTTCCTGTGGTCCAGGGTGCTCTCACCAGGGGGGATGCACACAGGGCTGCTCCAGCTGCTCCAGGGACCTCCGGAGACCCCTGGCCTCAGCCGTCGCCGCAGCTGGAATTCCTGGGCCGTGTCCATCTCCAAGGGGCAGAGGCATGACTCTGGGAAGAAGCAGATCAAACATCAAGCAAAGGGGCTGTCCCAAAGCCGGGAGCACCCAGGGCTTGGCACTGGTCACTCAGCCATCGTGCACATATTAAGCTCCAACTGTGCACATGCACTTATTGAGTGCCAACTGTGTACAAGCACTTATTGAGAGCTGATCATGTGCCGGACCCTGAGGACACAGCCGGAATAGGCCAGGTCCTGTGCTCTTGGGGCCTCAAGGATCACCCACTTCTTCTACTGTCCGGAGTTCAAGTCTCAGCAAGGCCATCTACTAGGGATGTGAACTTGGCCAAAGGCTTCACAAGCCCAAGCCTTTGTTTCCTCACCTGTGAAATGGGGATAATCCAAGACTGAGCTACAGGGAGGCGCAAACAAGCCTACAGAGAATTCAGCACTGGGTCTAGCACACAGTGGGTGCCTAATTAATGCTAACTTGCTACCGCTGTCATTGTCACTATTATTCTCACCGAAGCCAGCATCATCCTGATGTCCACAGTCGCCCTAAAACAAGACCATATTTATACATCGTTTTACACTTGGGTGTTGAAAATTCTAGCTTTTTTGAAATTTTCAACAATTACTTTGCTAAATGTAACATGGAAGCCTGGATTGGATCTGAGAACAGAAAGAGGACATTCTTGGAAAAGTGGGTGATAATCCAAATAAACTCTGGAGTTTAGTTCATAGCAAGAGACCAGTGACAGACAGACTTGGGAACGAAAGCCATTAACCTGTGGGGAAGCTGGGTGAAGGCTCTATGTACTTCTTTGTAACTTTTCTGAAAATCTAAGATTATTCCAAAATAAAAAACTTTTGTTTTTGTTTTTTTTTAAAGAATTATTTGGGGGAATTTCCTTGCAGTCCAGTGGTCAGGACTTGGCACGTTCACTTCCGGGGCCCGGGTTCGATCCCTGGTCGGAGAACTAATATCCCACAAGCCGTGTGTTGAGGCCAAAAATTAAAAAATAAAATAAAATAATTATTTTAGGAGGCAAAATTATATTTTTATAATTTCCTAAAAAAATACTTTAAGAGACAAAACCTATCTGTTTGTGGTGTCGTGGATGAGGAGAGGCAAGTTTAGGACCCAGCTAGCCCCACATTCCCCCGGCTCATGCTGAGAGGTCCCTGGACATCCTGAGCTTCGGTTTCCTCATCTGCAAAGGGGGGCTGAGAGGGTCCACTGCAGAGTGTGTTAGGGGGCTGGAGATAAAAAGCAAAGAGATGCCCCTCCCCAACAGGAGTCCCATGTCACCTGTCCCTGACTGATCCGAACCCATTCACTTGATGGGAAAACTGAGGCTCAGGGAGGGGCACAACATTTGGAGGGAAGATAGGGCCCAAACTGAGGCTACTCCCTGGACTCAAGATATTCCCAGGCTGGGGGAGGGGGAGACACCACAATTCAGAAGCTGGGTGGGTGTTCTCTGTCTCTCCCAAACCAGGGACTCCTTGGGGACTTGGTCAGGGCTGAGGTTTCTTGCAAGCCTAGGCTTGCCCTGCTTGCAGGGGACAGAGGGGAGAATAGAGTAGCTGAAGCATGGATGAAGGTCCAGAGAAGACATACAGATGGCCAACAGGGACACGAAAATGTGTTCGACGTCACTAATCATCAAGGAAATGCAGATCAAAACCACAACGAGATACCACCTCACACCTGTCAGAATGGTTATCATCAAAAAGGCAAGAGATAACAATTGTTGGCGAGGATGTGGAGAAAAGGGAACCCTGTGCACTGTTGGTGCGGATGTAAATTGCAGCAGCCACTATGGAAAACAGAGTGCAAGTTCCTCAAAATATTAAAAATAGAGCTACCATATCATCCAGCAATACCACTTCTGAGTATCCATCCAAAGAAAAGCAAAACACTAATTGGAAAAGATACATGCACCTTCATGTTCACTGCAGCATTATTTACAGCAGCCAAGATGTGAAAGCCATCTTAGTGTCCATCGATGGATGAATGGATAAAAGTTGCTAAGAGAGTAAATCTTAAAAGTTCTCATTACAAGAAGCAAAATCTGGAACATGCCTGTGTGGTGACGGATGTTAAACAGACTTATTGCGGTGATGATTTCACAATGTATACAAATATCAAATCATGTTGTACACTTGAAACTAATATGATTTTGTATGTCAGTTACATCTGAATTTAAAAAAAGGAGGAACTTCCCTGGAGGTCCAGATAAGACTCTGTGCTCCCAATGCAGTGGGCAGGGGTTCAGTCCCTGGTCCGGGAACTAAGACCCCACATGCCACACAGCACGGCTTTAAAAAAAAAAAAAATAGAAAAAAAGAAAGGAGGGAGGGAGGGAGGAATGGTGGAAAGGTAGTTTCCTGGAAGAGGTAGCCCTTGAGCTGGACCCTGAAGGTGGGTTGGATTCACATGTGCTCAGATACAGAGGAGGGCATGCAGGTGGAAGGAACTGCATATACCAAGGCAAAGAGGCTGGGAATCCAGGGCATAGGCAAAGAATGATGGCCATTCAAAAAGGGGCCAGAGAAAGCATGAGGCAAGTGAGGGAAACTAGGGCCAGCTGAAGATAAGGATGACTTACTGAGGGTAGTGGGGAGCCACGGAGGTTGTGTGTGAGCAAGGGAGATCACAATCAGATCTTCACGTCAGAGAGACCCAGAGGCTAAACATGGGGCAAGAGCGGAGGCCACGTGGGAAGGGTGATAGATACAGAGATTGCAAAACTGATGGGAGAGGTGTGAGGGTGCCCTGTGCCTGTGCAAACCCCTGATCTGGGGAATAAACTCACCCACTTCCACGGGCTGCCAGGTGTCCGGTGCCGGAACTGTACCTCAGCACCATCCTGGTGGGCTGGGGTCTCCCACTCCATGAGCAGCTGCCCCGCTGACCTGGACACCTTGATGTTTCCTGGGGGAGGGTCGTATTTAACTGGAAGCAGAGTTGGGGGTTGGGAAGGGGAAGCCGGCATGTGTGTGAGCCGTTGGTCCTGAAAACTCTGGAAAATCTTCCCATGATCCTCCTGGCCCATAGTAAACCACCAAGCTCCCCAAATTTGAATCAGGGACACCTCTACAGGTCCCATCTAAGCCTGGGGTTCTATCTAAGCCTGGGGTCAAAGAGTTAAGATTTATACACAGGATCCTATTAGTAAAGGTGTCTTTAAAATATTAATACTCATTGCTGACAAGGCTGTGGTGAGACAGGCACTTTTGTAAATTGCTGGTGAGAGGGTAATTAACTGATTCTATTTTTTTTCTGAAGGACTATTAGGGAAATCTTACTAACTTTTTAAGCCCACTTCAAGGAGCCTGGCCTGAGGAGAGACATCTATCATGCTTTCTGCATCTCGGTCATACTGTGCTTGATTCCAGCTCAGGGTCTTTGCACTTGCTGTATCCTCTGTTTTGCTGTATCCACACTTCCCCATCTTTATTCCTACTGGATCTTTTTCATCCTTGAGCTGGAGCCCTCCCTGACCTCTCAGCAGTATCTCATCAAGTGTAACGATCATGCCTTGTTCATCACCCTACATGAATCTGGGCTCCATGAAGGCAGGGACAGGGTTGAGATTAGGGTGAGGAGAGTGAAGCAAGGTTGTACAAATACAGGGTCAGATCCTGTCTTTATTTGAAGTTCTGGGAATTCTCTGGCGGTCCAGTGGTTAGGGTTCTGCACTTCCACTACAGGGGGTGTGGGTTCGATCCCTGGTCGGGGAAATAAGATCCTGCGTGCTGTGCAGTGCGGTCGAAAAAAAAAAAAAAACCTGATATTTGATTTGTCATGGCTTTTTTTTTTTTGCATTAATATTGATTTTTTTTAAATGTTGCATCATGGGACTTCCCTGGTGGTCCATGGGTCAATACTTCGCACTCCCAATGCAGGGGACCTGGGTTCGATCCCTGGTCAGGGAACTAGATCCCACATGCATGCTGCAACTAAAAGATCCCGCATGCTTCAACAAAGAACCCTCATGTGGCAACAAAGATCCTGCGTGCCACAACTAAGAGCGGCACAGCCAAAAAAATAAATAAATAAATATTTAAAAAGAAAGGTTGCATCATGATATGGTTTATAATGACTACTGAGGTTTTTTGGCACCCTCATAACATTCTGTGGCCAAGGAGCGTACCTCATTCATCTCACCCTTGTCCCAGCCCTGTTCTGTGACCTCCATTGGCCTTGCCCATGTCCCCTGTGACTGAGCATGGCACTCAGTAGCAGTTCAAAGAGTATAAACTAAGTATACGTTATTGATTCGTGAAAACAGATTTTAAAGACCGAACACAGGGGACTTCCCTGGTGACGCAGTGGTTAAGAATCCGCCTGCCAATGCAGGGGACACGGGTCCGATCCCTGGCCCGGGAAGATCCCACATGCCGCGGAGCAACTAAGCCCGTGCGCCACAACTACTGAGCCTGTGTTCTAGAGCCCGCGAGCCACAACTACTGAGCCCGTGTGCTGCAACTACTCAAGCCTGTGCACCTAGAGACCGTGCTCCACAACAAGAGAAGCCACCACAATGAGCAGCCAGAGCATCGCAACGAAGAGTAGCCCCCACGCTCTGCAACTAGAGGAAGCCCACACACAGCAATGATGACCCAATGCAGCAAAAAAAAAAAAAATAATAATAATTATAAGACCCAACAGGGTCTTGGCCACATTACAGTATCAAGGAGAAACGGAAGCTACCCTACATGTTCATCAGTAGGGGATCCGTTAGGGGACCATGAAAGACTCTGCCAGGTTACATGACAGAGTTGGATGTAAAAACAGCTGGCAGTATCCAGCCCCTTGCCAGGGACCCAGAATTCCCTCAGGTCTAGGCTTGGGGACCAGAGGCTTCTCTGGGTGAGGAAGTGGTAGTGGAGAGGAAGAGAACAGGGTGCTGACCTGAGCTGTAGAGGTTCAGGGTAATGTTGGGGGACTTCTCTGTCCAGTTGGCAGCCCGGGATTCCACCCAGAGAGTGACAGCGTGGAGCACGGATATGCCATCCTGGTCGGAGAACTGCAGCTTGGTGGCTGAGCCTGCAGCAAAGTAGCAACAGCGCCCAGGCTTGAGGCTGCGGGAAGGAGGGTATCGGTACTGAGTCTCAGCGGCCACAGCAGATGATGTGCATCACATCCCAGCATCCTTTTCTTCCCCTTTTACCGCTGCTCCCCAGCCTGGGGTTTTCTTAGGGATCAACTCAGGACTAAGGGGTTTGGAGGATCCCAGAATCTCCTAACATGGGCTGCCACAGAGGGAAGGAAGAAATGAATAGATGGATGAATAAGTCACAGGGTGAGGATGAAGGAAGGACCACAGGGATCCTAAATGCCGCCCAAACTGGATACCCACCCATGCTGACCCCACAACACAGATCCCCAAGCCCTCCCTTCTGAAATGAGAAACTGAGGCCTAGGAAGAGGCAAAGACACTGCCGAGCTCATACATCTGAGAGTAGAGGCAGGGGGTCAGGAGCAAAGGCAGGATCCTCACCAGCTTCTCAGGAAGTGGCTGACCCCAGCTGCGGGGCCCTCATATTCCCAGGAACATTCGTAACCAGCGTTGCTGAGTATCCGGTAGCAGTTTAGGTCCCGGGGACCCGAAGCTAAGCCTGGAGGTTTGAGAACAGATTAGAGTGTGGGGGGGTGGGATCCCCAAACTGACACACCCCAGAGAGGAATCTTTGTGACACTTATGCAATCCGGTGTCACCTCAGCCTAAACACGCTGTGACTTCCAGCACCTTCCTGTGCCCTTCCCGCCTGTCTCCTGCCATCTCCCTTGCATCTCCTCCTCCAGCCACTTCAGCCTCTTCACTGGTCCTCAAACACACCAGGCTCACTCCTACCTCAGGACCTTTGCATGTGCTATGCCCCCTGCCTGAAATGTCCTTGGCCCAGAGCTTGACATTCCAATTTCTCCTTCAGTGTCACCTCTTCAAGCACTAGGCTATTTGAAGCAGCCCCCTCCTTCTCCATCCCTCACCCTGCTGTTTTTTTCCTAGCACGTCATTGTATGCAGGATATGCATTTATGTGCCTCTTGTCCACCTCCTGCACTAGGCTGTGACCCCAGGAGGACAGCTGGGCTCGCAGCTGATTCCTTCATGTCTAGAACTGTGTCTGCACATAGTACGTGCTTGGTAAATATTTCTGGAACAAAAGAATAGATGAAACGCCTTGCCCCGTGGCAGATTTAGCGAGTCTGTTACAAGCATGAATGTTCCAGCAATGCTTGCCTCGGAGCAACTTCAAAATGTTTAATAGCTGCTTAGCCCCAGATGCTGACCAATCAGGACGGACACAGACACCAGTCCTGCGACCCTGTTACGGAGTAGATGAGGCTTACAGAGGTGACTGCTCCAGGACACCTGAGTTTGGTGAGGCCAGGCCATCAGGCTGTCGGGTTGGGGCTCCTGAGACCCCAGTCTTTGGCTGGGCAGGAGGGAGCTGAGAGAGTGGCTGCTCGGGATGGGTCAGTCAGAGCCCAGTACAACCCCTTCCTCCCACGATGGGGAGCTGCCCCAGACCTGAGTCTGCATCCGGATACGGTGGATCCTGAAAACAGCACCCCATTGTGCCACAGGCTTCAGCTGCAAAGGCAATGAAGAGATAATGACAGTCTCAGCCTTTCACTGCAGGGGAGGGGGGCTTGCCCAGTGACCATCCATGCACCTGCCCACTTTCCCATCCTTGCACCCACCCACCCATCCACCTTTCTATCCATCCATCCATCCATCCATCCATCCACCCATCCACTCATCTATTCAGCCATCCATCTTTCCACCCACCCACCCATCCATCCATCCATCCATCCATCCATCCATCCACCCATCCACTCATCTATTCAGCCATCCATCTTTCCACCCACCCACCCATCCATCCATCCATCCATCCATCCATCCATCCACCCATCCACTCATCTATTCAGCCATCCATCTTTCCACCCACCCACCCATCCATCCATCCATCCATCCACTCACCTATCCATCCATTCATCCATCCACCCATCCACACTCATCTATCCATACATCCACCCACCCATCCAGCTCTCGGGCCGCTCCTCTAAAGCAATCCAGGGTCCCCTGTACCTCTCCCTTTTGCTGGTCTCCAGCCCTGCCTGACCTCTAAAAGCCCTGAAACCTTGCTGATCTCCTGTTTACAGAGAGGGAAACTGAGGCACAAAGAAGTTGCCCGAGGTCATGCAACAGCAGAGCTGGGATGAGAGTCCAAACCTAGTCATCTGCTGGGGCTGGGTCCCTTCCCATTCGATTCCACAAGATGGAGAGAGAGTATGTATATTACGTACACTGGGTACATAACACTATTATTTATTTATATATATATATATATAATATATATATACTTGGTCTTTATCCCTTCCTTAGCTATTTCTCATTAAACTCTGGGATGTGGGAAAGATTCAGAGCTTCAGCCCACCCCACAGAAGACAAAATCAAGACTGGAGGGGAGATGCCCAAGTCTGACATCAGAATCCATGATCATCCAGCTCACATTTGATAGAGGGAAAGACTGAGGCCCAGAGACACAGAAACAACCCTGGGAACCGGGTCCACAGCCCTCCACATATACACACATAGCCCCCCGCCCCGGCAAGAAGAGCCATAGGGGACTACTCCAGGGTAGGGGACTCACCGCCCTGCCGGGGTAGCAGGAGGAGAAAGAGGGAGACCAGCCTGGTCACCCGCTGCCCCATGAGGTCCTCGAAGAGGGTGGCAATCCCGGACGAGCTTCTGTGCTGCTGGAGAGGCCCCAGCCACCCAGTCCTCACCCAGGAACACATTAAAGCTTAGCAAGAAAAACTAAAAGGAAAAAAAAAGTTAGGTGTCATGGCCCCTCCCAGGGCAAGTCAAAGTGAAAAAGAAACCCAGGAAGTCAGCCTGGGCGTGGTGGCCTCATTCAGACCACAAACACACCCGAGCCCTGGACCCTTGAGCCCTAGGTCCGGGGGGTCTTCTCTGCTGGCCCCAGACTGAAGCTGGACACTGGGTGAGAGCCCCATGGGTGGCCTGGGGCTCTGTGCCCTTGGCCAGGTCTCCAGCCCTCTCTGGTCCACTTCTGAGACTTAGGAGCTAAATGGGAGGCCAGGGTCTTCAGACATCAGAGTTCACTCTCCCAGTAAATTGTTATGAAGTGCTTGCTGTAGGCTGGGCCCTCCAAAAATGTCCACCTCCCCATTTCCCGAATTCCAGCCTCAGGGCACCCTGGGTTCCAGGTCTGGAAGAGTCTCCTTGCTTCCTTCAGACTCAACTTTGTCTTTTCTCTGTGTCTTTTTCTCAGCCAGAGGTGGAGAGGTGGGGAATTCATGCTACCAAGTGGATGAACCCCCAAAACAACAGGCTGAGTGAAAAAAGTCAGACACAGCAGCCCATATGTTGTATGATTCTATGTATATGAAATGTCTGGAACAGGCAAATCCACAGAGACAGAAGGTAGATTAGTGGTTGCCAGGGGCTGGGGGAGGGGAATGGGGAGTGACTGCTCATGGGGATGGGGCTGCATTTTGGGGTGCTGAAAATGTTTTGGAACTAGACAGAGGTAATTGTACCATATAGAGAATATTCTAAATGTCACTGAACTGTATATTTTAAAATGGTTAATTTTATGTTATGTGATTTTCACCTAAAAAAAAATGTTCTCGGAGCCCAGGTGGGAAAAGAACAGGGTAAGGGTCTCTCCTGGGGGAGAGCATCTGGGGAAACTGAGGCCCAAGAGGCCAGGAGGAAGCCCATTCTCTGAGAGCCAGTCCTGAGGGGCAGCTGGGCTGGCCAGGGTCAGGCGCCCAGCAGGCCATGAAGTCAGAGCCATCGGAACAAAGAGGCAGTGTTCCAGGCCTGGCACAGTGGGGACGGGGACCCTGTGACCCTGCACAGAGCAGTCTTCACAGGCAGCAGGGCCCAGGCCAGGCCAGGGGGCGGAGTAGGTTTGAGGCCTGGGGGAGGGTCAGAGACAGAGAGAGACAGAGACACAAATGGAGAGAAACATAAAGATAGAAGGGACCATTGGAGATAGGGGTAAACCCATGGCCCACCTCTCGATGATCCTGAGACCCCTACATCAGGTGCCCCATTTTGCAGATGGAGAAACTGGGTCCAGAGACACCCAGACCACTCAGGGCCCCAGCTAGAGGTGAAAACATGGATGCAAACCCTGAGGCAGGGCACCCCCCACAGTGGGGCTGAGCTTTGCACCTTCCAGAGTAAGACCCATGCCCCGGGGCTACTCCCTACCTCCCACCAACCCCCCTCCCGAAAGTTGGGCCTCCCAGGCCTCAGCTTCCCCATCTGCAAATGGGCTAGAGTGTGGATAAAAGAGGGTTGCTGCCCACCAGACAGCCAGTATGATTTATCACTCTTTGGCGGCTCACAGTGGCCTCTGCGCTTGTCACATCTCTTTCCCATCCCCCCAAAGTTAGAGCAGTCACTGGAAAAACGTCAAGGGGGGTGGGGCAGAGCTGGACACAGACGCCCCCAGCTCCTTGAGGTCAGGGGCTAGGTGCAGGGAGGGGCAGAGGTTAAGGGGATCCTGCAGGGGACCAGGGAGGGCTGCCCAGAGTAAGGAGGTCTTGAACTGGCTTTGTAGAATTAAAGGGCATTCCCGGCAGAGGTCACAGAAGAGGCAAAAGTTTGGGGGACATGATTTGGGGAACAGCAAGATGAACGTGGCAGGTCTGGGGCTCCATGGGAGAGACGAAGATGGTAAGGGGGGCCAGGGCCTTGAGTGCTGGGCTGAAGGGCTGGGCTTTTTCCCAAGAGCTTTTTCCCAAGGAGCTATGGCAGGAGTGTGAGAAGGATTCCAGCCACTTGTCAGGTGTTGTTTCTACCCTTTTTGAAGTCACAGTTGGAAGCTCACCTTGAGGTTCACCGCAGCCCACCTTCCCCGTGCCAAATCTTTATACTCCCACCTCTCTTGGCCTGCCTGCCACCTACTCCAGGAAGCCCTCCCAGCTGCCCCAGAAGCACACCTGGGATATGTCCCCAGAGCTGTCCCACTTTCAGATGCCCCACAAACTGGGGGGAGGGAGAGGCCGGAAGGATAGGGTCATAGGCCGCCCTCCCCAGGAAATGGTAATGGGAAGAACCACAGAACTTCCCCACCCCCTCAGCTTCCGCCTTCTGGGGGAAGGACAGGTAGTAACCTTTAGCCCGAGAAGGGCTGAGCTTCTCTCCATGTGGTCAAGAGACCAGGTGCCCCTGAGGGGCATCTAAGGAGGATCTTGAAGGATGAGTAGGAGTTGGCAAGGAGAAAATCCATGAGTTCATTTAACAAACACATTTATTAATAAGAACATTTTTCACCAATAAGAACATTCTTCATTTACTCAACCAGGACTTCCTGAGGCCTCCAGAGGATCAACTGAGGATGTTTTAAAGAATACATAGTGGTGATCATTTTGTAAGATATAGAAATATCAAATCAATATATTGTGCACCTGGAACTAACATAATGTTGTAGGTCAATTATAATTCTTTTTTTTTTTCTTTTTTTCGGTACGCGGGCCTCTCACTGTTGTGGCCTCTCCCGTTGCGGAGCACAGTCTCTGGACACACAGGCTCAGCGGCCATGGCTCATGGGCCTAGCCACTCCGCGGCATGTGGGACCTTCCCGGACCGGGGCACGAACCTGTGTCCCTTGCATCGGCAGGCGGACTCTCAACCACTGCGCCACCAGGGAAGCCCTATAATTCGATTTTTTAAAAAAGAATACATAGGGGAACTCCCCTGGAGGTCCAGTGGTTAAGACTCCGCACCTCCGCTGCAGGGGACATAGGACATCGATCCCTGGTTGGGGAACAAAGATCCTGCATGCCGTGCAGTGTGGGGCCCCACCCCCACCCCCCAAAAAAAGAATACATAGGTGGGACTTCCCTGGTGGTGCAGTGGTTAAGAATCCACCTGCCAATGCAGGGGACATAGGTTCGATCCCTGGCCCGGGAAGATCCCACATGTCCCAGAGCAACTAAGCCCGTGTGCCACAACCACTGAGCATGCACTCTAGAGCCCGCGAGCCACAACTACTGAGTCCGCATGTCACAACTACTGAAGCCCGTGCTCCACAACAAGAAGGCACCGCAATGAGAAGCCCGCGCACCGTAACGAAGACCCAACGCAGCCAAAAATAAATAAATAAAAATCTAAAAGTAAATAAGTACATATATTTATTTTTTTAAAAAGAATACATAAGTTACCAAGAAAAGAACTCATTCATTCACTCCCTGATTACACTCCCTGATACTCTTCATGGAGATATTTGAGGAGGGTTTTGATGGATGTGTAGAAGTTTGCAAGAAAAAAATCTATTTATTCAATAAATGTTCTCTGATGATTCTCAAAGAGAATTTGAAGTGGATTTTGAAGGATAGGTGTTCACCGTGGAAAAATTGCATTCAGTCAGTCCTCCAGTCGGTCAGTCAATAAATGCTCCCTGTTGCCCTTTGAAGAGGTCATTTGGGAAGGGGTTCTGGGAAGAAGTTCTCCAGATAGATCACGGGCATTTGAGACCTCTCTGGTGGCTTCCCCTCCAGCAGCTCCCCATCTGTCCAGCCCAACCACCTCTGGTACAGGGAACCTCTCTTTCCTCAGGGTTCCAGCCAAAGTCCCAGGGCTGGAACCCTGAGGGCTGAGCTTGAGTCACATCTCCATCTTGAACCAATCACAGTGACTGAGATGGATAAGGACTCTAGGTCACATGTCCACCCCAGCTTGGATTACAGAACTTTTAGGCAGAACTAGCCAGAGACAGAAAGTTGGCCATGGTAGGGTGTAAGCTTACCATCACCTGGGGTATGCAAGCTCCAGATGAAGTCCATTTATTGTAGGGTTGTCAGATAAAACACACAACATCCAGTTAAATTAGAATTTCAGATAAATAACACATAGCTTTTTAGCATATCTATGTCCCAATTATTGCACAGGACATATACTGAAAAAGTATTCATTGTTTATGTGAAATTAAATTTGACCAGGTGTCTGTATTAGTTTGGTAGAGCTGCCATAACAAAGTATCACAGACTGAAATCACAGAGTGATTTCAACAACAGAAATTTACTTTATTATAGTTTTGGAGGCCAGAAGTCCAAGATCAAGGTGTCGGCAGGTTTGATTTCTTCCAGGGTCTCTCTCCACGGCTTGAAGATGGTATCTTTTCCCTGTGTCTTCACGTGGTCTTCCCTTGTACAAGTTTGTATACTAATCTCCTCTTATAAAGACACCAGTCATATTGGATTTGGATCTACCCACATGACCTCATTTTAGTTAATTACCTCTTTAAAGGCCTTATCTCCAAATACAATCACATTCCGAGGTACCCGGGGTGAGGATTTCAACTTATGAATTTTGGGAGAATGCAATTCAACCCATAACAGTGGCTGCTTTGGAAAACGGTCTGGTAGTTTTTGAGAGTATTTAAATGTAGAGTTACCATAGGACCCAGGAATTCCACTCCTAGGTATATACCCAAGAGAATCGAAAGCATATGTCCACACAAAAAGTTGTACCTGAATGTTCACAGAAGCACTCTTCACAATAGCCAGAAAGTGGAAAAACTCAGATGTCCACTAATGGATGAATGAGTAAACAAAATGTGTCGATCCATGCAATGAAATATTATTCAGCCATCAAAAGGAATGAAGTAGTGGCGTTTGCTGCAACAAGGATGAATCTTGAAAACGTCTTGCTGAGTGAAAGAAGCCAGACACGAAAGGCCACATGTTGTATGATTTCATTTATGTGAAATGTCCAGGACAGGCAGATCCACAGGGACAGAAAGATTCGTCTTTAACAGGGGCTGGGGGAGGGAGAATGGGGAGTGACTGCTCACTGGTATAGGGTTTCTTTTGAGGGTGATGAAAGTGTTCTGGAATTAGATAGTGGTGATGATTGCACACCCCTGTGAATATGTTTAAAAACCACAGAATTGTACACTTTAAAAAGGTGCATTTTATGGTAGGTAAATTACATGTCAATTTCAAAATGTGTGTGAGAAAAGCCAATTTGGCCTTGGAGTCCTGTATTTTTATGTGCTCAATCTGGCCACCATAACTTGGTGGGACACTACTGTACCTCACAGGCGATTAGCCAGAGACCTTAGCTAGGGTTCCCTCCAATCTGAGAACATACTCTAATGTCCAGCTCGAATAGTTGGTAACCAAGGGACCCTGCAGCTGCAGAGACAGTGGGAGTCCTAGTGAAAGAGAGAATATGGGTGCCACCTTGGGACCTTGGACTTTTCCCAGCCTCCCTTTCCCTTCTGCAAAGTCAGGCTGAACAATTATCATCAGATACCTGTGAGAGGAGGTCCTCATGAGGCACTTAGTCGGGTGCCCAATTGGCGCTCGGCAAAGGCAGCCATCCTCAAAAAAGAAACTGGTAACTACAGTGGCCACCTATTCTTGTAAATAAAGTTTTATTGGGACAAGGGCCAGGCTTGGAGTGAGGCAAGCAGGCAGGGTCGTGCAAGGGCAGAGTCTGATCCTGTTTTTATTTAAAATGTTCATGTCTAGCTCATCATGCATTTTTGTATTCGTTTCGATTTGTTAAACTATTGTATTAAAATGTTGTGTATCTTCATTACTGACGTTTTTTGTGGGCGCTTCTTAAATTTTGCACAGAGGTGAGTGCCCCACTCGCCTCACCCTTGTTGTGTGCCCCCCGGGGCGGGGAACATGGATTAACTTTTCTGAGCCTCAGTTTCCTCATTTGCAAAATGGGGATAACTCTCCCTTCTAGGAAGATTCATTGAAAAATGTTTACTTCTAGGCTCTGGGGGGTGGGGCGGGGCCTGAAAGGGAGGGGC
>NW_020175432.1:2575841-2577284 GCF_003031525.2 Neophocaena asiaeorientalis asiaeorientalis
GCGATGGACGAGCCGAGCCTCCTGCGGCGCCGTGGGCTCCAGGTGAGGCCCCTGCGCGGGCGGGCAGAGGGCGCAGGCGGAGTGAACCTGCTTGGGTGCCGGGGTCGGGGCTTTGGCGAACCTGCTTGGGTGCCGGGCTCGGGGCTTTGGCGGACCAGGGGAAACTGAGGCGGAGGGAGGTGCGCGCTCCGGAGACTCCCACTTGTCCACCCGCATCTCAAAGTGCTTTTCGCCTGTTGGGAAGAGGGTATGTCCATTTGACATATGGAGAAACTGAGGCTCCGTGGGAGAAAGGGGCTGAGGTTTCGACCTCTCCACCAGCAGCTCTAATCATATGAGCAGCGACAGCCTTTGAGCGCTCACCATAAGTTCATCTCGTTGTGTCAATACTTTTACTAGTGCTATATTAATATTAATTAATGTGTATTAATACATGACTCGTGCCTTCGCAGCGCCACCGCAGCCCTGCCTCAGCTCACCCCTAAGGCAAGCTGGGGAGGCTGGGGATGTCAGTCCGCCCTTTCGTCAGATCAGGAAACTGAGGCTGGAGTCTGGGAAAGTCACAAACCCCAGGTCGCACAGCAGGGATTCAGTCCAGCGACCTTAACCAGCTCTCAGGTGCACAAGCCACTGCCAGCTAGCTCTGTGGCCTGGGTGGGGGTGGGGAGGCTGAGGCGTTGAGAGGCACTCTTGGGTCTCCCGACCTCAGTTTCCCCATTCATTAGAAGGGCCCTCCTTTTCTGACCACTGGCCCCGGGTTTGTGTTCGGGAGGCAGCGCCACCAGGAGATAAGCAAAAAAGGCATCAGACCTAGGGGAGGCTGACATTCTAACGCACGTGACCCCGCGGCGGCAACTTCCTTGACCTCTCTGGACCTCAGTGTCCCCATCCATCCAGTGGGAATTTAGACAATCTAGCCGTTTCCCTCTGGGGCTTAGACCACACCCGTAAGAAGCCACCAGTTGCAAGTGGGGGAACCCGGGATTCATCATTTACCCAACAAACGTTTATTGAGTGCCTGCTGTAGTCCCCCGTCCCACCCCACCCCCGTCCCCCTGGAGAGGCGGGGGATGGGGGGGTTCACCCCTGGAACCGCCCTCCTGGATCTCCCAGCCTGTTGGGGGAGACGAATGCCTGAGCAGCAGTGACCCCGCACAGGTGTCAGCTGCGATGGGGCACGCTCAGGCACCCCTGGAGAAGGCGGCTGAACCGAGGGTTGCTGGGTGGCCTTGGGACAGAGGAAGCAGCCACTGGTGGCAGGGCAGGGAGTAGGTGTTTGGGGAAATGAATGAGGCTCAGAGAAGCTAGAAAGTAGGGGATGGGGTGGGGAGGTGGGCACTGAGGCCGAGGAGGGAGGGGAAAGGCAGGCCTTGAACCCCGGCTGCGGAACTGCGAACTTGTTGGGAGGTGAAGGAAGAGCCATATGTGTTTCGGTTGGGAGTC
>NW_020175432.1:2577328-2598245 GCF_003031525.2 Neophocaena asiaeorientalis asiaeorientalis
TGCAGCAGGACTGGTTTGCAGTGGGGTGTTGTGGGGAAACAAGCCCCGCCCGGAGCCCCAGATAGAATTGAGCCCTGCCTGCAGCCTCTTAAAATAGAGAAACCGCCTTCGGGTAGGCGAATGGGGGGTGCAGCTGACGTCAGAAACGGGGGGGTTGCTGTTCCATGGGGAAGAGGCACCCATTCCCTGATGACGAGTCCCATGTTACAAATGGGAAAACTGAGGCTCATAGAATCATAGCCTCTGTCCAGGTGTCACAGTGTGTAAGGCGACAGAGGATTTGAACCCAGGCAGATCTGGCTCTCCCTGCAGCCCAACCCCACACTGGCAGGCCTCCATCCAAGGAGGCGGAGGGGCAAGTAGGGTTTGCCCAGTTGAGTGAGGGCATTCTGGACAGAGGGAACGGCACGTGCAAATGCCCAGAGGTATGCAACCATATGTATTTATGGGGAAGCTAGAAGCCATTTCTTAGCGCTAGAACTGGGCATGTGAGATGGGACCATCTGCTTCCAGGGCTTCCAGTGCCGATTTTGAAGAGGTTAGACTTTCTTCCTAGGGTGATTGGGAGCTATGGAAGGTGATGGAACAGGGGAGGTCATGTCAGATCTGAGCGCTTTGAAAGACTCCTCTGGAGCAGGTGGGGGCCAAAAAGGGGGCCAGAAACCAGGAAGGCATCTAGAGTAAAGGACCAAGTAGGAGACACATGAAAATAATTTTTAAAATAACAGTAGAAGTGTAAATAACTGCTCACATTAAGGGGCATCTACAAATGCTAAGCACTGTACCTGCATTTAGTTCTCCAACAGCCCAAGAGATTATTAGCCTTATTTTTCACCAGGGGAAACTGAGGCTCAGAGAAGGAAAATAACACCCAGGAAGTCAGGGAGTTGGAATTCTAAGTGGTCTGGCACTTGAGGGTGCAAAGATGTTGAGGGCCTTGGTTTGGGGCATCAGTCACACACTCCTTTAATTGGAGCCCAGAGCACCCCCAGCAGATCAGGTCAGAGCCAATCAGATACCCTGGAGGGTGATCCTTGCCAAAGGTCAAAGAGTCAATTCATAAAAGCTTGAGGAAGTCAGGTGCCGATTGGCCAGTCCAGACAATAGCTGGAGGTATCCTGGCCAATCTGACTGTGGCAATGCAGGGCATGCGGTTGACTGAGTACTAGGAGGTTGTAAACAGGACCTGGCTTGGCCTGTGGACCACCAGTTTGCATTGGCTGTGGGTAAGGGGAAGAGGTGGAGACTGGCCCTTTCTAGTTTGGGTTAAGCTCAGTCTTCTGTGTAGCATTTGTAGGCGCCAGTTAACGTAAGCTGTTATTACTAGGACTACTACCACTATTATTTTATCATTTTTTTCATCATCTCCCACTTTGCCCTTTGCTTAACAAACGACAGAATTTTAAAAGCAGATCCCCAAAGAGAGCATCCAGGGACAGAGAAGGTGTCCAGTCTGTGTCTGGACTTTGTCTCTCCTGCTGCTGGGGAAGCTCCCTGGAAGGTCCATCTGGCATCCTCACGGCCCAGTTCCAACTATTCTCCTCCTCCAGGAAGCCCTCCGGCTGGTGCCATGTGGTCCCTGCTGACCTCTCTCTCTTCACTCCAGCTGCCAACTTCCGATGAGACTTGGTGCCCACTGGGCTGAGTCCCACCTCCACCCTACTGTTTCCCACTAGCCTGCTAGCCCAGCCTGAAGCCCTCCTCCTGGAACTCTTTTGGCTCCCCTCTCCCTCCAGCCCCTTCTCTTCCTCTGGATCCCTACTGATGCCTCCAGTATGGGGGTGTCCATGCCCTACCCTGTCTCCTTCAGAATGTGGGCTCCTCGGGGTGGAGCTGAGGCTTCTGGTGAGGAGGCAGCATCTCCCAGCCCAGTCAAGCCCAGAAGAAGATGCCATAAATATTATCTTTAAAGGGCAGTTCTGGGGGGTTAGAAAGGAACAGCTGGCAAAGAGGGGGCTGAAGGCAGAAGCAGATGGCGCAGGGAGCAGAGGGTCCGGGGGTGGTGCCGGGAGAGTTCCATGTGGGCCCAGCGTTCCACTGAGCCTTTGTAGGGGGGCTGCTGACTGTCCCTCACCTCTCTGTGCCACTTCACATCTTTTTGTATTTTGGAAGTAAATTAAAATTTGTGGTTGAATTGGTAGTTATTAACCTCACAAAATCATTGTGTGGGCTCTGATCGATCAAAGCTTCCCCCAGTGCCAGGCCCTGAGCCTGCTACTTGATTCCTCCCAGGGCCCTATGTAACTGGACCATTTTCCAAAGGAGGAAACTGAGGCACAGACGGGTGAAGTCGTTTGTCGGGGATCACACAGCCCAGATTAGGGAGCCAGACTGGGAACACAGGACTGTCCGTGTTTTGGAAGGAAATGGCTGGGATGGGGTGTGTGGGGGGGCAGCATGTGTGGACACAGCAAGAACCCCTGAGTTCAGATCCCAGCTCCTCACTGTTTTGCGGGTTAGTAGGGGAGGAGGAAGCTGGTATGAGATCTCATAACAACCGGAGGGGGCCGAAGGAGACCCTAATGGTGGTGGTGGTGGTGGTGGGTCCACGAACGTTTGCACAGAATGATAGTGAGCTCTCCGTCCCCAGAGGTATTCAAGCAAACAAGGGGACCTCAGGGTGGCAGGTGAGCCTTCTCCCACCTTGAAGGGCTCTGACTTGATTTTCTGAGCTCAAGGTAGCCGGGGTCCAGCCTCAGGGCGACGCCCCACCCCTGCACATCCTCCTCTTCCCCTGCCCGGAGACCCTGTTAACCCCTCCCAGCCCTGTCATCCCGAGCCCAGCAGCTTCCGGCCCCCTCCAATTGGCTGCGGGGGCTGATGACATCATTGGTTGCCATGACGAACGCCCAACTCTGGATGTGGGCAGCCCTGAGCCCACCGAGGTAAAAATAGTCCTGCATCCTCGGCGCAACCGCCCCAGTGTGTGTGTGTGTGTGTGTGTGTGTGTGTGTGTGTGTGTGTGGGTGGGTGTGTAGGTGTGGGTGTGTGTGGTGTCCAGAGACCTGGATTCCCGGCCCTACCTCCGTCGAGAGATGTGGGCAGATGCTGCCCTCCGCGCCTCAGTTTCCCCGCCTGTAAAAAGGCTTCTGCTCCTGATGCGTAGTAGCGGCTCAGTAAATGTGCGTAAAATTTAGCAAGTATTGCGATAGTCTGCGAAGGCCCTTGCTGAGCTCAACAGTAACACAACAACAATAATTTCTGATCATTTTTACCCCAGAACCCTCTTACATTATCTCCAAATTACAGATGGGGAAACCAAAGCACAGGTAGTACCAGTCACTTGGCTCAAGGTTCCACGGCCAGGAAAGAACAGATGATAGATCTGGACCCAGGTCTGGGTGTCCTCAGATTCTAAACTTGTGCCACACAGCCTTTTGAGAATTAAAAAGCCCTCTTGGGCAAGCCATATTTGAGGGTGGACTCTGGGGTCACAGTGGAACCCAAGCACAGGGCTTTCTGCCCTATATATGGTGAGGACACCCAGGGTTGGTGCAGATCGGCTTGCTGAGCTCTAAAAGAGTCTTCAATAGGGAGTCACTGGTCAGTGTGCCCAGCCCCCACAAATGACCAGGACCCAAACCTGCATAGATTCTGCAGAAGGTGAGCGGGGAATGGCTTTCAGATCTGGGAGGGGACAGGGTGAGGATGACTAAGGAATCTCCCTTTTCTCAATAGATTATTAGTATTTAGCCACTACTGACATACTTCTTTGTAAATATAACTAATTTATTTTGAATAATGACTTTAAAAAAATGTAAGTAGGGGAGCTGAGAAGGGAGGTAGATTGGGAATCTGAAAGGGCTTCCTAGAGGAAGGGACACTTGAGCTGAAGCCTGAAGGATGAGCTTCAATTAACAAGCACCAGAAGGGAGGGAAAGTGGTCCTGGCAGAAGATACAGTTGGTGCAAAGGCCCTGAGGCAGGGCTGAGTCCAACGTGTGGGGTAAGCAGAAAAGAGGCATTGGTTGGAACAGGGTGAACAAGGGGCCAACTGGGAAATGAGGTGGGTGGAAAGCTAGGGATGTGAAGGGTTTGTCTCCTTGAGAATGACCCCTGTTTTCTTTTCAGAAGGAGCTGAGCCTACCGCGCCGGGGACGTGGGTGAGTTCACCTGGGGCCAGTGGGCTGGGTGGGGCCCTGTGGTCCTGGGCACAGATATTTCAGCAGCAGCCTCCAAATTGTGAATTTATTTAGTAATTACTACAAAGCTTCTCACCTTGATCCTGCCCCGGTGTTTGCAAAGTACTTCACAGGTGCCTCACGTGGCCCTCACCACAGGCTGGGAGGTGAGGTACAAACTATGCCAGTTTGCAAACGAGGAAACTGAGGTGCATAAGGGTTGTTTCACTGGCTGTACGGCAACCAACTTGAAAAGGTGGCATCCAGAGTCCAGACTGTAGAATTCCAGTCAAGTATCCTGGAACCAGCTTGCATGCCTCCCATGACAGGAAGCTCACTCTATTTTGGGGAACACCGGCAGAAAATCATACACTTCAGGGTCACATTAATGTTCCTGGTGATTGGCATTTTGAGATCCCAAAAGCTCAAAAAACATTTGTTCAGTGCCCTCCCCTGTTTACAGATGGGGAAATCAAAGCCCAGGAGGGGGAGGAGTTTGCCTTGTACTGGTGGTCTGGGGGAGTGTGAGTGCAGACACTCCCTCTTTGGAGGCTGCATTTGCCTAAGTTGGGGGTGGGAATTCCCTTGTGCCTCAGTGAAATCACTCACTCAACAAACATTTTTTTAGGATCTACTGTGTGCTGGGCTCTGTTCCAGGCACAGGGAACACGGTGACGAGTCAATGCTGGACCCTGCCCATGGAGCTTGCACTCTCTTGGGGAGAGTGATGAAGTGATGTTATACAGGGGAGAAATTAAACAGAGACAGACAGAGGGGGCTGGAGGGTGGCTTTAGCCCTGAAGATGTGGGATCTCTTAGAGGAGGTGACATTTGAGACTAGATCTGGAAGAGGAGGAAGAGCTAGGGGGAAGGTGTGGGGGGAACAGCATTCCAGGCAGAGGGAACAGCATGGTCAAAGGTCCTGAGGTGCGAACTAGCTTGGCACTGGAAAAACAGCATGGAGACAGGGGTAGCTGGGGTGAAGTGAGCATAGGGGAGGTGGAGGGAGAGGAGAAGGGGTAGGTCCTGGGGGTTGGATGAGAGTTTGAAATCTGATGGTGGGGCTGGTGTCGGAGTAGCCCCCAAGCCCAGACCATCTCTTGTTGGACTGGGAATAGTGCACCTGGTGGGGAGGGCCCTGAGGACCCCAGTAGGGAAGGGGCTTGGACACTGCCCGGAAGGCAGGCACTGTCCCCAGCCTTTGCCCAGGCTGGGGGCGGGGTAGTGGACCGTGAATCAGTACAAACCACTGAGGGCAAAGTCCTGGGCCACGGAATAGGACCGGGACAAAGACTCCCTGAGGGCTGTCTAGTCTTTGCCACCTGCGGTGTGCCTGACCGGGTCCAACCAGGATTTCAAGGGGGCCATGGCCAGACACAGACAACCGCAAACCTTCGGAGTCTGGGCTGGGCAGGAGGGAGGGTGGGGCTCTGAGCGCCAGGGGTCCACGTGTAGGGAGGAGGCTGGTGGGGCTGAATTAGGATATGAATGAGGGGGATGACTGTCCTGGCAGAGGGAACCCAGGGAAACAAAGTGCTGGAGGCGTGGTCGGGGCCTCCGGTGTGCGCCGGGATGGTGACACCCGCTGCGGGCGGCCGGGAACGCCTGGGCCGAGCGGCTGCGGGTGGGAGGATTGGGGTGGGGCACGCACACCGTGGATTGGTGTCCGAGAGACACCCCCCGGGGGCGGGGCGGGGCTCGGTGAGCGCGGAGGTAAGGCCTCGACAGGGAAGGGGCGGGGCCAGTTGATGGAGCAAAAAGTCCGGCAGAGAAGGCAGTGACTGCCCTTCCTTTCCGGCCGTGCAGCTCGGGGGCTCGATACCCGGCACCCTCGGCGTCCCTGCTCGGGAGGGGTGGCACCGCGGCTCCCGCCTCGCACAATCCGACCTTTGCTGCGGGTCTGTGCCTGCGCGCAGGTGCGGGGCTCCGAGCCCCGCCCCGGGACGGAGAGAGCCCGCCCCCCCACCACCACCCGGCGGCCCAGGCCCCACTCGGCGTCTGTCTCGCCTGCCAGGCGTGCTGTCCCGCTGTCCGCGTCTGTCTGTCTGTCCGATCGCGACACAGTCGGGGCTTGGCGGCCACGAAGGGGGCGTCAGTACTCGGTCGCGTAGACGCGGCCCCGGCCTCGTCATGAAGTCCCGCAGGGACAAGCTGCACATCCCGGCGCTGACCCTCGAGTGAGTGCTTGGACCTGGAAGGGGAGATTTGGGGGAAGAGGGGCAGACTGACAACCACCCTTCTTCCGTGTCTCTGTTCAAGTCGCCCCGAGTCGCACCGCCGCCTCCAGGGAGCCCTCCCGGGTCAACGGCCTGGCCCCGCCCTCGCGGCCTGCGAGAGATCTAGTATCCCCAGCCTCAGGCCCCTTCTCCCTAAGGAAACCACAACCCCGGTCCCGTCTCCCCATTCGGCCACACGCAGGGGCCGTTGCCGGGTTCACCGTCCCCGGGTTCACCGTCCCCGGCCTCTTTCTTTGCAGTCTGTCTCCAAGCAGCCAGAGCCCGTCCTTACTGAGTCCCAGCAGCCCCTGCAGCCCCTGCAGCCCCTCACTGGGCCTGCACCCCTGGAGGTAAGTGACAGCGCGCGCGGGCGGGGCTCGGACATCGCCCTGGCACCCCAGAGACTTGGAAGCTGCCCAGACCCAGCTCCCCCGCAAGGTACTGTGGGCTGGTGACATGGACTCTCTGGGCCTCGGTTTACCTCTCCATAAAATGGCACTGTGATCCACACTAGGACCATGATGGGAAAATTCCATATTCGGTCATAGGCAGCAGGTTCCCCCTTCTGATAGACGGTCAGGGCAAGGCCAGAACTTGAGCTGTTGCCCAAGGACTTCCTGGAGACAGGTGCTGGGTTCCCAGCCTGCTCAGGGCCCTGCTGAATTGGCCTGGCCTCCTGTGCTGTGACCCAGCTCAGCTGGCCGGAAAGCTCCTCCCTGTGAATGTATACACACACACACACACACACACACACACACACACACACACACACATTCCTAACGCTGAGAGTCCACCATTAGAGCCCTGTGCACTGAAGTCAACCAGGCCAAGTGGTATAGGGAGAAAAGAACCAGCTTGACTGAGCACCTCAAGTTCCTTCTGTCCCCTCTGCAACCCTGGGAGAGAAGCACCCTTTCTGATCCCATTGCCCAGTGGAGGAAACTGAGGCTCAGAGAGGGGACACCAGTTCTCCTGGTTCAGTACGTCTGGGGGCCAAGTCAGGGCCAGCTTTGCCATCAGAGTCTGTTGAGGGTTTGAGCCACTCTCTGCGATGGCGGGGTCTCAGGATCTTGCCCCTGTATGGGAGAGAACATCAGGGATATAGTGGGCTCCTCACACAGCTTGGGCAAAAATTCAGGGAGGGGACAGATGTACAGGTCAGTGATGTCTAGAATTTGATGGCCCATCAACCATTTACACCTTAGTATGAATGAGCTGCTCAGACTCTTCCCATGGGCCTTTAGTGGGAATAAGAGAGAACACTTTGGAGCCCACACTGGGAGCTGGGCAACAGGCAGGTACCTTCATTAAGTAGGCATCTACTGTGTGCCAGGTGCTAAGGGCATAGCTGTGAAAAGATGAACATAGTTTCTCCCTCATGAGGCTCTCAGTCAGTTCTCAGGAAGTAGGCAATGAACAAGGGAATGGACAAACAAGACACATTCAGACGGAGATCTCTTAATGTGGTGTTTGAGCCAAGGCCTGAGCAGAGCTAGGGGAAGGGAAGCACCAAGCAGAGGGAGCTGCACATGCAAAGGTCCTGAGGCAGGACCAAGATTTTTAAAGCCCCTGTGGCTACCTTGGGGGAAGAAAGGTTGGCTGGGGACAGGAGACAGGAATGGAGGTGGCAGAGGCAGGGAAGTGGCTAGGGCAACATCTAGGTGGGAGATGGTGGGGCCTGGACCAGGCTGGGGTGTCCAATGGGAGGCAGAGACTGTGTCGCCCCCATTTAGCTGAGGAGAAACTCGGCTTGGGACCTCAAAGTGTGTTGTCCAGAGGCACCCTGAGAGAGAGTGTCAGGCCAGATCTGACTCTGGGTCCTTGGCCTCAACCTCAGGTGAGGACAAGATGAGGGAAGGGACCTGTTGAGAGCAGATAAGCCAGTTTTACCAGGAGGAAATAGAGGCAGAGAGTTTGGGATTCTGAGTCCTCTGGCCCCTTGCTTGCCACCAGGGGGCAGCAGAGCCCCGTTGACTTGGGCCAGGCAAGGAAATGGGTACCTGCCTCCCCTGCTCCAAGGGGAATAAGCCCACATTTGTCCCCTCGGCCTCCAAGGCCCTGTGGGTCCAGCTCCTGTGATGAACCACGCCCCCCGCCCCGCGTTCTCCCATCCACCTCTCCAGTGCTCACCCTATTCTAGCCGTGCGGCTTCCTGGACTGCCAGAATATAAGCTGGCCAGCCTCAGGGCCTTTGCAATTGTTGCCCCCCCGCCCAGAGCTCCACTTTCTCTGTTTACTCCTTTATTCATTTGTCAAGTATCCATCAAGCTCTCAGATAGGAAGCCTTTCGTGTCTAAACCTGCCCGCCCCTGCCCCACCCCACCATAAGGGCCCCCAAGCCCCGGTTGCATCCATTATGCACATCCATTTCCCTCACCCTGACCCCATCATGGTTGTGATTTCCATGTTTTCTTGTGTGATTATTGAGTTGTTTTTCTCATCCAAAGGTTTGAGAGCCCCCTGAAAGCCTGACCTGGATCTGTCCTGGTCATCCTATAGCCTCAGGCAGGGCCTGCTATACATCAGGTGCTCAATTAATGCTTGTGGCACGGACAAATGGGAAGCAGCTGGGAGGGCTGTACCAGTGGTGTTGGGGGGGGGGAGCAGTTTGAAGAGAAGGTCATGAGTTGGGCCCATATGGCCAAGGGGACAACAAAGAGGCTGTTCCAGGCAGGAACAGCATTGTCAGAGGCGTGTTCCCTCTGGGGGCTTGGACACCAAGGACGGGAAGAATTTGGAGTTTCTACCGAGGGCACTGGGAGCCACATAAAGTATGGGGCTTGGAGGGGCATGGACAGCTCATGGGCAGGTATGAAGGGCTGGGGTGGCCCTACCAATGTGGGGTCGGAGATGGGGGTCTGTTTGTCCACCTAGGGCTTTCCTATTTACACAGTTACTGGCACAAGCAGAGAGAGGCAAAGTCTGAGGCACAGAGTTAGGATTCGAGCTCTAGGAAAGGGACTGACCCAGGAGTGTGAATTTGCTGTAAGATGAGGAGCCGTGGAGGGTGTGTGAGTAGGGGAGGGGCTTGATCTAGTGGGCAAGGGGCTGGCGCCAGAGGTCACTTGATCAGCCAGCCTTTCGCGGGAGGTCTTTGCCGTGGCCACAGGCCCTCTGGATTGCCAGCTGTAGCCCTGTTCTGCAGGGGAGGAAACTGAGGCCAGATGGGCGTGGGAGAAACAGCTGCTGGGGATGCCAACACAATGGGCATAGTGGGAGGCGTGTAGGCAGCACAGGCTGGGGACGATGGGCAGCTCCTTTACTAACTGTGTGCAGAAGTGTCCCTGGCACACATGGTAGGGGGAGCTTGTGGACACAGCACGTCAGCCTATGGTGCATGAGACCGTGGCTTCATCCCCACTTGGGTCCCCAGACCTATGGGACCTCGAATTCCTCCCATGCAGGAGGCTGTGTTTCCTGTACGTGGCTCAGACTAAGGATGAGGATGATGGGTAACCTCTCTCATCCTCATCTACACATATGACCCCACAGCAGAGCCTGTTCTTTAGCCTCAGAATAAGTCCAGAATCCACCCACTTTACTCCACAGCCCCACCCTGGTCCAGGCCTGTGTCCTCCCCTCCCAGACCCTGTTACAGCCCCTCACTAGCCTCCTGCCGCCTCCACTCCTGCCCCCCCAACAGCTTCTGTTCCTCATGGCAGACATGGGGGGCGGGGTTTACAGACATAGTCCAGATCACACCCTCCCGCTGCTCACACATCCTCCATGACTCCCTGTTGCTGCTGCAGTAAAACTGCACTCCTCCCTGTAGCCCACAAGGCCCACATGGTGAGTCTTGCTGGCATCTTCCCCTCAGTCCTGCTTCAGGGCCTTTGCGCGTGAGCTGTGCTCCCTGCCTGGGATGCTCTTCCTCCATGGCTGGCTCCTCTTCCTTCTCGATGTCTCACTGCTGGCTGCAGTGTCACCTCAGAGAGGCCTCCTGGCTAAAGTCGTCCTTTGCCAGCCTTACCCCTGCGCTTTTCCTTCCTCAACTTCAGTGTGTGAAACTAACTTGTTCATTTAATTGTTTCCTGTTCACTCTCTGCCTCCCCTACCAGACTGGGGACTCCTGGGGGCAGGGATTATTTGTGGCCTGCATCCCCAGGGTTCAGTACAAGGGCAGACACACAGTAGGTGCTCAATGTTTGTTGAGTGAATGAGTGGCCAGATATGGGTTGTTTGAGCCCCAGTCTGGGGGCATGGAGAGCAGGCCTGGGGAGACACTCAGCAGATATCTGGCCCACTGCGTGTGGGCCACCTGAAGGAGACACTGGGCTTGGAGGCAGCAAGGCAGGGAGTCTGAAAGAGACTTGAGAAGCAAAATCGGTGGCAAGATGGACGGGCAGGGTTAGGGCTACACATCAGGTAGCAAGTCCCCCTGTACGCCTCAGTTTTCTCAGATGTGGGGTCTGGGCTCCAGGTCAGTCCTGCCTCGGCCGGTTCCCAAAGCGTTGTGTGGCCTGTGGAGGGTCCACCTTCAGGGTGACACTGTCCCTGACTTCCTGGGGCTGTCATGAAAGGAGGAAGCATTAATTCACAGACATTCCATCGTGAAGATGAACTGTACCCCCAGCTCTGTACCAGGCACTTTCTGTGCCTCTGATTTTATTACATTTTCACAAAGGGACATGTGTATATGGGGAACCAGAGGCCTGGAAGTTTGCCTAACGCTAACGTTTATCGAACGTTTACCAGGCACTCTTGGGAGGCACAGTGTAATCATGTCAGCCCCATCTTCCTCCCATCTTACAGTTGAGAATACTGAGGCTTGAGAAGTTAAATCAGGCATCTGATTCCTGATAGTAGCCAGGCTGATGGCCTTTCCCGTCGTACAGACAGGAAGAGCATATCAGATGCCCTGACTCAGTCTGCTAAACACACCCTCTGTGCCAGTCCAGTGCTGGAAGATGCTGGGACCTCAAGGAGCCCAAGCCTGGGGAAGACAGAGCTGGACAGACACAAGAGAAGACCTCCTGAAGGAGGGGACGCTGGATTTTGCCAGGCGGGAAAGGCATTCCAAGAAGTACAGCCAGCGTGGGTGCAGTAGCATGAGCTGGGCCAGGCTGCTGAATGGGTCTTGAGTGCCGCACTCAGAAGGGGTTAGCGCCGAGGTAGGGGAGAAAGGGGCGCGATCGGATTTGCATTTTGAAGGAAGGGAGCCAACTTCGAAGGTCCTACATCCAGGTACTGCCAACGCCCCGCCCCCGCCGCCCGCAACCCTAGCAACGCCCCGCCCCTCCGCCCGCGGCCACGGCAACGCCACGCCCACCAGCCAGCACGCGGGTTCGCAGGTCTTGCTTCCGCGTCGCTCGCCCCACCCGCCAGGCCAGGCCCCGCCCCCGCGCTGTCTTGGGCGGGGTTCCAGGCCTCGCTCCAGGCCTCGCGCTTCCTCCTCGCCCCCCACCCCCAGCCCCGCGGCGCGTGCCCCGCCCCTCACCGCGGGACTCCCGGGGCAGATACCGCCGTGAAGGTTCGCGTCCCGCCGCCGCTGGTTGCGCCCGCGCGCCTCTCGGGCCTCTGGCGGCGGCGGCGGCACAAAGGGAAGCAGCATGTCCGATCCTAGCTACTGGACGGCGGTGGCGGCGCCCGGCCACCGGAGCCGCCTGGCCAAGGGCGCGCTGCTGCAGCGCTCCAAGAGGTAGGGGGCTTCGCGCGGGCAAAGGCCGACCGAGCAGACACGAGTTGCCAAAAGTGTGTCTCGGCAGCGCGGGGAGGGCCACTGTGTCCGGCGGTAGGGGGAAGTGGGCGGATGCACTGGGATCCAGGTATCCCCTGGGGTCCCAGGCGCCTTCCTTTCACCGCTCCTTACCCAAATTGGGATGTCTGTCCGCCGGGGTCGCAGCTCAGGTGGTGACAGAAGCAGCAGGGATTTGGGACTGAATCAGGATTCGAACCTGTCCTCTGGGCAGACCTGCGGAGGAGCTTCTTGGAAAAACTGAGGCTGTTTAGTCCCTGGGGCCCAGTCAGCGGAAATGATGGTTCAGAAGCAAACATTTGCTGCGGGAGGATGGTGTGTTTGTCGGTTATGGGGGGGTGGGGGGAAATCACGGTGTTCTATCCAGAGCAAAGTGGAGTCTCAGTTTCTCCTGAAAGGCAGAGAAGCTAAGTGAGGGCTGTGAGCTCTGCTGGACCTGCGTTGAAATTCCAGCTCAGCCACTGTCAGGCTGTGTGCCTTCAGGCAGTTCCTTAACCTCTCTGTGCTTGAGTGTCTCACCAGTGCTTGGTCGGGGCACCAGAGGGGAGCACAGGCAAAGGCTGGGCGGTGGGACCAGCTGCTGAAGGGCCTTGAATGACTAATCCAGGGTTTAGGCTCTTCTCCCAGAACCTGGGGAGCCACAGAAGGCTCATGGGCACCTCAGGGATCAGGTGCAGGAAACTGGCCTCAGGCTCCTCTTTTCTGACATAATTCTCACTCTCTGTTGTGCCACAGGGCTGGTTATTGAAAAACTAGGCAGCTTCTCAGGGTCCTGGGCCTTCTCCAAGGAGGGCTGAGCACACAGTTGGTGCTCAGTAGATGCTCGGGAATTGAACAGATGATGCCCAGTTCCCCGTTGGGATCTCAGATTTGGTTGTTTTCAAGAAAGCCCTGCCTGAGAGCAAGAGGGAGGCTCCCAGTGTTTTTCCCAAATGCTGTTGGAAGTGAAAAATGATGCATTGGGGTGCAGTGTGGGGGTGAGGGGCTGGAAGAGGATGTGGGCTGTCAGATGTGTGTGTGTTGGGGGGGTGGTGACAGGAAGTTTTGCAGGAACCTGTGGGTTTCGCTTTTGCTTTTGCATCTCAGACTAGAGGACAATCTCTGTGGCTGATGACATCTGTGGCCTCAGTTTTCCAGGCTGGGAAATGGGTGCAGCTGGTCTCTCCCTCCTCTGGGCTTATTAGTATTGGCAGATGTTGGTGATTTAATTCGCTGGAGAGGCATTGCTTGCTCTCCCACCATGCACCAGGCCCTGTGAGTAATGTCAGGAGAAAGATGACAATATACGTACATGCCACAATTTACCCAGTGCCAGGCCCAAAGCTGAGCACTGTGTATGCACCTTTGCAAAGTATACAGATGGGAAAATAGGCTCCACAGAGCAGCTGCACATGGAGCCGTGGATAGGCTGAACCCCTCCTCCGTGCATGTCTTGTCTCCTGAGCTGGTTGCTGACCTCACTCTCCTTGGCCTGCACTGTGCCTTCTGCCTGGGACGCCATTCCTGGCCCTGTGAGGCCCCGAGGTGTCATCTCTCCCTCCCTGAGCAGTTCTCCCGCCAAGGCTGGGCTGCGTTGGCGGCTCAGGCTGTGTGGGCTGATGCACTTGTCGAGAGCAATAGGAGCCGTTGCCGGGCGACTGCTGGAGTGGGTGGGGGAACCGTGTCGCTCCCAACTTCCCTCTGCCAGGGCGGGGGCTGGGGCCAGGGCACATATGGGAATTACTGGGCAAGGGTTGCGGGGGGCGCCTGGGCCAGGGGTCTGGTGGCCAGGAGGGAGCTGGGATGAAGGGAGGAAAACATGTGGGCAAAAGTTTGGCAGAACAGGGACTTCCCTGATGGTCCGGTGGGTAAGACTCAGCGCTCCCAATGCAGGGGGGGCCCCAGGTTCGATCCCTGGTCGGGGAGCTAGATCCCGCATGCCGCAACTAAAAGATCCCGTGTGCCGCAACGAAGATCCCACGTGCCGAAACGAAGACCCAGTGTACCCAAAATAAATAAATAAACAAATAAATACTTTTTTAAAAAAAACATTCTTTGAAAAAAAAAAAGTTTGGTAGAACAAGAACAGGACCCAATATGCAAGATGCTGGCTTTAGGGTTTCCAAGGATCAGATTGGCGTTTTAGGGGGATCTTGGGGAGGGGGTCTGCTCAGAGATTGGAGCAGTGGCCCTGGGAAAAGGTGCATAAAATGGAGTGGGCGCCTGCCTCAACCCACCTGTGGGTTCCAGGATCCTCTCCAACCTCTGCCTTATTTGCCATTGTTCCTGGCAGTGGCCACGATGTGGGCAAGGCTGTGGGGGCGGGATTGTGGAGCAACCTTTCCCCCCACCCCGCCCCCCACCCCGGCATTGCGCAGCATGCAGAACTACCCCCACCAGAGATCGAACCCGTGCCCCCTGCATTGGAAGTGTGGAGTCTTAACCACTGGACCGCCGGGGAAGTCCTGGGCGTGGGATTGTGAACACAGAAGCTGGAGAAGCTGGGCCAGGGCCATGATGTTGCAGAGGGGCGGTCCACCTGGGGAGCAGAGAGAGAGTGGTCGCCCCCAGCTTCCTGTCCTGCCCTGAAGCCATCACCCATGTGCTCCCAGCCGAGCAAGTGGTCCTGTGAAGCAGGAGTCCTGGACTTGTCCCCACCTTCCCCCCCAACAGCTGCCGCAGCGGGAACCGCAAGAGCCTGGTGGTAGGAACGCCCTCGCCGACCCTTTCCCGGCCCCTGTCACCCCTGTCCATCCCAACAGGTGAGCGCGGGGGCAAGCGGGGCAGGGTAGGAGTGTCCTGTCTCCACCCCCACTGACTCAGTTCCCCCCCACCTCCTCCTCAGCAGGCAGCAGCCCCCTGGATAGTCCTCGGAACTTCTCAGCTGCATCTGCTGTCAACTTCCCTTTTGCCCGGAGGTGAGTGGTCTCTGGCTTTGGGGGATGGTGTTGACATGATGGGCGAGGGGACAGGCAGGGGCATGCACCTGGTGGCTGGACCTGCCTCCTCATTAGCCTTTTCCCCACCCCTGGCCTCTGCCCTGCTGTGGTCTCTCCTCTGGCTTCCGCCCCTGGCAAATGCACACATGCACGCACGGTCTCCTGCAGCCACATCCCGAACACAGACAGGTAATTTCTATGAGCCCTCGGGGAGGGGCAGGGGGAGGGGGTGGCATGGCTTGGTCCAGGAATCACTCATTCACTGAAAGTTGTTAATTCATTTAACAAGACCTGATGGAGGACCTGTTATGTGCCAGGCACTTAGATGTCACTTATTCATTCAACAACGTTTATTCAGTGCCTGCTGGATGCCGTGCCCTACACTGGGGGCTGAGGAATGGGAGGCTGGACTTTGGCCCTCAGGGAGTCCTCAGTCTGGTGGGAGTGGCCAGCGTGTACTCCAGCAGCTGCAACTCAGAGAGCAGCTTTGATGGGGGACGTACTGGCCGCTGGTGTCAGGGAAGACTTCCCGGAGGAGGCAGCTGAAGAACAAGGAGAAAACATACAGTGGACTTGCTCACCCTGTATTCCTGTTCTTGGCCTTTTCTGAAGGTCCTTCCTCCAATGGGGCCAGGATCGGCCAGCCACAGTGCTTGCCCTTGGTCCCCACAAGCTGCAGGGGCCTTGCCTTCCTTCCAACTTCTCATTCTCTCCAGGGCCGACGGCAGAAGATGGTCCCTCGCGTCCCTCCCGTCTTCTGGCTATGGAACCAACACGCCCAGCTCCACTGTCTCGGTACCCACAAGTCCTACCTTGGCAGGCAGACAGGGGAGTGCCAGGTTGGGGGTGGGGAAGACACATCTTTGGGTTTTTTTTTTTTTTTTGCAGTATGCGGGCCTCTCACTGTTGTGGCCTCTCCAGCCGCGGAGCACAGGCTCCAGACGCGCAGGCTCAGCAGCCATGGCTCACGGGCCTAGCCGCTCCGCGGCATGTGGGATCTTCCCGGACCGGGGCACGAACCCATGTCCCCTGCATCGGCAGGCGGACTCTCAACCACTGCGCCACCCGGGAAACCCCTTTGGGATTTTTTTTTAAGGTGTTGGATAGTTATCCAATCAGCAAACATCCTGGCTGGCCCCTCTGTGCCCCATTTTGGGCAATGTTGGGGCGTCCCTGAAAGGACCCAGCCTCAGCCCCAAGGGACTCCTGGTCCGGGATACACAGATATCCTCATCCTTGTGTGGTCAGGGAAGGCCTGGTCAGAGGGGGTCTTGGGGCTGCCAAGGGAGCAGGTAGGGAAGGCTTCCTGGAAGAGGGGACATCAAAGCTGGAATTTTAAGGGATGCATAGGAGCCAGGCAGGAGAGTTACCATCTGATGACCAGCAGACAGCCTGAGCCTTGAGGGGTAATGCTGGGGTCCTGGCTGTGGCACTGACCATGAACCCATGGCCCCGATACCCCCTCCTGCCAGTCGAGCTCATCCTCCAGGGAGCGCCTCCACCAGCTTCCTTTCCAGCCGACGCCGGACGAACTATGCTTCCTGTCCAAGCATTTCCGCAGCTCAGAGAGCATGGTTGATGAGGAGGGCGGCCACCACTCACCTCGCCTTCGGCCCCGCTCCCGCAGCCTCAGGTGGGCCTCAACCTCTGACCCCAGCCCCAGCCCCTCCCTGGGCTGGCTTTGGGACCCACATCGTGGCTCCTCCTCCACCTTTGGTCCTGACCGTGCACAAGCCTGGCCTCCGGCCCTTGGCCCTCAGACCTGACTCAGCCGCCCTTCCCTGGGCTGTGTTTTGGGTCCCATGTCATAAGCCAGTTGTCCCCTCCTTCAGCCCTGGACGCGCAACAGGGGCCTTCGACAATGAGATCGTCATGATGAATCACGTGTACCGGGAGAGATTCCCCAAGGTGGGCAGCGCCTGGCGGCTAGACCAGCCCCAGCTCCCTCCGTGTTGCTGTCCCTCCAATGGCACCTGCTGTCTTCCTGGCTGCGTCCCCCCTATCTGTCCATTTCTGTTTCTCCCTGTCTCTCTGTCTCAAACTCCCCCCTCCCCCACCCGCACCTGTACACGTTGCTTCTTCTCCTCCAATCTTTGGACCCCATCGTCACATCTTCTCTCTCTCCCGCCCCCATCTGCGCATGTCGCTCCCCAGCCCCATCCAATGACCAGGTCACCCCATCTCCCCCGCTCCCTGCCCAGGCCACAGCACAGATGGAGGGCCGTCTGCAGGAGTTTCTGGCCACCTTCTCACCCGGCGCCCGGCTGGCACTGGCTGACGGCGTCCTGGGTTTCATCCACCACCAAATCATCGAGCTGGCCCGCGACTGCCTGGCCAAGTCTGGAGAGGCTCTTGTCACCTCCCGCTACTTCCTGGAGATGCAGGAGAAGCTGGAGAGGCTGCTGCAGGATGTGCGTGGGGGCAGGGGAGCGCAGGGTTTAGGGGTCCCCAAGGAGGGCAGGGCAGGACCAAGGGCTTGCGGATGACGCTACCACCCATCTGCCCCCAGGCCCATGAGCGCTCAGACAGTGAGGAAGTTGGCTTCATTGTCCAGCTTGTCCGGAAGCTGCTGGTCATCATCTCACGGCCAGCGAGGCTCCTCGAGTGTCTGGTGAGTGTCTTGGCACATGGCCAGGTGCCGGGCTGAGTCCAGGCACCCAACAGTCCTGCCGAGATACAAGAGACAGGCCCCATCGTATAGGGCTTTGAGAGGAATGCTGGGGGCTGCCGGGCTGCGGCGGGCTTCCCAGAGGAGGGGCCGGGAGCTAAGATCCCAGGGACGAGTTGGAGCCACTGGTGAGGATGCTTCAGACAGAGGGAGCGGCGTGTGCAAAGGCCTGCAGGTGGGACCAGGCCTCGGCTGACCAACCCCTCTGCACCCCCAGGAGTTTGACCCTGAGGAGTTTTACCACCTGCTGGAGGCTGCCGAGGGCCAGGCCCGCGAGGGCCAGGGCATCAAGACGGACCTGCCGCGGTACATCATTGGGCAGCTGGGCCTGGCTAAGGACCCCCTCCAGGGTGAGCTGGGGGTGGGGCAGAAAGAAGAAACTGGGGTGAGATTGCGATGGAGCCGGGATTCCAACCCATGCCCACCTGACTCCAGAGCCGCCACACTGTCCTTCCTCTCTCTTTGGCCCTGTCCTCAGCCACCTGCAGGGCATATTATGGGGAAAGTGCCCAGGATTCCGGGGTAAGGTGGCCACAAGTTGGAGCCCCTGACCTGCCAAGTCCTCAAATGCTAAGTCAGGTTGGGCCAGGGTGCATTCACGCTGTCCTGTGAATTCACAAAGCACTTTCCCAGTTCCATCCTACTGTGGCCCGGGAAGTGGGAGTCAGACGGGGCAGCCCATGGGCACAACCGAGGTGGCCGAGAACCCCCCAGCCAGGACGGGGGAACAACCGAGACATGGTGCTAGGGGAGCATTGAACCTGGCCTGGTCCAGGGGTGGTTAGGGGAGCTCTGGGAAGAGAGGATATTCAGTCTGGGGCCTGGAGGATGGAAAGGTGTGCAGATTTAGGGGAGAGAGAAAATGAACCGGGCAGGGGGAATGGTGAAGGCAAAGGTCCTGAGGTGGGTCTGTGTCTGGCGTGTTGAAAGAGCAGCGAGGAAAGGGGTATGGCTGAGGAAGGAGGGGAGCTGTGGGGAGGCGACGGGGTCAGCAGGGACCAGCCGCAGTGGCCAGCGTCCGCTGGGATTGTGCTGCCATTGTCCCCATTTAAAGCCGGAGAGACTGAGGCTCCGGGCAGATGAGATTGAGCTGGGGTTCAGGCCCAGGCGTGCCCGAGACCAGATCGCCCGTGGACTAGCCGTGTGGCTGCAGCCAACCTCTTTTCTGTCTCATGAAGATGACGCAGGTGGCACTGTGGGTGGGCCCGGGTGTCAGAGGAAACACGAAGTGGCCAGGCAGGCAGGTGGCAGCTGAGGCTGCGGGGGCAGATAATCTACCCGGCACCGCGCAGTGGGCCCACTGACAGTGGGACGGGTGGGCTGCATTTGAACCCGGGCCTCCCTCACCCCGAGGCTCACTGCCTCATCTTAGCCTTGCTCTGTGAACGCAAGACACTGTCTTCATGGCCACCGTCACTGCTGTTGTTCACCAGCTGCACACTCCCACCCGGGGCCACCCCTCTGCTAAGCCCCAGGGCTGGAAACTAAGGGGGCTCGCCTGGGCCATGCCCTGAGCTGAGGAGGATGTTAGGAGCCATCACCCAGAGGGGCAGCGTCACAGCCGGTGTTCACAGGCCCGAGACTTGGGGCCAGGGTTCAAGGTAGGCTGAGCATTCGGAGCCTGGGCTTCCCACTGGCCCTTCTAGAAGGTTCCTTAGTCGTTGTTCAGTCCAGCTTCCTGGGTTTGACCGACACCTGGACGCAGTAGGGGCTGAATGACAGTATCGTGGGAGCTGGTCAGGGGAGGCACCATTTCCCCAGCCCAGGATGAGCCCTGGAGGCCTCCGGAAGTCTCTGGGTGGTAGAGGGGTAGGGCTCAGAAACCCCATTTGAGGCTCCTCCCTCATTTTACAGAGACGGTGCCTCTGAGTCACCTTGATGACAGTGGAGGACAGCCCCCAGCACCAGCAGCAGCACCGGAGTCCCCAGAAGTAAGACGCAGAGCTTTGGCGGCCCCACCTGTCTTGTTCTTTTGACGGTAGACCAGGTGGCCGTGAGAAGGGCTGGGTTTGCTGTTTGCTGAGGTTTTGCATACAGCAGGTGCTTAATGAACGCCTGTGACTTTGGGGGGGATGGTGGGGGCAGGTGAGACTGCCCTGCCATGGAGGTTGGGCAGGGCAGGGTTGGAGGGGGCACTGGAAAGGGGAGCTTTGCAGAATGTGTAGGCGTTTTCTAGAAGGAGGGCATGCGTGGCTTAAGCAAAAGCTCAAACTCGGAAGCTGAGTTTGAGAAGTTTGTATAGGAGAAGAGGTAGCGTCAGGTGCCAGGACCAGCAGTTGGGACTTGGGGGCAGGAAGAACACAGCCTGCTCAGCAGTGGGGCAGGACCCTGACCCCTCTTGCTACCCACCCCCCAGAGTCGTGCCCTGGTCGGCCCTTCACGGAGGAAGCCCTGTGAGAGCGACTTCGAGACTATCAAACTCATTAGCAACGGGGCCTATGGGTGAGTCCTTGGGTACCCCGTAGACCCCTTTCTCAGATGCCCATGGGGATGGCTGAAGCCCACACAGCCCCTGAGTGTGCAGACAGGGAAACTGAGGCCTGAAGAGGGAAGTGGAGGCACAAAACAGCAGGGGCATGGCCTTGGAAGGGCTTGTCCGTGATCTAGGTCCTTACTTAGCCCAGGTGTTTGGGGTTCTAGGAATCTGGGGACTGAGCAAGGGCAAAGATGGCCACACGATGGCAGTAGCGTGCGCCAAGCATTCTTTAAGTGCCGCTTTGACGGATTTGCTTTGGGGGAGGGGGGAGGAGTCCCTTACAGCGTAAGACCGTTGTGGGGTCTGGGACGAAGGAGGGCTTGCAGAGGAGGCTTCTGTGTCCAGGCTTATGTGTCCGCAGCACAGTGAGGGTGGGGGGGGTCTCTGGGTCTGAGAGCTCTACAGGGCAGGAGTGGCTTGGGGTCTTTAATAGCCCCAGCATTTATCTTATCTACGAGGTATGCAAAACCAGCAGGCTCTAAATGGCTAAAAGTCTGCTTATTTGACTTGTAGTTAAAGCGATTTGAGTGTGTGCCAGCGGGGCTTTTGAGCTAACGTGTCTCAGTCGGCTGTGAAGAAATAAACAACCTAAGGGTCATCTTTGGCTCTTTGTATGACACCAGGGAGAGTGGCTTAAACCCACGGGGTGGCCGCTTTGGGAGAAGGGAGGGCCGGGTAAAGAGAACAGGTGTCCCCAGTGGAGGGCACAGCACAGGCAAGGGCACAGCACAGGCAAAGGCACAGCGGGTTGGGTTCTGGACCCAGGTCGGGTCCCAGTGCTTGCCGGGACCTGGATCTCGGGCCTCAGCGAGCCCGGCTCCCCC
>NW_020175432.1:2598416-2619499 GCF_003031525.2 Neophocaena asiaeorientalis asiaeorientalis
CTTTGCCATCAAGAAGATCAACAAGCAGAACCTGATCCTTCGCAACCAGATCCAGCAGGTCTTCGTGGAGCGCGACATCCTCACCTTCGCTGAGAACCCGTTTGTGGTCAGCATGTTCTGCTCCTTTGAGACCCGGCGCCACCTCTGCATGGTTATGGAGTATGTGGAAGGTGCGGTCACTGGGGCTTGCATGCCTCCAGAGCAATGGAGAGCTTACTCCTGATCCAGAAGAAATACCTTATCCCTCCTTTGATCAAGCCCGCAGTCTGCTCTGTCCTCCATGGGGTCCCAGCCTGCCTTGGGGGACCCTCAGTCTGTGGTGGGGGACCCAGCCTCAGGGAGTTGGAACTGGGGGATCCCAAAGAGAAGTTTGAGGGCAGAACCCTAGGGTATAGGGGTAGGATGGACGGCCTAGGCAGGAGGGACTGGTGGGCAAGGGCCTAGAGGCTAGAGCAGCGAAGGGAGGGAGGCATGTGTCAGAAGGACTAGGGGGGTTGGGGGCCAGGATGAGGAGTTGTGGGATCAGGTTTGCAGTTCAGGAAAGAGCAGGGCCTTCAGGTAAGTGCAGGACATGAATTTACCAAGCGGCTGCCGGGTGAGCAGAGGAACATGCCCTTAGGAGGCACCAGCTGTGTACAGGGGAAGGGACTGTGCACTTAACAGAGCTGCTGCCCTGGCAGGGGAAAATCAGAAGGCAGGGTCTGCCTATCCTCCCGCACCTCCCAGGTCCCCACCCCAATTCAGGACAGATTGGAGACACTTTCCAAAAGGTGGGGAGGGCACATAGGCACAAATCTGGGCACGGCTGTAGAGCCGAGGGCCTCTGTGAGCACGTCCACCCCTCTGCAGGCGGCGACTGTGCCACTCTCCTAAAGAACATGGGCCCGCTGCCCGTGGATATGGCCCGCATGTACTTCGCCGAGACGGTGCTCGCGCTGGAGTACCTGCACAACTATGGCATCGTGCACAGGGACCTGAAGCCAGACAAGTGAGTGGGCCTGGCTCTCAGGGGGCGGGGCTCAGAGTAGCCTGGGGGCGGGGCCTCTGAGTGGGTCTGGGACTGCTCAGGAGCCCCACCGTCTAGATTCTCCTGGCATCATGGGCCCCCTGCTGGTAGAAAGCAGGGATCTTGGCAATGTTGAGCACCTGGTGTGTACTGAAGAGAGCAGGTATTTAACAGGCATCTGCTGTGTGCAGGGGAAGGACTGCACTTATCGAGGTGCTGGCCAGGCAAAGTGAGGGGGCACAGACTGGACAGGGGAAGGGACCATGCACTCACAGAGCTGCTGCCACACAAGGGAAGTGAACGTGCACTTATGGGGCACCAGCTATATACAAAGAGCAGGGACATACACTTTGCAAGACCTTATGTGTAGAGAAAGGGACTGCATGTCTTGAGCTCCTGCTGTGTGTTAGTGCAGGGAAGAAAGAGGGTCCTAGAGTGTTTATTTTATCCTAGTTTCTAGTAAGCACCTACTGAGTGCCTGGTGCTCTCTGGGTGACTGAAAAACGCAACTGTGGGTGTAAATAATCCCTCATGCTTTGTAACCCTTTCATAACTTTCAAAGCACTCTTCCGTACATTAGTTGAGCACCTCCTGTGTACAGAGGAAAGGGCTGCTCTTTCATCAAGTGCCCTTTGGATACCAGGCAAGAAGTATGAGTTTCTCAGGTACTTGCCATGTGGAAGTGCGGACATAAGCGTTAAGAATCTGCATGTTTTCAGGGCATCTTGTAGTTTGCAAGTGGCTTAGAAAACAAGGCACCTGTATTTGGCACCTGCTGTATACCTGGGCCTGTGCTCACCATTTTCAGGAACCCAGACGGCGGCATAACTAACTTCTCACACACTGATGACCCTTTTGAGTTTATAAAGCACATTTTTTAGCTGGTGTGTATTTACTGGGCACCAGCTGTGTAAAGGTGATCAGAACAACAGTTATTAGGCAATGACTGTGTGTCAGTCCCCGAACACTGCAGCTATCTTTTTATAAAGTTTTTATGTTGAGGTCAGCATGCATCGATCACCTACTGTGTGCCAGGGACATGGGTCCCTTTCCAATGGAGGTACTTGCTATGTGGAGGCGTGAAGAGCCCTGCATGTTTTCAGGGCCTTAAGAGCCCTGCATGTTTTCAGGGCATCTTGTTTGCGAGTGACTTAGAAAACAAAGCAAATGTGTGTTGGCATCTGCTGTGTACCTGGGCCTCTGTGCTCGACGCTCTAAGGCTGCTTGCTTTGTGCCCATTGGGCCTCTGTGGGATCATCCTGGAGTGGGATCTTCCAAGTGTCCCCAGGGCAGGGCCTGCCCCTCCCAAGCTCAGGACCCTCTTCTGAAAATCGGTGTGGGAAGGTGCAGCCCTGGAGGGTTCAGGGAGGGATAGGCCCACACAGTAGGTGCTCCAGAAAAATATTTTTTCCTCTTTGCTTCGGAAAATTTCAAATACACCCCAAGTCAGGAGAAGGTACATTTGTTTGCTAGGGTTGTCCTAACAAAGTACCACAGACTCGGGGGCTTAAACAACAGAAATTTATTCTCACAGTTTTGGAGGCCAGAAGTCCAAGGTCAAGGTGTCGGCAGGGCCGTGCTCCCTCTGAAGGTGATGGGGAAGGATGTGTTCTAGGCCTTTCTCTCGGTTTCTGTTAGTCCCTAGGCTGTGGTGCTCCTCCTGTGTGCGTGTCTGTGTCCAAATTCCCCCTTTTTATTTTATTTATTTATTTTTTACTTTTTAAAATATTTATTTGGTTGCACTGGGTCTTGGTTGCGGCAGGTGGGCTCCTTAGTTTCGGCCCGCCAGCTCCTTAGTTGCGACACGCATGGGGGATCTAGTTCCCTGACCAGGGATCGAACCTGGGCCACCTGCATTGGGAGCTCTGAGTCTTAACCACTGGACCACCACAGAAGTCCCCAGAAATTTATTTTTAAATGGGTAGATGTCCCCAGGAGGTGCGTGAAAATGTGACTTTATAAAATAAAGCTGGCGCATATCATTTTATCACTTAAAATATTTATATCCTTAAGCTTGCAGGAGAACATGAACCGCAGCACGCATGGTAGGTGTGTAAGTTTTAAAAAACTGGTGCGCCCATGAGAGGCACAAATATTTCCGTACACAGCAGGTGCTAAAGACATGTTCACTTAACAATAGGCGCTTACAGAGTATTCAGTTTGTTAAAATCATGGATGCTCATACAAGAATATGCTGTAGATCCCCCCCAGGAAGTGTTCACGAAACGTTTTCATGCCCAGTGGGGACATGCTGTGATTCTCAGGAACTTAACTTTTGCACAGCGGAGTATACAGTAGATGCTTAAGAGCAACACCAGATGCACCCAGTTGGTGCACAGAGATGTTTGCCAAATTTGTAATATTGCCCAAGACCCGCTGCTTCTTTCAATAACGTGATCAAGCACAGGCAGTGCTTTCTGATCCAGGGAGGGGTCGGGCCACCTCCTGTAGGACCAAGTTCTGGGGGGGCGAGGGGGTGGGAGCAGCCAGGCACCTCGGGCCCCCCAGCCCTGAGCGCACCACCCGCCTGCCCACAGCCTGCTCATCACCTCGCTCGGCCACATCAAGCTAACTGACTTCGGCCTGTCTAAGATCGGGCTCATGAGTATGGCCACCAACCTCTACGAGGGCCACATCGAGAAGGACACTCGGGAGTTCGTGGACAAGCAGGTGGGCGGGGCTGCCTCCCTCTGCCCGAAGCCTGAGCCCAGGACATGGGGAGACTTTGCAGCAAAAAGGAGAAAAGAAACTATCCCTGTAATTCTACCCACACTTCCCACCCTGGCTGGGGGCGGTCTTTCATTTCCCTGTCCCACCTGGCCCAGGTATGCGGGACGCCTGAGTACATCGCCCCCGAGGTGATCTTCCGCCAGGGCTACGGGAAGCCAGTGGACTGGTGGGCCATGGGCGTCGTCCTCTACGAATTCCTGGTGGGCTGTGTGCCATTCTTCGGAGATACCCCTGAGGAACTCTTTGGCCAGGTGGTCAGTGGTGCGTTCCCCCTGCCCTGTCGCCCCAGGTTTAAGTCTCAGCCCCACTTTGGCTCCGGTCGGTGGTCCTCCCTGCCTTTGCCGGGGAGGGGAGCAGGCCCACTTGTGGATTGGGCACGTATGGCGTGCCCGGCCCCAGCTGAGCCCTGGGGACACAGCCAAGGGTGAGAGGGACAGTAAGGGAGATAAATAAGCAAATTATGGAGCAATCAGAGGCAAAAAATGCCGAGGAGGGAAGGAAGCAGGGAGAAGGGAGGGGGCGGGGGGCGGGTGCAGGGGTGCTATATTAAATAGAGAGTCATGCAGGGCCACACTGGGTGATGTGTGGGCAAAGACTTAAAGGAGCGAGAGGGAGTCACAGAGATGGATGAAGGGAAGGTGCTCAGGGCAGAGGGCACAGCCAGAACAAAGGCTGTATGGGACCAAGCCTGGTAGTGAAGGAGCAGAGGAGGCTGATGGCTTGGAGCATAGAAAGGGGAGGTGGTAGGAGGTGCTAGGAAGCGCTATCCTCAGTCCCTCATTCCCTCCTCTCATTTTAGATGAGATCATGTGGCCAGAGGGGGATGAAGCCCTTCCAGCTGACGCCCAGGACCTCATCACCAGGCTGCTCCGACAGAGCCCCCTGGACCGTCTGGGCACTGGTACGTAGGTGTGGGTGAGGCCCAGGTGGGTGGGATGGGGGCTGGGGTAAACAAGAGCTCTATTTGAGAGGCTGCATAGAGGAGGGGGACTTGAAACTGGGGTTTTGAAGGATGCATAGGAGCTCACCAAGAACTAGCATAAGATTTTGAAGAGTAACAGGTAGCTGGGTCTGGTTCAGACAAGGGGCACTGAGGCTGTGTATATGAGCCTGCCAGGTCGCCATGGGCTGTGTCCTACGGTCCCCAAGGCCCAGCCCAGTGGATCCCACTGTCCCAAGTTTCCCCAGCCACCAAAATATTGATTAAGGGACTATTTAATATTCATGCAGCCACCCATTATGTGGCCACTACAGATCACAGTCAGGATGCAGCTTGGCCACTGGAGAGGACTATGGGGGCTGAGGTTGGGGAACAGGATACAGTCAGCTCTGCTTCATGCAGTCAGCTCTGCTCCATGGGGTAGAAACATGTGGAAAAAGCCCTCTCCTAAGGTTCTGGGGTTTCTCCAGGTGATGGGATCTCAGAGTCCAGCAGAGGGAAGAGCAGGGCCTGGGTTCTAGCCCTAGCTTGGTTCCCCTGTGGGCTCTTAAAGGATGGCTCGTTTCCCCTCCCATCTTTCTGGTTCTGTGTTGGCCAAGTTTGGGTTCATAATTGGCCCAGGGGGCCATGGGGGGTGGGGACCAGCAGGGCTCAGCCAGGCATGTCTGCAGGAGGCACCCACGAAGTAAAGCAGCACCCCTTCTTCTGGACACTGGACTGGGCGGGGCTTCTGCGACACAAGGCCGAGTTTGTGCCGCAGCTTGAAGCTGAGGACGACACCAGCTACTTTGACAGTAAGCAGGGGTCCAGGAGGTGGCCTGTGCTGTCCCACGATCTCCTGGGGTGGTGAGGGGTGTCTAACACGGTCTCCACCCCAGCTTCGTGCCTCGCCTTGGGCCTGGAGCTTCCAACTTCCTGAGCTTTCCAAGAAGCTGGGGCATGTCTGCTGGCTGCCCCCCTGCCCGGATTTCCTATGCGTCTGAGCTCAGGAGGCTGTCGCACCACCTTGGGTTGCGGGAGGGGAAACCAAAGCACGGCATGTGGCAGCCCTTGCCTGGGGGTCCCCCAGCAGGTTCAGCCTCCTGAGTGTCAGCCCTGACCAGGCATGGAGCCCTGCCTGTCATACAGGAGGGTGGGGTGCCTCACTCAGCTTTGGTGGAGGGGGTCCCCTCAAGCACTTGAGGTGAGCTCAGACAAATCTCCTTCTCCCCACTCGGTGCTCTGGCCAAACACAGAGTAAACGCCCCCGGCTTCCAGTGCCTCCTCCAGAACTTGATGTGTGATCTTGGGCATGTCAGAGATCCTCTCTGAGCATCTGTTTCCTTTTCTGTAAGATGAGGAACATCCTTTATGTTTGAGATGCACAATTTTACCTAACTCTGGGTAACCCATCTTAAGGGTGAGGAAACTGAGACACAAGAATTCCCATCCACAGTCCCACAGCTTTTAGGAACACAACTGGGATTTATTCCCAGATACTAAATCTGCCGCCCAAGCCTCCTCTGGTCCTTAAACATACCAAGCCTGGTCCCACCACAAAGCCTTTGCCCTGACAGTGTCTCCCGACCTGGGAGGCCCTCTCCACATCACCCCACAGCCCCTGTGTCCACCTCCCCCAGCATCAGGTGGGCTGCACATGCCTTTCCCTCCCGCAGCACGCTCAGAGCGTTACCGTCACCTGGGCTCTGAAGATGACGAGACGAATGATGAGGAGTCATCCACAGAGATCCCCCAGTTCTCATCCTGTTCCCACCGGTTCAGCAAGGTGAGCCTGGGCCCTGGATGTAGCTAGTGCTCAGGAAACAGGGCAAGATGTTTGGGGGTTTTTTTCTTTTTTTTATTGTAGTGAAATACATGTAACGTAAAATAGACTATTTTAGCTATTTTAAACTGTACATACAATTCAGTGACATTTAGTACATTCGCAATGTTGTGCAACCGTCACCTGTATCTAGTTCCAGAACATTTCCATCATCCCCAAAGGGCAACCTTGTACCCGGCTGCAGTCACTCCTCGTCTCCCCCTCCCCCGGCAACCACTCATCTGCTTTCTGTCTCTATGCATTTACCTGTTCTGGACATTTCACATACATAGAATCATACGCTATGTGGGACCACTGGGGAATTCCCTGTGTCTGGCTTCTTAAGGTTGATCCACATGGTAGCATGTGTCAGTGCTTCATTCCTTGTTATGGCTGAATAATATTCCATTGTGTGGTTGGACCATATTTTGTTTTATCCACTCATCAGTTGATGGACGTTTGGGTTGTTTCCACTTTGGGGCAATTGTAAATAGATCTGCTATGCTGGGTGTTATATTATAGCCTCATCAGCTTAACTTGAGTTCCTTCCTTTGTTTATAATTTGATTTTAAAACCTGCACTGCTTATGGGTCTGGGCCCCAGGCAGGAAACCCCAGCTGTGGCCCCTTGGTAGCCAGGCTGCTCTGAGCCTCAGTTTCTCCACCTGTACAGTGGGCTAAAGACTCTACGTCTTGGGCTTCCCTGGTGGTGCAGTGGTTGAGAGTCCGCCTGCCGATGCAGGGGACACGGGTTCGTGCCCCGGTCCGGGAAGATCCCACATGCCGCGGAGCGGCTGGGCCCTTGAGCTGGGGCCGCTGAGCCTGCATGTCCGGAGCTTATGCGCCGCAACGGGAGAGGCCACAGCAGTGAAAGGCCCGCGTACCGCAAAAAAAAAAAAAAAAAAAAAAACTGTACGTCTTTAGAGATGTGGTAAGTAAGCATCTGAGGAAGTGACTCAGGGAAGTGTCAGGCATGTAGGAAACACTCAACTAAGCCGTCCCCCACGAATGCGCTTGTTGTTATGGTTTTTTTGTTTCTGTTTTTTTTTTTTATGATGTAGACCTTTTTTTTTTTTCAGGTACTATCTGAATTTATTGAAGGGCTTCTTAATCTAGGGTTTGTGAACTTGCATGGGAATAAATTACATCTTTATTTTCACTAATCTCTAACTGAAATTTGGTATGTTTTCCAATTGTAATATAAGCAACAAATCACAGTAATATTAGCATGACCTTGACTTTGTCACCAATACAAATCATGGATTTTTCACATCACGCTGGAGTCATTGTAAAATACCTTTCAAGTTCAAAACTACTTCAAAATTATGGTACTTATGAGACCTGCTAGATCTTGTTATTTAATGCATTACTAAAGAGGCACGTATAGTACCATATTGCTGGTTTAAAAAATATTCTAATATTATTTTAATATAATCAGCCTCACTTGCAACCTGACCTATTTCATTTGATGCATTTAAAAATATTACTCTGAGGGCTTCCCAGGTGGCGCAGTGGTTGAGAGTCCGCCTGCCGATGCAGGGGACACGGGTTCATGCCCCGGTTTGGGAAGATCCCACATGCCACGGCGCGGCTGGGCCCGTGAGCCATGGCCGCTGAGCCTGTGCGTCCGGAGCCTGTGCTCCGCAGCGGGAGAGGCCACAGCAGTGAGAGGCCCGCATACCGCAAAAAAAAAAAAAAATATTACGCTGAGAAGAGGTCTGTAGGTGTTACCACTTTGCCAAAGGGGCTCATGTACAGAAATCCATGCTTGTCATGATGGTAGCAGCTCCTCCTCAGAAGCCTCAAGGGCCAGAGCTCTGCCCAGAACTCCCCTTCGGATGTGGACCATTTTTTAAAGTCGTTATTGAATTTGTTTCGATATTGCTTCTGTTTTATGTTTTGGTTTTTTGGCTGCAAGGCATGTGGGATCTCAGCTCCCTGACCAGGGATTGAACCCACACCCGCTGCATTGGAAGGCGAAGTCTTAACCACTGGACTGCCAGGGAAGTCCCGTTACTGTTATTTTTAATTGCTTCCCAGGTCTACAGCAGCTCTGAGTTCCTGGCCGCCCAGCCCACCCCAACCTTTGCTGAACGGAGCTTCAGTGAGGACCGGGAGGAAGGGTGGGAGCGCAGCAGTGAGGGGGACTATGGGCGCCGGCTGAGCACCACCGAGGTCCGGTAGGTGGGCTGGGGAGTATAAGCAGGTCCAGCTTCCAAACCTGCTGAGAGGTGGAGCCACAAAGTCTTAACATTGGAAAGAGCTTCCCAGTGGCCCAGTAGAAAAGGGCAAAACATATTGGCCAGCCTGTCAGACCCCTGCCAACCTGGCCCCTATCATCACTCTCTTTGGCTTTGCATTCCTAACCACACTAAACCTAAAGCAGCCATGTACCATCACACTGCTAGGCTTTTGCTTGTGCTGTTTCCTCTGCCCAGAATACCCTTTGCTCATGAAGTCCCTTTCATCTTTCAATGTCCAAACTCACAGAAATAATCAATGTTTGCTAGAGGATGGGCGTTGGAAGCTGGGTTTTAAAAATTGAATAGGAGTTCTCTGGGAGGTCACAGAGGACAGAGCAGGCAGAGGGAACTCACCTTATATTTACAAATTACCTCTGACTCTAGGCTGAGAGTTAAGGTATGGTCACTAGGGGAGACTGGGTGTCCTGGGGTGAGGGCACCTGGCAGGTGTGACTCAGGCTCTTCCCTGCTACAGGCTGAGGTCCTGCACATCCTCCGGTTCCTCCTGCCACTTACCCTTTTCCCAGCCTGAGCGGGGCCCTAGCCCATCTTTCCTGAACACCATCAACCTGGACACGATGCCCAAATTTGCCTTCTCATCAGAGGATGAGGGAGTCGGCCCAGCTCCTGTGGGCCCCAAAAGGCCCGTCTTCATTCTCGGGGAGCCCGACCCACCCCCAGCAGCCACCCCAGTGTTGCCCAAGCCCTCAAGCCTTTCTGGTAGGTGGAATCCAGGGTGGGAGGGATGGTGTCATGGAGAGTTTCCCACAGGAGGGACTATTTGAGATGGGTTTTGAAGGATGAGTAGGAGTTCTCTAGAGACAACATTCACTTGTGTAACAAAGGCCTCAGTCTGGGGGTGATACCCCCCAGCTTCATTGGATTAGGATGGGAGAGAGGAATTGAACTGGGGAGCTCCAAGAGTGGGAGTTAGGAATCTGACTGGGGTGAGGGGAAGGCTTCTTGAAGTAGGGGACTTGAAGAGTGGAGCTTTCCAGGGAAAGCAGTGAAAGAAAGGTGTGCAGGAAGAGGGAATGCCTGAACAAAGGCCAGGAGGCTGGACTGTGTACACACCGACCAGGGAGGAAGGGGCTTTGCCTTCTGAGGGCAGAAGGGCCAAGTGGTGAGATGGGGGAGGGGCAGACTGACCCCCCGACCCTGCTGATCCCCGTAGCTGACACAGCTGCCCTCAGCCACGCGCGCCTACGAAGCAACAGCACCGGTGCACGACACTCTACGCCGAGGGCCCTGGATGCCGGCCGGGGCCGCCGCCTTGGGGGCCCGAGAGACTCAGCCCCTGAGAAATCCAGGACCTCCCCCAGCGGTGGTCGCGTGCCCAAGTCAGCCTCAGTGTCTGCCCTGTCGCTCATCATCACGGCAGGTGACGCCCATGGCCCAGCCTCATCTTTGCTTGTCTGTCCATGTCCATTTTAACCACGGAGTAGGGGCTGCTTTGGCCAGCGGGAGCTGGAGGGGGTCCCTCCAGGTGATGTGTCCCCAGGCACAAAGCTCCCAGGGCTGCTGTTCGGGGCTGAGCCCAGGAGATAGGAAGCAGCTGGGGAACTGGCATTCCTGGCAGCGGGCACTACATGTGCAAAGGCCTGGAGGGGAAGGGGGAGGGTGTTCGGGGCATTGGAGTGGCAGCAAAGCAGCCAGAGTGATCAGTGTGGGGACTTCCCTGGTGGTCCAGTGGTTAAGACTCTGAGCTTCCACTGCAGGGTCACAGGTTCGGTCCCTGGTCCAGGAACTAAGATCCCACATGCTGCGCCGTGCGGCCAAAAAACAAAAACAGAAACAAACTGACTGATCGGTGTGGAGGGAGGGGAAGGTGCCTTGTGAGGGGACCCACAAGGGAGTGACCCCCCTCCCTGAACCTCGTCCCTGCAGATGACGGTAGCGGCGGCCCCCTCATGAGCCCCCTGTCCCCACGCTCGCTGTCCTCAAACCCGTCGTCACGCGACTCCTCTCCAAGCCGAGACCCTTCCCCCGTGTGTGGCAGCCTGCGGCCCCCCATTGTCATCCACAGCTCGGGCAAGAAGTATGGCTTCAGCCTGCGGGCAATCCGCGTCTACATGGGTGACAGTGACATCTACACCGTGCACCATGTCGTGTGGGTGAGTTGGCCCTGGGATGGGCGGGAACAGCCAGACCTGGTTTGAGTCCCAGCTCTGCCCTGGCAAGGCGCCTCCCTTTTGGAGCTGCATTTGTTAGTCTTGGAAAGCAAGCGAGTACTCATTGCCTATGAGGTTTTGGAGCCCAGGGCAGGGAACTGATGCCACCTGTGTCTTAATGGTCCTTGTCAGTTATGGGGAGAGGACTGAGCAAGAGGGATGGAGACCTCAAGTGGGCACAAAGCTCCCGCACAGTGTTTTGTCCTCCCTCCCCCAGCCCAGGACCTGTCCTCTCCCTACTGGTCTCTGAAAGGTCTGGGAAACCAGGCAGTGTGAAAGGCAGCAGCTTGCTGGGGGCCTGTAGCTGACTCAGCTGGGCTGGGGTCTCTAGCTCTGGGGCCCAGGCCACTGACCCCGCTATCTGCCCCCACCCCCAGAGTGTGGAGGAGGGAAGCCCTGCCCAGGAGGCAGGCCTGCGGGCCGGGGACCTCATCACCCACATCAACGGGGAGTCGGTCCTGGGGCTGGTGCACATGGACGTCGTGGAGCTACTGCTGAAGGTGCAGGCCCCCAACCCCACCCCAGCCTCCACCCCAGAGCCTCCACCCCCGTCCATCCTCAGGGCCCCTGGATCTCCCAACACTGCCCACCCTCTGGGCTGCTCCTGTGACCTCCATCCCTACGCCTTGGCCTCAGCTCCCAAGTCTGTGTGGTTCCCCCCGTCCAACCATACCACTCCGCATTCGGCCCTGCATGCCCCGTCCCCTCTGCCTCAGAGCCACTCCTCCAGGAAGCCCTTCCTGCCCCCTGAGTGCCCCTTCTCCTGACCTTGCCTCTGGCCCACCCTGACTCTGTGGGGCTGGCGGTATCTGTACCGTCTTGGCCTCCTGCCTCCCCTCAGACCAAGGGTCCTCGGGGGCTGAGGCCTAGAGGCGGGGAGGTGGACACAGGTGAGGAGGCAGACCCCTAGTTGGATAGCTCCCGGGACCAGTGGGTGGGTAGATGGCTCATTGGATGGATGGACAGATGGCAGACATCCATCTTTGGCCCAATGAGTGGTGGGGTCATTAGGTAAGAAGCGGGTGGTTAGGATCCGGGGCTTCCAATGGATGAGTAGATGGGTGGGTGGGTGCATGGACGGCTCGTTGGATGGAAGGCACACAGGCGACCCCTTGCCATCCCTCCTGCAGAGTGGCAACAAGATCGCCCTTCGGACCACACCCCTGGAGAACACCTCCATCAAGGTGGGCCCTGCACGGAAGAATGTGACCAAGGGCCGCATGGCGCGCAGGAACAAGCGGAGCCGAAGGCGGGAGACGCAGGAGCGGTGAGCGGCGGCCTGGCTGCCGGGGAGGGTTCATGCAGGACCTGTGGCACATTTGGGCGGCCCGGGCCGCTGGGGGCAGGGGTTTTGAAGAACCTGGGTTCCTAACCCCCAGGCGGAAGTCGCTCTTCAAGAAGATCTCAAAACAGTCGTCCGTGCTGCACACCAGCCGCAGCTTCTCTTCCGGCCTCCACCACTCCCTGTCATCCAGTGAGAGCCTCCCGGGCTCACCCACCCACAGCCTCTCCCCCAGTCCCACCACGCCCTGCTGCAGCCCGGCTCCCGATGCCCCAGCAGGTGGGTGCACCCCCAGGACCACCCTGGGAAGAACAGCCCCTTAGGGCTGTGGTGGTCAGCCCAGCGGGGGAGTGAGCAGAGTTGGGAGGCTGGAATGACCTGATGTGTGACAGCCTCAAAGGCAGTCTGGGATGGGCAGGGAAGGTTGTGCCCAGCAGACGGAACATCATGAACAAAGGGGATCCAGACAGGAGAGATGTGAAAGCTAGAGGGAGGCTAGGGAGAGGGGATTGGGGGATGGATAAGGCCGAAGAGCTGGGCTTAAATTGGGGGGCAGTAGGGAGCCATGGAGGGTGAGCCAGAGAGGGCATGGAAAGATTGTTCTGGAGCAGGAAAGGATGGTGACTTGGCCCAACCCTGAGGGTCCCCAGTCTGTGAGAGACAGACAGAGGTGGACACCCCTAGTCCCACTGGGTTAGCATCAGACTAGAGAGACAGTCTGGGGCAATCCACAGAGGCAGGGAAGGCCTCCTGGAGGAGAGCCACCAGGAAGCCCTCCCTGCCTTCTGGGGACCCCAACTGCTATCTCTCCCTCTGGCCTACCCTGACCTCATGGGGCTGGGGGTGTCTGTGCCATCTTTGTCTTTCTCAGATCAGGCATCCTCAGGGGCTGAGGCCTAGGGGTGGGGAGTGGACACAGGCAGAAGCAGGGCCCTTACTGGATAACTTCCAGAACCAGTGGGTGGATGGCTCATGGGATGGATAGATGGACGGTGGGCAGGTACCTTTGGCTGAATGAGTCAGTGGGTCATTTAAGTGAGAAGTGGGTGAAGAGGAGCTAGGGCTTTGATGGATGAGTAGGAGTCCACCAGATCTAAGCCAAAGGAAGAGCCTGTGCAAACAAAGGAAACACCAGGCCTGATGGGTGGCCACAGGGAACAGTGTGGGCTTTTGGCAGTCAGTCTTAGGGCCCCACCTCGAGGCTGGCACATTGAGGCTGGTGGCCCTGACCCTCCCGTCACCCACAGACACAGTGTCTCCACCCAGCGCATCCCCAAGCTCCAGCAGCCCTGCATCTCCGGCTGCCGCTGGCCACACCCGACCCAGCTCCCTGCATGGCCTGGCCACCAAGCTTGGGCCACCCCGCCCCAAAGCCGGCCGCCGCAAGTCCACCAGCAGCATCCCGCCCTCCCCGCTGGCCTGCCCGCCCGTGCCAGCGCCCCCACCCCGCTCACCCTCACCCCTGCCAGGGCACCCGCCTGCGCCTGCCCGGTCCCCAAGGCTGCGCCGAGGCCAGTCGGCTGACAAGCTGGGTACAGGTGAGCGGCTCGACGGGGAGCTGGGGCGCCGCAGCCGCGGGCCAGACTCCGAGCTGGTGGTCATGCGACGGCTGCATCTGTCCGAGCGCCGAGACTCATTCAAGAAGCAGGAGGCTGTGCAGGAGGTGAGCTTTGATGAACCACCTGAGGAGGCCACTGGGCCACCCACCTTGGTGCCGCAGATCGCCGTGGAGGGCGCTGAGGCTGTGCCAGGAGCCCTTGGACCCTCTGAGAAAGACTAATCCCTCCTACCCATCCTCTCCCCGGCCTGGAAGTCAACGCATTTTTTGTGGAATGTGTTTTCCATAAATTGACACCTGGATGGAGACTGAGCCACCAGCCTCTGACACCTGGAAGATGAGAAGCGATCGCGTTTCTTGCTGGAAGGTGCCTCCCTCATGTTCTGGAGCCGATAAATCAGGGGGCCACAGGGGCAGGCAAGGGAGACTAGGGTGGCATTGTAAATAGCAGCAAATCCCTGCAGCTAATTTATTACGTTTTATAAGCGATAGCCAGACTGAGCTGCCACTGTTAAGGCAGCTGCCCAGGTCTTGTCCCATGCACTTGGGACCCATCTGTAGACCCTGCCCCCTGGGCTGAGAAGGAAGCACTTTGGACAAGTCAACGTGTATTCGTGTTTTATGGTTTTTCTGTACTTTTAAAGTTTTTTTGTGTGACTTGATCCCACCCCTGACTCAAGACCCGCAGATTTGAAGGGATGCAGCCAAGCTTACCTGTCCAGGCCCAGTTTGGATGACTTGGAGATTCCGTAAACAATTCCCCTCCACCACAAAACAAAGTAATCTTGATGATGGACTGGATTCTGAAGGCTACTTCCTACCATCATAGCCTCCATCCCTAGGCCAGCCATGCTAGAGTCTGCCTCCAGTCCTATAGGCTTAGGAGGTGTGGGAACTGGGGCTTTGATATATGAGTAGAAGTTCACCAGATCTAGGCAGAGGGGTCACCTGCGTCACAAGCAGACACTGATGCCCCAGGAGGCAGAGGCCTCAGAGGACACTGCCAGGGTAGGAGAAGACCCTGGACAAGATTTTTTGTATTTGATGCCCACCAGGGTGAGAACTTGACCATGATGTGTCTGAAACAGCCCCTGGGGGGGTGCCCTCGATATGCCAGAGCCTTGTAGGGCTGAAATTCGAGTGAGAAAAATCCAACTGGGGGGCAGTGAGGCCCAAGTTGGAATCTTGGCTTCACTGTTTGGCTCTGGGAAAATGACTTCCCCACTCTGTGCCTCAGTTTCCTTGTGTTTACAAAACAAATCCCAACGACTATTAAGCACCTACTGTATGCCAAGCGCTTTACTTGTGGCTTTTCCCTCAGCCAACCTTGAGAAGGCTGGAGGTGGTGTCGTCATCCCCATTTTACAGACAAATAACTAAGGCCTGGCAAGGCGTGGAGACTTGCCCCCACCATTGCCTGGAAAGAGTCATGCAGCCAGGCCCTGTCCTGGGCATTGTAGTCAAGGGAGCTGGAATGGAGAATCTGTTGTCAGATACAGCCGACTCCAGCTCCAGCTCTCTCCCCTGTAATGCTGTGTGACCCACTGGGCATCTCAGAGTCTCCATTTCCCATTCAGAGGTGCCCAGCAAGATCACCGTACCCCACAATGGTGAGGGCACTTTCCAGGCACTGCAGCCCACTCTGTGTTCTCTCTGGAGACATCCGTGCAGCACTGCCTGGTGTTGAAACTAGATCAAGGCTGTGCATGACTTGCTCCCACCTTCCATCCCGGAGCTGACGGTGAATAAAAGCCCACATTTACAAAGAAGAGGTCCAATGTCTGGATTTGTGAGGGGCCAAGAAAAGGGTAAGGGAAGAGTGGGGTGGGGGGCGGGATGAAAACAGACCCTTGGCTCAAAGTCACTTGAAGTGGTTTTTGTTCTTTGTTTTTGGCGGTACGCGGGCCTCTTACCGTTGTGGCCTCTCCCGTCGTGGAGCACAGGCTCCTGACGTGCAAGCTCAGCGGCCATGGCTCACGGGCCCAGGCGCGCCGCGGCATGTGGGATCTTCCCGGACCGGGGCACGAACCCGTGTCCCCTGCATCGGCAGGCGGACTCTCAACCACTGCGCCACCAGAGAAGCCCTTGAAGTGGGCTTTGAAGGCTGCTGGGAATTCACTGTTGAGATTCTTCCTGATGCCTTCTCTGGTCCTAGCCTCCTGCTGCCCTCCTGCTGCCCTGTCTGAATTGAGTACCCATCATGGGCTCTGTCCTTAGAAGCTTCATCCAGACACCCGTCTGGGGCCTTGAAGCTGTGTTAATAAATAAATAAACCATCTTTGTGTCCTTTTTAAACCCGTCTTTGCTTGGGCTGTGCCCTTAAGTTCCCCTCACCACCACGGGTACCCAGCCCAGCCCGAGCGCGTTCGGTTACTTCCGAAGCGCTCCGTAGGTCGGAAACCTTTGGCCACGCCCCCTGTTTCCGAGTGTCTTCGGCTATCTCCGGAAACAGTCCGCATCTGTACAGGCGTTGGGCTAGTTCACCGTACCCGACAGGGTTAGTTCAGCTGTTTCCAGACACTCTGGGCTACCACGGAAACCCCGGCTTTCAACTCCGGCTCCTCGGCCTTCAGCTTGTTTCCTGAAAAGCGCAGCTTTCTGTCTGAGCCCCTCCCCCCAACCCTGCCGCCTCCATTTCCTGAGTTCTGGGCCGCCTCACTCGTCCTCTGGAGCCGTCCGTGCTTCGGCAGTTTCCGGAAGCTGGTGGTCGCCCCTAGATCTAAGTTCCCAGGGCCTCATTTGGGACCGAGCACCCTTGGTTCTTTCCAGAAACTTTCCGAAGTCTCGGGGCCCAGCCTCTGTTCTGCCGGTCCAGGGGCAGCGCGCTCGGTCATTTCCGGAATCGCTCGGGCATCTCTTGAGTCGAGCCGAGCCTAGCCGAGCCCAGCCTCGGAATTATTCCTCTGACCCGATTATGTTCGGCTGTTTCCGGAAATGATCGGCTATCTCGGGGCGCCCCACCCCCACCCCCGTTACCCTCCAGTCCCGCGGGAGTACGTTCGGCTCTTTCCGGAAACATTCGCGCGTTCCCAGGCTCTGCCTCGGCCTCATTGCACCCTCTCGGCCCGAATACGCTCGGCCGTTTCCGCCGGGGGCGGGCCCGACCGTTCGGAACATCGGCGGCGGCGGAGGTGGGGATCCCGCGGCTGCGGCGACGGCGGCCGCGGTGGAGCCACGGGTCTGGCTCGGCTCTGCGTGACGGCGGCCGCGGCAGCAGCGGTGGCGGCCGCGACCAGGTAAGTCCGCGTTGGTCCGCGTGCCAGGCCGGTCTGGGGGTTCGGTCAGATGCGGGGCGCCCAGGCAGAGTGTGGGGCCGCGGTGGAAGCCAGAATGCGAGCAGGGTTGCATCGGGCCCCGCGGGAATTGGGGGCCGCAGGGAGCGGGAGGCCTCTGGCTCGACCTGGCTGCGTTGCAGCCTTCCCCGGACGATGGGGGCGGAACGGGGGACCCTAGGCAGAGATAAGGGGTTGGAGCTGCGGCCCTGAATTGAGGGAGGCCCTGCCGGGAGTGGGGCATCGAGCAGTAATGAGGGGCGCCCAGGCATTGTGTGGGGCATAGTGGGGTGCAAGACGGTAGAGGGTCGACTCCACTTCCGGCCCCTGGGCTGGGCTGCGGGGTCCACGCAGGCCCGAGTGCGCGTCTGCACACGCGTGAGCGCGCAGACCCTGAGTCCAGCCGCCAAGACCCCAGCCAGGCCTGGCCTCTCCACCCGCCTCTTGGATTCGGGGAGCGCTGGTTCCCAGGCGCGCACACCGGGGCGTGTGCAAACGTGTGCTCAGCTGGGCGCGGAGGCGGGCAGGCAAGCGGATTTAGGCGGTTTCCTGGACGTCCCCCTCGCTGGGCCTCAGTTTCCCCACCTGTAGAGTGGGGGTACAGGGGCCAGGGAGTGGGTAAGTTGGGGCGTCCTGGAATGTGGAGCTTGTGCTCCCTGCTTGGACACCTCTTGCTGCTCCCGTGGTTGAGGGATAAAGTCTGACCCTCTGCCTGGCACTCGAGGCCCTGCGTGGTCTGCAGCTTTCTTAAAGCCACCCTGAACTCTTGGCAAGCATTTCTTGCTGTCAAGTCTTTGCCTGTACTATTTACTCTGGCCAGTGCCCCCTCCTCTCCTCTGGAGGACCCGCCCCTAGGAAAAGCACCGCCTACCACCCCCCAACCTCTCTGGAGGACTGAACCTGCAGGGCTGAGATTGAGAACGTGTCTGTGCTGGGCTGTGTCACCCTGAGACTGGGGGCTCCTAAGGAGTGATCATTGCCCCTGCATCCAGCAGCCTCCCTCTTGGCAGTCGTAGTGCCCTCCTTCCCTTCACCCTTTACTGGCTCCATGTCTACCCTGGGGCTAAGGTCCTCTTGGCCTCCCACCAACCCCCTTCTGTTTTGAGTACCTACTGTGGGCACCAAACTGGGCAATGTCTGGATACCTCCCCCCCCATTCCCTCCTCCCCTGCAGAGATCAGAGATCCATTTGTTTGGACTCACCTCTAGGCCTTTGCCTGTGCTAGGGCCTCTGCTTGGACCTCCTTTCCTACCGCCTTTTGCCCCTGATGCCTCCTTCTGTGCTCAGCTGGCCCAGTCTCTCCTCAGGGCTCCCACAGCACCCTGAGCATCACCCATTACACCCTACCCACTCTGGGTATAACTATCTGTCATGTGGCTGCTGCCTCCTCTCATCTATCCTGGGCCTTGTGAAGTTGGACGGATCTGACTTTTTGAGTCCTGGCATCCTGGCCCATTGAGTTGTCCAACAAAGACCTCCCTGCTCTGAGCCTCAGATTCCCCATCTCTAACAGGGATGATGAAGAGCTTGTTTACTGAGCATGCAATATGCCCGGGGCAGATTCTTTGGAGCTCTGCCCCCAACAACCCCAAAGGAGGGCTATTATTGTACCCATTTTACAGCTGGGTAAACTGAGGGGGCAGGGACTGGCCCCCTGTTACCCAATGAGTCAAGGGATTCTAACCTGGTGTTTGGGCCCATCTCTGAGTTGAGGGTGTCAGGAGTCCAAACTGGCTGATGCTGCCCTGCCCCTCTCCCCTTAGGTCGGCGTCCCGAGCCGAGCATGGTGACAGCCTGTGCCCTCGGCCCCCTCGCCTGGCGCAGCTGGAAGAGCCGCCAGCCTCGGGAGCCGATGGCTCCCCACGCGAGGGAGTGAGCGGCCCAGCCCAGCCCTACAGATTGAGGGGGGACGCAGCGGCTGAGTGACCTGAGATCACGCTGCTGCCGACCCCCTCCCACCAGTTGACGAATGGTGGACCGAGCAACGAGTGACCCTTGTCAGGGTCGTGGAACAATGGTGGGAAGCAAGGCGTGAGCATCCCCTGTGGTCACCTGTAACTTCTTGGTGGAAATAGAGGTCTGAGTCCCCAAGCCCACCCAGCGGACCCTCCTGGCCCCCACCCCAGGCTGATGGGGCCACTGGGGCCCCAAGCAGCCACCTGACCATCCATACCCCACCCTGCCCAGCCATGGCTGGCGCCGAGGGCTTCCAATACCGTGCGTTGTACCCGTTCTGCCGGGAGCGGCCGGAGGACCTGGAGCTGCTGCCGGGCGACGTGCTGGTGGTGAGCAGGGCAGCCCTGCAGGCGCTGGGCGTGGCCGAGGGCAGCGAGCGCTGCCCACAGACCGTGGGCTGGATGCCTGGCCTCAATGAGCGTACACGGCAGCGCGGCGACTTCCCTGGCACCTATGTTGAGTTCCTAGGGCCTGTGACCCTGGCCCGGCCTGGGCCTCGCCCACGTGGCCCACGCCCACTGCCTGCCAGGCCCCGAGATGGGCCCCCTGAGCCAGGTGAGCAACAGGTAGGGGCCCTGGCAGGGCTGGGGAAAAGGGGGAGTGCCCTCAGACCCTCAGTTTCCTCTTCTCTCCCATGAGGCAATGGTGCTTCTTCCAGGAGAGGAGGAATAAGGGCATTTGGTTGGTCAGCAAATGTTGATTACACTGCCGTCAAGGGCTGGATGCAGTTCATGGCACTGGGCACCGAGTGGTGGACACAAGGCCTGGCCCTGCCCTCATGGAGCTTCTGGTTCAAGAAGTGACGAGAACGTGATTAGGGAATGACAGATGCTGTGAGGAAGGAGCCTCTCAGGAGAGATGGGGGTAAAGGGCTCCGGGCAGCAGGTACAGCGAGGACAAAAGCCCTGAGGTGGGAATGTCATGACGGGTTCAGGGAACAAGCCGTCAGGTGGAGCAGAGTGAGAAAAGGGGCAGGGTCCTCACCTCAAGGACTTCGTGGGATTGATTTTGAAGACAATAGGGAGTGTCCAGTAAGACTCAGGGGCTCAATTTAGCTTCATCTTGTGGTTTGCAGACAAAGAGTGTCCTGGGAGTGGAGAATCAGGGCACTGAACATACGCTGCAATTGTTGTGTGCTGGGCTGTATGCTGGGCAGGGTGTGTGGGTTCCAACCAGGGAAACCGAGGCTCAGCTTGTGGGGAGGAGGCTGATGAGTGCTGAGCACCCGGCGTGGTCTGCTCCAACCCTCACAGCCGCCCAGTGAGGCCCTGTGTACAGATGTGGAGACCAAGGTGCAAGGGGGTTGAACCACTCGCTCAGGGGCAGTCACCCAGTGAAGGCCAAAGCCCCTGGGAGGCACCGTGGCCCCACCCGATGGCCTGCCTGGTCTTGTGCCCGAGGGACACTGATGCCCAAAGAGGGTCAGGCCAGAGTCCCACAGCGTGGGGTGGAATGGCGGGGTGCTGAGGCAGCATGGCTGCTGGCTTGGGCTTTGCAGCATCTGGCGTCTCCAGGGCCGGGGCCTGCGTCCCGCCTCGGCCTAGAGGAGCAGGAGGCGGCCCCATCCGGGCTCCCAGCCAGAATCTGCCTCTCCCCCTGGTAACAGCCGCCTCCCTCCTGTGCCTGGCCTGCGTCCAGACACCACACACATCCCCACTCCGGGCGGCCACCCGGCCCCACCCTCCAAATCTTCCAGGACTATGTGACATCGGCTAGGACCAGCCCTCTCCAGGCCTCAGTCTCCTCATCTGGAAATGGGGGGTACTAGTCCTTTTGTTCAAGCCCTGACCCTCCGGGATCCTGGGACCACCAGGCAGCAGGCTGCAGCTCCCTGCCTTCCCTCCATTCAGCTCCACGCAGGGAGCTGCGTGCCAAACCCTGATGTCACCTGTGCCCCCGTCTGGCTGTGCACCCACGGAGAGGTTGCTCCCTCCCTGAGCCTCAGTTCCTCATCCGTAAAATGGGGATAATGCCTATTCTGATGGGACCTCCCTCCATGCTTTGCAAACTGGTCACAGGCAAATTTCAAAGTTGAATTTCAGAGCCCCCTTACCAGCTGGGATGTCACCCACCTCCCCTTGTTCCCTCACTTTTTTTTTTTTTTTTTTTCTTTTTCTACCCACC
>NW_020175432.1:2619580-2631219 GCF_003031525.2 Neophocaena asiaeorientalis asiaeorientalis
GATGGGTCTTTCTTCAGCTCAAGGCACCACCTGGCCCATCATTCAGGGAGGCCCCGCAGGCCCCGGCTTGCTCCTGCTGTGTGCCAGGGCGTCCCCGCCAAGGGCCAAAGCTGCATCCAATGGTGGCCGTGCAGGCAGAGTTCGCCTGAGCACAAAAGGCTGGGTGGGGTAGAAACATGGGGCTGGGGGTGGGGTGGGGTTGGGACATGGAAGGAGGTCAGCATTTCTAAAAGGGGGGAATTTTTTTTAAGCAAAATGACTTAGAAAATGGAGAAAGGTCCTTGGAATGAGGTGTTCTGATCCAGCTGGGATATTTTCCTTTTACTCTCTTCAACCACTTTGTTGTTCCCACTGAGAAAGGAGAGATGATTCCATTGACCAGTTTCTCAGTTGAGGAATCTGAGGCACAGAGAGGGTGGGTCCTGTGCCTGGGGTTGCACAGCAAGCAATGGCAGAGCCCTAAACCTGCCGTATGAGTGTCCTGTGGCAGAGCCCTAAACCTGCTGTATGAGTGTCCTGTGGCTGCTGTAATGAACTACCATAAACTGGTGGCTTCAAACAACAGGAGTTTATTCTCTCATGGTTCCGGAGACCAGAAGTCCAAAATCAAGGTGTGGGCAGGGCTGTGCTCTGTCCAGAGGCTTTAGGGGAGGATCTTTCCTTGCTTCTTCCAGCTTCTGGGGGCTCCAGGTGTACCTTGGCTTGTGGCCACATCACCCCAATCTCTGCCTCTCTCTTCATATGGCCTTCTCTTATAAAGACACCAGTCATCGGATTTAGGGATCTCATCTTGAAATCCTTACCTTAATTATATCCGCAAAGACCCTATTTCCAAGTAAGGTCACAGTCACAGGTACCAGAGATTAGGAAGTGGACATACCATTTGGGAGGACACTAGTCAGCCAACTATATCTGGCCTCTGTAGTTGGGTGAATTGATATTTTAACCTAGAAAATCGTTTCCCACTAATTCAGCCCTCCCAGCCCCACCAGCTGGGCCTTCTGTCCGGCCCCCCAAGAGTGGTGGTCCAGATTCCAGGCACTTGGGCTGAGATGCAGCAGGCAAAGAGAGGGGCCTAGGTCCTTCTAGGGACCCTGCCAACATTCTGTCCCCTCCTGCCAGGCCTCACACTCCCTGACCTACCCGAGCAGTTCTCCCCGCCTGATGTGGCTCCCCCTATCCTGGTGAAACTTGTGGAGGCCATTGAGCGGACAGGTGAGCCTCGGCCTGGCTGCAACCCCTGGATTCTGCTTGCTTGCCTCTGGTGATGGGCAACTCATCTCCCTCACAGGGCTGCTGGGCTCACTCTGTATGGGAAGTGGCTGAGTCTGGATGTTCTGGGCCTCCGTATTGAGTTGGGGAAGGAGTAACTCCCAGGGGAATGTAGACCCCATCATTGCATGTGCCGTGCCCTCTGCCACCATTTCCCTCCCCTCCCCCTGTTCTTACCTCTGGGAGGTTAGTAGCCACCCCAGACCCCACACGGGGGTCGAGGCAGCATTTGAGAGCTGGCCTTGCCACGTGGGGTGGCACTGACCTACCCCATCCCCTTCCCCACAGGGCTAGACAGCTACAGGCCTGAGGCACCCGCCGCGCGCACAGGTGAGGGAAAGCTTCAGTGGGCAAGAGTGGGAGAGGAACCTGCCCTGGACGGATGATGTCCCCTCCCTGCACCCGCCTTGGATCGATGTAACCCCCTTGCACCCGCAGACTGGTCGCTGAACGATATGGAGCAGTGGGACGCTGCAGCCCTAACAGATGGCGTGAAGGGCTTCCTGCTGGCGCTGCCCGCACCCCTTGTGACACCCGAGGCCGCGGCTGAGGCACACCGAGCCCTGCGGGGTGAGTCTGGCAGGAATCCCGGACTGGGGAGGGCGCTGGGGCGGGCGGGTGCCGGCCCTGGCTCACCTTCCCCTGGCCGTCTGTCCGCAGAGGCCGCGGGGCCCGTGGGGCCGGCGCTGGAGCCCCCGACGCTGCCGCTGCACAGTGCGCTCACACTGCGCTTCCTGCTCCAGCACCTGGGCCGGGTGGCCCGGCGCGCCCCAGCCCTGGGCCCAGCTGTGCGTGCCCTGAGCGCCGCCTTCGGGCCGCTGCTGCTGCGGGCGCCGTCGCCTTCGCCGCCGCCAGGGGGCGCGCCCGACGGGTGAGAGGCCAGGGCTGGGGAGGCGGGGCTGAGCCGGAGCAAAAAGGGGTGGGGCTTTAGATGGAGGAAGGGCTGGAGACGTAGCCAGGGCGGGGGTCTAGACGATGAGAAAGGAGTGTGGACGGGGCCCAGCGGGGGAAGAGGCCAGAGCTGTCATGATGGGCGAGCTAGGAAAGATAACAAGGGGTGGGACTTGAGATCCAGGAAGACTCTAGCAGGGCTTGGGGCAAGGCGATGGGGCCTAGACCGGAGGGCCGGCACTTGGGTGGTGTCTGTACCTTCCTTCACACGCTGACTCCTATTGTTTGTTGTATGAATACTTACTGGGAGCTAACTGCATATACATAAACAGTAGTGGGTCTCGCACACCTGTGTCACCTACTCTTCTTCCCCTTGCATGCTTTCACGTAGACCCCCCGCCAGACCCACATGCACGTGCAGGGCCCTGTGCACACCAGGCCCTACCCAGTGCTCACGACACGTCCCTTCCCCCTAGGACTGAGGCCACCCCCGACTTCCCTGCACTTCTGGTGGAGAAGTTGCTTCAGGAACATCTGGAGGAACAGGAGATTGCGCCCCCAGGTGACCTCCACCCCCTTTTATTAGCTCCTATCGTTGGGGACCAAGAATGCTGACTCGGAGCCCTGCCAGTATCAGCAGGCTTGGTTGCAGTGGGAGCTGGCCACAGTATGCAATTGGTGCTCAGTGTGCGTTTGTTTTCCTGTCCCCCAGCACTGCCGCCAAAACCCCCCAAGGCAAAGCCAGCCCCCACAGGCCTGGCCAATGGGGGCAACCCGCCCTCCCTGCAGGATGCTGAGTGGTACTGGGGTGACATCTCCAGGTAGGGTTGTGGGGTGGAGCTACATGGTGGACAAAGCCTGAGGGGTCGGGTCTCCCAGTGGGCAGCCCCAGTCCTGGCTGTCTCCACAGGGAGGAGGTAAATGAGAAACTGCGGGACACACCTGATGGCACCTTTCTGGTCCGAGATGCATCTAGCAAGATCCAGGGGGAGTACACGCTGACCCTCAGGTGGGGGCCTGTCCCTTCAGGGAGACCAGGGGTGAGCGGTGGGAGGGAGAACACCCAGGTCAGAGGACTGGGGTTCGTACAGCCAGTGGGACGTTGCTGGGTCTGGCGGATGCTGCTGGTTGCTGACACCCCCTCTCACCCGCCCCTAGGAAAGGTGGGAACAACAAACTGATCAAGGTCTTCCACCGAGACGGGCACTACGGCTTTTCGGAGCCACTCACCTTCTGCTCTGTTGTGGACCTCATCACCCACTACCGCCACGAGTCGCTGGCTCAGTACAACGCCAAGCTGGACACGCGGCTCCTCTACCCGGTGTCCAAGTACCAGCAGGTGCAGGACTGGGGTGGGAGTTGGGGGCGGGGGGGGTGGTGGTGGTGGTGGTGCCTGGCCGGCCCTGGGCCTGTTTCCCAGGTAGCTTCCCTGACGGCACCGGGTATCCCCAGGACCAGATCGTCAAGGAGGACAGTGTGGAAGCAGTGGGCGCCCAGCTCAAGGTCTACCACCAGCAGTACCAGGACAAGAGCCGCGAGTATGACCAGCTCTACGAGGAGTACACACGCACCTCCCAGGTACCGCGGGCCAGCGCACCCCGGGAGACCCAGGCACGGAGAGGCAGTGCCAAGGCCACAGGGACAGACGTCCACTTCTAGGTCACAGCAGGCTCTTACAACCAGGGACCACCCTAAAAACATAGAAATCAATGTATGTGGTTCTAAAAAGAACAAAAAACCAAAACAGATGAAGAGGCACCAACCAGCCTCCCAGGAGCGGCTGAGCTGTGGGAGATGTCTTGGTTGAGCCTCTGGGCCTCAGTCTCCCCATCTGGAAACTGGAACCGTGAGTCTTAATTACTTCTCCATCCCCTTCAACCTGGATGTTATTCAAAATGATAATAACCACCTGACAAAGAGTTGCCTAAGACAAAGGGTCGGGAGGTCATGGAAAAGAGCAGTGTCTTTTAAAAACAAGGAAGTGGGGGGAGGTTTTATTACTCAAGGACTGTGTTAATAAATTTCTTTTGTAAGTTGAGATGCAACTTATTCAGATAGAACATCCCATCTCGAGCAGGGAATTTCTCTGTCTCCCCTGTAGTCCCTGAGCAATTTCTGTCTTGTCCCCTTTCTAGTGATGGGTCACCTGAGGTTCTAAGTGGACAAGATACCTGTCTGGGATCAATTAGGAACATCATGACCGTGGAAATGGCTTAGGCCCCCTGAGCCTCAGTTTCCCCATTAATAGTTCTGACTTTGTAGGAGGCTCTTGGGAGGTTTTATGAGATGATGCATGGAAGGTGCTTGGTGCAGCATCTACTCTGAGAAGGAGCCCCATGAATTGTAGCAACTAGATTTATCATTAATTCTCAGCCGTGCTCACAGACCCAGGTATTTTTTAAGGTGCCTAAAGGAGGATCTAAAGGAAGAGGGGGTTTGGGGAATGTGGGGTTTGAAGGCTGAATAGGAGTTCGTTTGGTGAAGGAGGGGCTAGAGGAACGATGCACGTGGTGGAGGGAACAGCTTGAGCAGAGTCTCCATATCAGGTTGGGATCTGCCTTTATCCCTCACGAGGGACTTGGATGGAGTCCCAGGAGGTGCTCAGATTTACCCCCTCCTCCAGGAACTGCAGATGAAGCGCACAGCCATTGAGGCCTTCAATGAGACTATCAAGATCTTTGAAGAGCAGGGCCAGACACAGGAGAAGTGCAGCAAGGAGTATCTGGAGCGCTTCCGGCGTGAGGGCAATGAGAAAGAGATGCAGAGGTGAGTCTGGTTCCTCTGCCCTGCCCTACTGCACCTTGATCTGACACAGCGCAAGTGGGGAAAGAATGGAAACAGAGAGGGCAGCCTGGGTTTCAGGGGAAGAGAGGGTCAGTTGAAATGGGCTTTGAAGGATGAATAGGAGTTTGCCAGAAAGAGCAATCAGGGAAACAGCATGTCCAAAGGCTTAGATACTGGGAGCCATCTGAGGCCTCTGAGCCACTCCTCCCACAGGATCCTGCTGAACTCAGAGCGACTTAAGTCTCGCATTGCTGAGATCCACGAGAGCCGCACAAAGCTGGAACAGGAGCTGCGGGCACAGGCCTCCGACAACCGAGAGATTGACAAGCGCATGAACAGCCTCAAGCCAGACCTCATGCAGCTGCGCAAGATCAGAGACCAGTACCTCGTGTGAGTGCCTGGCTCTGCACTCACCCGTGGATCCCCCCGTTAGTGCAGGGGCACCTGGCGAGGTGACCTCTGCATGCGTCTCACTCTTGCTTTCTCCACCAACTAGCCCTACCTGGTCCCCTAGCCCCCTCGTCTGTCCGCCAACCCCTTCCCTCTCGATCAGGCTCCTCCCAGCCCCCTCAGAAGGGCTCCCTGTGCGGCGGCCTCAGCCTCAGTTGTGTAACGGGAACACTGCTCTCACGAGGCCAGGTCATTGGGAGCCTCCGACAGGGTCCACTCCATGAATGAATGCCAACTGTGCAACCCAGCACACGGCGCCCAGCCTGAGCCCAAGATCCCTCCTCTGCCCACTGACCCACTGAGGACTTCATCAGGGGCTTCCTTCTTCCGCCTGGGTCTTTGACGCTCATGTACACCTGTTGTGTGCCAAGCACCGTGCACATATTAGCTCACTTGGTCCTTTCAAAGTCCTTTGTAAATCTGCCCTGTGCAAAGGTGCACCACCGTGTAGTCCCCAGGACTGAGCCTCTGATAGTGATAAGACCTTGCCATGATGGTACAATCCAGAGTCTCAAAAAGTGTTAACAGAAACATAAGAAATAGGGGGGTTCCCTGGCAGAGCTTGGGGAGTCCACCTGGGTTCAAGTGGTCCTTGGCCGGACCGAGGCTGACCCCTTGTGGCAACCAGGGGTATTACACCCAGAACCTGCACTTGTCAGCCCTTGCCTCCAACCAGGCTGGCCTGGCCCATGGTGGCTTGCCCTGCCTGTGTTGCAGCTGCTGTTCCCCTACCAGCAGAGCGGCAGGAGCCCACCTTTCCTCTTCCCCCCAGGTGGCTCACTCAGAAAGGTGCCCGGCAGAAGAAGATCAATGAATGGTTGGGGATCAAGAACGAGACTGAGGAGTGAGTGGCCAATTTGTGGTGGTGGGGGAAGGGTTGTCCCAGGGGAGGGGCCGTTTTTGGTGGGCTTTGCAGAATGAGTAGGAGTTCACCAGGGAGGGACAGTTGTCCAGGTGGCAGGGGGACCTTGGAGGCTAACGAGTAAGTGACCAGGGCTCCTCCCTGCCTCCCCCACAGCCAGTACTCACTGATGGAGGATGAAGATGATCTCCCCCACCACGAGGAACGCACATGGTATGTAGGCAAGATCAACCGCACCCAAGCTGAGGAAATGCTGAGTGGCAAGCGAGATGGCACCTTCCTCATCCGTGAAAGCAGCCAGCGGGGCTGCTATGCCTGTTCTGTGGTGTGAGTGCCTGGCAAGGGAACAGCGAGTGGACTGGAGGTGGGGAGGAGGGATCCGCCCATTCCTTCTGAGAGCTCTCATTAAGTGCCAACTGTATGTGAGGCCTCGGGAAGACAGGAAGAAGCCCTGGATTCTTGGGGACGGGGGAGGAAGCTGGGACGGTATCAAAGCAGGAGATGGCGGGGTCTGGACCGGGTCGGCATCCAGCATCCAGGAAAGGGGGAAATATACGTCCCAGGCAGGGTCACCTGACAGGAATAGGGGGGCGGGGCTGGGAGAGCCCGGCGGGGGACCATCTGACCCACCCCTCCGCCTGCACCCACAGGGTGGACGGCGACACCAAACACTGCGTCATCTACCGCACAGCCACGGGCTTTGGCTTCGCAGAACCCTACAACCTGTACGGGTCGCTGAAGGAGCTGGTGCTGCACTACCAGCACGCCTCGCTGGTGCAGCACAACGACGCGCTCACCGTCACACTTGCCCATCCTGTGCGCGCCCCGGGCCCCGGGCCCCCACCCGCCCCCCGCTGAGCTCTGAGCAGGAGAACCGGCCCAGCTGGGGTGGCGGCTACATCCGCGGTCTCCACCTTTTTGAACCTGTCTCTCCTTTCTTGGGTTTTCTCCATCTCTCTCGTCTTTGTGAATTTCTCCAGGTCTATCTGTTTTTCTCTTTCTCTCTCTGCAATTCTGTCTCTCTCAGGTTCTCCTCCATGTCTGCCTGTCTCTCCAACTCTCTGAGTCTCTGTGCATCTCGCGCTGTCACACTTCGTCTCTTTCTAGCTCCATCCGTCTGTCCTCTCTTTCCCTCTTGGTCTCTTTCCCTCTATTGTGGGGGTCCCGCCTCCCCCGCTCCATCCCCCTTCCCCCACCGGCACTGCCCTCCCTGCAGCTCTGGCCACCCACACCCCTGTGCCCTGCCCCTGACAGGCCCCTGGGGTCCCCAAAGCCCCACCTTGGCTGCACCTGCCATGTTTACAGAGGCCTCCGGGCCGTGCGGCCCCGACCTGGGTACCCCGATTTTTAAGCCATAGACCTGGGATCAGGGCAGGAAGGAACTTTGCTTGGCCACTTCCAAGAACCTCATCCATGACGTTTGGGGCCAGGTGGGACCTGCCCCACAGACCCCAACTTCCCCTTCAAATCCTGAAGTGAAACCCAGTTAACACCACAATGGGGCTGCTGCCAAGAAGTCACCCTCAGAAAGAAAATAAGTAAAAATAAACTCATGAGCTGACCCCAGGCCTCCCAGGAACCGAGGCCACCAGCACCTCTGGGGCAGCCGACACGCAGCGCTGCCCACAGCACCTCTACGCGACGCAGACTCAAGGCTTCTCAATCATGTCGGGCTCTGATTTTGTTTTTCCTCGACTGTACGTAAAGCCTTCTTTTCTCTCCTCTTTGGGACGAGAGCCCTGGTTTTCTATGCCGCCCACGGACCCCCACCCCACCCCACCTCCTGCCTGCCTGGCCAGGCTGGCAGGCGGGTTTTGTATGGTACGTTGTTACTGATGTGGATATAAAACATTGAACTTGATGGATGCTTCTGTCTTTCGTGACAGGCTTCTTTAGCTCCGGGCTGCCAAATGAGGGCTGACAACCCCTGCCTCCTCCCCACCTCCACCCCCACAACCCCAGTTTATTTTTTTTATTATTTTTTATTTTATTTAATTTATTTTTTGCCTGCGTTGGGTCTTTGTTGCTGCGTGCAGGCTTTCTCTAGTTGCAGCGAGCGGGGGCTGCTCTTTGTTGTGGTGCGCGGGCTTCAGTAGTTGTGGCACGTGGGCTCAGTAGTTGTGACTCGCAGGCTCCAGAGCACAGGCTCAGTCGTGGCGCACGGGCTTAGTTGCTCCGCGGCATGTGGGATCTTACTGGACAAGGGCTCAAACCCGTGTCCCCTGCATTGGCAGGTGGATTCTTAACCACTGTGCCACCAGGGAAGTCCCCCAACCCCAGTTTAGATGCTCATGTCCAGAGAAGTTGAGAGACCTGCCAAGGTCACACAGCAGAGGCTCAGACCCCAAGCTCTGCCCCACACCCTGGCCTGCTGGGGGGACCCCAGGCAGACCCTGGCCCAGCTCCTCCCTGGCCCCCAAGTTTGAGTTGGAGTTCCGGCAATCAGCCACCAGCCCTACCCTCCAGAAAGTCACCTCCCCTCTGATGTGCAGCTTCATTGCCAGGCAGGCTTAATAGTCACAACCCCTCCCGTGACACCCAGAGGAGTCTGTAGTGCCAGCCCCTCCCTGCTGACCTTCCACTGACGCCCTCTCCACACCTGTCCCTAACGCCGGCTGCCACGTCCCAGGGGACACTGAGCTGGGTCCTCATGCTGTCTTTCTTTCTTTCTTTACTTATTTATTTATTTTTTGCAGTACGTGGGCCTCTCACTGCTGTGGCCTCTCCCGTTGCGGAGCACAGGCTCCGGACGCGCAGGCTCAGCGGCCATGGCTCACGGGCCCAGCCGCTCCGCGGCATGTGGGATCTTCCCGGACCGGGGCACAAACCCGTGTCCCCTGCATCGGCAGGCGGACTCTCAACCGCTGCGCCACCAGGGAAGCCCCCTCATGCTGTCTTTGATGCAGATTCATGTTCACCATCTTCCTCCTCCCAAAGGTCCCTGTCTCTCTACCCTCCCCTCTCACACCCCCAGGGCTGGGAACCTTCTGACCTTTCTTCTCCCCATACAGCACCTGTCAGGATCCACCATGCCTGAGGCAGCCCCAGGTGGATGAAGGAACCAGGCTGCCTCTGACCCATCTCTCCACTGGGCTCTCAGAGGGACAGGACTTGCATCCCTTGGCCTCAGAGCTCTGGTCCTTCCCAAGCACTGTCCCTGCTGAGTGGTCAGTTAGGAGGCGCCCCCTAAAGAACTCCAGCCCGGACTCTGCCCCCACTGCGGTCTTCACCCACTGCATGGGTGGACGCAGGGTAAAGCTCACCTTCTCAGTCCCATGAGTCCAGCCGGGTGGAGCCTGGGGGCACAAGAGAACAGCTCACAGAGCCTCTAGCCGGTCCCCACACTCAATCAACTGTGTTTTCTCAGAGACATCACCTCCCCTCTCTGATCCTGCTTCCTCTTACCAAGTAGGGTCAATGGTTTCTACCCCTGCCCCCAGTGGACACCTCTGAGGGTTCCGTGATCAAATGGGTGAGATTACATTTATGAATTCCTCCAACAGGGCTGGTGTTTCATAACCACCGGAAAAATAGTAGCAATTATACTTATTGCTATGTCTTCTGTCCTGCCCAGTACAAGACCGAGCACACACTAGTTCCCCAAAGTTGTGTTGCTTAGGCTTGCAGAGGTTCCACAAAGGAAATGGGTTTTGTTAAGGGTTCAGAAGAATGGGGTGGGGGGATCATCCCGCAGTGGAGACTTCAGGGGAACTCCAGCTCCCAAACCTGCTGCTATGAATGTGGCCACGTGGGCCAGGGTTTCTCCAGAACTGAAGCGGGACACGGGCTGTGGAGCGGAGGACTGGGTTGTTTTCTGGCCCACGGGTGAGCATTTCCTCTGGTGGGATCGGAATCTGGGTCGTGTCAAGGCCTCGAAGTCTGAACGTCTCGGTTACTTCCCCCAACACCAGCAGCCGCCAAGCCCTTATCTGGGCTATTCTCCCTGCCCGCACCACTGTCCTGTCAACACCTCCCCAGGCTCACCTTGTCACCTCCACACCCAGCCTGGGGCAGCTCTCTCTCTGCTCCGAGCCCTCTATGGTAGCTTTATTCCCCAAACCTCACTTCTCCCGTTTTACAGAATGAGTTGAGGCTTCATCTCTTGAGATGCCCACACGGTCCCAGAGCTGATTCCTGTGGGTTTGGGTCCTACGGGGCCAATCCCCCACCCCCGCTCCATGTACAGAGTACAGGCTTCAGGTAATGACTGCTCCAACCCGGGCCTCTTCTGACCAGGGCGCTGGCTGAGGACAGGGGTGGCCTCCTCCTCAAGCCTTTGGACGGTGGAAAGAAGGAACACCAGCTTTTTTCTCTCCCCAACCCCCAGCCAGGGGTGAGGGAGCCAAGAGAAGTGAGCCCCTCCCTGCTCTGATTTCTGCTTTCTGGCCCAGCTGTGGCCAAGCCTGAGTCAGCCCCACGGGACCACGCTGGTGGATCTGGGCTCTGGAGCCTGAGAGGGGGAGGGGGTGGCGGTTGAGAATGAGGGGGGTCCGGGCCAGGCTAGGGGAAAGGGCCCGGGCTGCTCAGCTGCTGCCCGCTCCCAAGCCAGGGATCACCTCTCACCGGAGCATGGGGTGGGGAGGCGGGGTCCCCGGGCTAGGAGCAGGGGCCTGGAGCACCCTGGCGGCCCCCAGAGGGATCCGTGGACCCATAGAGACCCTCCTATCTCATGGTCTCTCCGTGTCTCTGTCTCTAAGCCCCCGCCTATCCTCCGCTCAAGGTGCTAAAGCTTACCCAGCCTCACAGGGCTGGACGGGGCTGATTACGGGGAAGTGTCGGGGAAGATCGAAGGGCAGCCCGTTGTCCAGGGGATTGGGGGCCCAGAACCTGGCGGGCGGTGGGATGCGGGTGGGGTCGAGGTGGAAAGAAAGACCCAGAGAGAGAGAGAGAAAAGTAGAGATCCCTGGAGACGTCAGCCCCGGCCCCCGAGAGGCGTGTGCACCGGGAGGCGGGTCCGGCCTGGGGGCTGGGCCACCGCCTGGTTAAAGGCGGCTTCTTTCCCGGGACGCTGCTCCCGCCGTCGCACTTTCGCCCCCACTGTGATGGCCTCGTCGCCTCTCCTGCCGTTCCTGCCTCTCCTGCTGCTGCTGGAGGTCGCCGCTGCGGCGCGGGCGTCCCCGCTGGAAATACTCCCCGAGGGGGCGGCCCCCTGCGAGGTAGAGAAGGCGACGCGGCGGGCGGGCCGGCGGGGACCAGCGCCCGGGCGAGGTGCACGCGGCTCCTCCCGCACCCCAGACTTCGACGGGGACGACCGGGGTCCGGAGGGGACGCTGCCCGGGTCGGTGCCGGCCGCCCCACCCCCCACCCCCGCTTCAATCCTGACACTTTGGCCATACTTTCCTTTCCCTTTTCCTTCCCTAACTGGAGTCTGAGTCGCTCA
>NW_020175432.1:2631364-2636530 GCF_003031525.2 Neophocaena asiaeorientalis asiaeorientalis
CAGGAATCGGAGTCTCCTCTTTTAGGCCAGGGGAAGCCCAGACTAGCTACGCGGCCTGCGCGTGGCCACCGCATTTATTAGGGGCGCCTTACTGGGTGCATTTCGGCCGGGGAAGAGCTCGCGTGCTCCTGATGCGGAGTGAGCAGATGCCCTGGAGGCTGAACGACTCGCTCACAGACGCGACAGCCCGCGGCCCCTCAGCTGTAGTCGGAAGTCAACACCTATTAGGCGCTGCCTCTGCAGTAGCCTTGGGAGGGGTTGAGAGGAAGAATAAATGAGTCAAGCGGGTATGTAGGGCCTTGCTCAGCTCAGGGCCAAGGCTCTAGGGATGAAGTGGGAACGAATGAGCCTGCCTTAGTGGTATGCCTCATGAGAAGGCAGGATTGACGGCAGAGACCAGAAATGTGCATGCCTTGAATTCTTACTGCATGGCGTCCCCTGGGTGAGGAGTTTCACCTCACCTGGAGGAAGAAAGCAAGGCTTGTGCATTCATTAACTGCCTACCGTTTGCAAATCTTTGTCACATCCATTCTGCAGACAGACTGACATTTAGGAATATTTAGGAATGCCATAAAGCCTCAGAGTCAGGATCCCACCTGGCAAGGTCTGGAAGGAGTGTGAGATAGACAACCTACTGTTTGCAGCTCCCTTCCTGCAAGAGAACCAAGCAGAGCTGCATTTGAATCGCATCCCTCCCTTCCATTGCAGGCCGGTGAGCTGTGCCTGCAGGTGCCCGTCTGGAAGTCTGACCCTCCGCCCATCAACGTGAGCCTCTACTATGAGTCACTGTGCCCCGGCTGCCGGTACTTCCTGATCCGCGAGCTCTACCCGACGTGGCTGATGGTCTGGGAAATCCTCAATGTCACGCTGGTGCCCTACGGAAACGCTCATGTGCGTGGGTACAGGTGAAACTGAGGCCCGTGGCCAGGGGAAGGGGGTTGGGGGGTGCAGCCAGCACTCACCCCACTGCTTTTCAGGAACAGAACATCAGCGGCAGGTGGGAGTTCACGTGCCAGCACGGCGAGCAGGAGTGCAAGCTTAACAAGGTGGAGGTGAGCAGCACGCAGAGTTCCTGGCGGGGGGGGGCACGAGGCTGGGGAGAGTGCCCACCGTAAGGAAAATGGAATCAAGGCTCACAAGGGATGGACTGCAACCAGCTCCGTCCCTTGCCTGTGTGCCTCCATTTAATCACATCTTCATTCTCCGCTTCATTAGTGGACACTCGTGGTTATTCCCGGAGTGGTCTTGGGGTGCTCTGGGCCACCCTCACATCCTTGCCTGTCCCCCGCCCGCCAGGCCTGCCTGTTGGACCAGCTGGAGAAGAGTGCGGCCTTCCTGACCATTGTCTGCCTAGAGGAAATGGATGACATGGAGAAAAATCTGAAGCCGGTGAGCAATGCCCCTCACTCAGCCTGGGTCGGAGGGCCCTGGCCTTCCTGCATCCAGACAGACCCAGGTTCAAGTGCTGGCCACGACTACCACTCTCCGTGCAGCCCCAGGAAAACAGCCTCCCCTCTCGAAGCCTCGATCTCTGAATCGAGAGAACCAAGATCTTCTGGGACGTGGGTAGATCAGGGAGGGCTTCCTGGACAAGATGCCTCCGAGCTGGGCTCAGACAAACAGGAATGTGCAGGGACACAGATAGTGACCCTTCTCTGGGGTAAGGAGATGACAGGACAGGCCCACTTAACTCCCTGGGGGGTTATGAAAAAGAACTCCCAAAGGAGTGGCTCATCTGCCCTGATCGTTTATTCATTCATCAAACATCTGGGCCACCCAAGAGACCTGAGCAACCCTGAGACACCTCCAGGCCCTGCAGAGTCGTAGTATGGAGTGCAAAGGATGAGGGGACACTCAGGAGACTCAGGGGAAGGGGAAGGAAAAGTGCTCCTGGCAGAGGGAAGAGCAAGTACGATGCTCTCAGGAAAATAAAACACTATAGGGGTCGGGCTGCGGGTCTGGTCTTACGGGAGACAGGAGCAGCCTGAGCCCCTGCCTTGGGGGCCTCCACTCAGGCATGAATTAAGCACCCGTTGTTTATGGGTATTGCTGCGTCCCTGTGAACCCAACTGTCTCCTGTTGCTAGTAAGGAAACAAAAGCTTGGCTTGGGTTGGGGGGTGGTGCTAGTGGGAGGACCGTTGGGGAGATAACAGGGAGGAAGCTGAGACAACACCCCAGCCAGCCAGCAACCCCTCTTCCCTCAGTGCCTGCAGATCTATGCTCCAAAGGTGTCCCCTGACTCCATCATGGAGTGTGCCACAGGGGACCGTGGCATGCAGCTCTTGCACATCAATGCCCAGCTCACGGACGCTCTGCAGCCACCCCACGAGTATGTGCCCTGGGTCGTCGTCAATGGGGTAAGAACTCTTGCAGCTCTCAGGTCATCCCCCAGGCAGGGACCGGGTTGATGGATGTGACCACTGGGCTGGGAGGCAGGAGGCAGGGGCCAGACTTGGGGCCATTTGTAGCCCCTTCTGGGCCGAGCACGGGTCGGTTGGGGCAGGTGGGACTTATGACCTCCTGTCTTGCTTGTGCAGAAACCCATGAAAGAGAAGGACCAGCTCTTACGCCTCATCTGCCAGTTGTACCAGGTAAGCTAGACAGGGAACAGAGGGACTCAGCTGGTGGGGTCAGGGTCTCCTTTCAGGACCCCAACTCGTGGCCATCTCCTCCAGGGCAAGAAGCCGGATGTCTGCCAACTCAGAGCCAGTTCCCACAAGGAAGTCTGCTTCAAGTGATGGCCGGTGCCCTGGGAGGGAACTGATGCTGGAAGAACAAGATCCCACCTGCCCTCATTTTTTGATCCCTGACTCAGCAGCCACTACTTATCATCCAGATAACTTCTACACATTCCACGAAGCTGAGACTCAAAATTCTGCCCTGAGATCAAGAATCTCGCCCCACTGAGAACGGTGCTACACTGAAACTAGTTCAATAAACACTTCTCACTTCTGGATGTTGTGATTCATTTGATAAGTCAGCAAATCCCCTTTTCCTGGATCTGCACAATGCTGGAATCCCTGAGAAGCCCCCTGTCCAGGGGATGCAGAGCCAGACAGACATTCCTAGTCCCATGGAGGCAGGGATGGGCTAGAGGGGGAGGCACCAGCACTAGAGAACCCAGAGGAGGAGTGAACGTTCTGCATAGGGAGGAGGGACATTGGGACTGGGGTTTTGAAGGGTGACTAGGAGTTCATTGGGCAGAAAATGTATTTATTAATTCAACAAACATCCCTAGCTCCCCTTTTTTGTTGCCTCACATTGGGTGTTATGGGTTAAGCCAGAGAATGGTAACTGGAGCCAGGCAAGGCCAGAGGATGGGGCAGGGACCTTGTCTGGGGAGTTTGAAAGAATATGTTCACTGGGGGGAAATCATGGTGTTTCAGGGAAGGAGAACCAGTGTAAAAAGGCCCAGACAGCAGCAAAATCAGGAGTTAGAATGGCAGGCTGAGGGACTTCCCTGCTGGCGCAGTGGGAATCTGCCTGCCAATGCAGGGGACACAGGTTCGAGCCCTGGTCCGGGAAGATCGCACATGCCGCAGAGCAACTAAGCCCGCGCACCACAACTACTGAGCCTGTGCTCTAGAGCCCGCGAGCCACAACTACTGAAGCCCACATGCCCTAGAGCCCGTGATCCTCAACAAGAGAAGCCACCACAATGAGAAGACAGCGTACCGCAGCGAAGAGTAGCCCCCGCTCTCCACAACTAGAGAAACCCCACGCGCAGCAACGAAGATCCAGCTCAGCCAAAAAATTAAAATAAATAAAAAAATAAAATCTCAAAGAAAGTCCTTCCTTGACAGGTCTCATGGGATTTGCCCTGATTATTTTACACAGGTGCAGCAGGCGTCCAGTTTGCTTTACTGGAAGTTTCTGTAAGGAATCTCAGGGTGGACTTCTAAAAGCCTCTATCATTTGTTAACTGGAGATGACAACTCAAGTTTCACCTGCAGTTTCATCTGTGCCTTTTGGTGAATTTCTCTCTTCTTTGATGTCCCCAAAGTATGGCAAGGATCTTGGTTGGCCAGGCTGGACCTGTAGGGCTGACCCTCAAGCAAGGGACAAGCCAGTTTTCCTGTGAGGGTTTTGTAAGCACTGGCTCCCAAAAGTCCAACTTAGTTTCTTGAAACTGGCTGGTGAAATTGTATCTGGAAACAGTCTGTCTTCCAGGAGGTGGAGCTTAATTCCACCCCCCGACTCTAGCCCTGAGAGTGGACTGGATTTTGGAACTCAATTCCAAAGAGTAGGGAAAGGGAGAAATGGTAACCTGACAGTGGAGTAGAAACACCTGGCAGACGTCCCTTAATCACGTGAGCCAGGTGAGCCTCACGTGACCCTGGTTAACATCATGTGATCCGAGTTAGAGGCACCGGGGTAAATCATGTGATATCACACGCACCATCTGACGCAAGGAGGACACCACCTCTGTGGGATTCTCCCCAAAAACCCAGAACCCCAGTCTAACCACAAGAAAACAGCACCCGAACCAAGATGGAGGGACATTCTACAAAATGTCCCACCGGTCCTCTTCAAAAGTGTCAAGGTCATGAAAAACAAGAAAAAAACCAGAAAGAATCACAGACCAGAGGAGCCTGAGGGGATGACTAAACGCAATGTGGTGGGATCGTGGCCAAGTTCACACTTGAACGAGTAACTGGAATTAGGATTGATAATGCTGTCCTGTGGTTCCCTAACATCAGCCAATGCACCTTCAGGAATTTGCCAAATAGAATTGTATCACAGGGACTTCCTTGGTGGTCCAGTGCTTAAGAATCTGCCTTCCAATTCAGGGGACGGGAGTTCGATCCCTGGTCGGGGAACTAAGATCCCACATGCTGCAGGGCAACTAAGCCCGCGCACCACAACTACTGAGCCCACGCTCTCTGGAGCCCACACACCACAACGAAAGATCCCACGAGCTGCAACTAAGACCCAAACGCAGCCAAAAATAAAATAAATAAATAAATACTAAAAAAAAAAAATTTTTAAAGAAATGTATCACAGAGCTAAAAAATACAACAAACTACTGAATGTAACAAAAAAGAAGCAGAGTGGCATGGACATATATACACTACCAAATGTAAAATAGATAGCTAGTGGGAAGCAGCCGCATAGCACAGGGAGATCAGCTCGGTGCTTTGTGACCACCTAGAGGGGTGGGATAG
>NW_020175432.1:2636680-2649084 GCF_003031525.2 Neophocaena asiaeorientalis asiaeorientalis
GTGGGATAGGGAGGGTGGGAGGGAGACGCAAGAGGGAGGGGATATAGGGATATATGTATATGTATAACTGGTCCACTTTGTTATGAAGCAGAAACTGACATACAATTGTAAAGCAATTATTCTCCAATAAAGATGTTAAAAAAAAAAAAAGAAGCAGACCTCACAGATATAGAGAAGAAGCTAGTGGTTACCAGTGGGGAGGGGGAGGGGAGAGGGGCAATATAGGGGTAGGGGATTAAGAGGTAGAGACTATTAGGTGTAAAATAAGCTACAAGGATATATTCTACAACACGGGGACTATAGCCAATATTCTTTTTAATTGTATTTTATTTATTTTATTTTTGGCTGCATTGGGTCTTTGTTGCTGCACGTGGGCTTTTCTCTGGTTGTGGCGAGCGGAGGCTACCCTTCGTTGCAGTGCACAGGCTTCTCATTGCGGTGGCTTCCCTTGTTGCAGAGCACGGGCTCTAGGCGCGTGGGCTTCAGTAGTTGTGGCATGCAGGCTCAGTAGTTGTGGCTCGCGGGCTGTAGAGCACAGGCTCAGTAGTTATGGTGCATCGGCTTAGCTGTTTCGTGGCATGTGGGATCTTCCCGGACCAGGGCTCGAACCCATGTCACCTGCATTGGCAGGCGGATTCTTAACCACTGTGCCACCAGGGAAGCCCAATCTTTTTTTAAAAATATTTATTTATTTGGTTGCACCAGGTCTTAGTTGTGGCAGGCGGGCTCCTTAGTTGTGGCACGCAAACTCTTAGTTGTGGCATGCATGTGGGATCTAGTTCCCTGACCAAGGATCGAACCCAGGCCCCCTGCATTGGGAGCGGGGAGTCTTATCCACTGAGCTGCCAGGGAAGTCCCACCAATATTTTATAATAACTACAAATGGAGTATAACCTTTAAAAGTTGTGAATCACTATATTGTATACCTATAACATATAATATTATACAACTATATTTCAATTAAAAAAAAAGAAATGCATCACAGTGAGGGCACTAACCAAGCTCCTTTTTAATTAACTGACTAGGGTACTTATGCCTACAAAATCCCTTCTAAAAATTAACACAACACTGTAAATCAACTATACTGCAGTAAAATAAGTTTTTTAAAAATCCCTTCTAAAATACAACATAACGTCATATTTGCATTTTATCATATTCACAAGTTCTACCTACACTTGAGGAGGATGTACTGATGTACATCTGAGGCAGAAATCTTGGCGCCATATCTTAGAATCCTGCCTCTCACACCTCCTGGTGTAGAAAAATACAAAAATACATAGTGAGAAGTAAAAGCCTCTCTGAATTACAGACCAATAGGTATGCAGACAGAGTTTAGTGGCTCCAATTCTAAAATTCCAACCATGGTTCAACAGGAAACACAGTGTAGGGGAAATAAAATTTAGAATTTGATTTTGGGAAGTTTGTCCAGAATGTCAAAGATTTGAACACTAGGTTAAATCGAACACTAGGTTAAATTAACACTACGTTAAATGAAACAATACTTAGTTACCTATTTAACCAAAGTGACAGTAAAAGATGTGACAGGCAAATACAGTAACATAATAAAAGAAAAAGCTCCAGCTCTTTTAATTTTGAGACGACTCAGTTTTCCTAATTAGAGACTTGATAAAGACAACATTTTGATAAAACAGAATCTTTGTTTTCTATATGAATTACTTAACAGGTAAAGAAAAATCTCTTACAATAATCCAAGAAAATGTTATTTTTTTAACAGAGAAAGAAAGTCAAATTCTAGTCACATTATTGATAGTAAAGCTCATTGTTGATAACCAACAAGGACCTACTGTATGGCACAGGGAACTATACTCAATATCTTGTAATAACCTATAATGAAAAAGAATTTTAAAAGGAATAGATAGGTATATATTATGTATAACTGAATCACTTTGCTGTACACCTGCAACTAATGCAACATTGTAAATCAACTATATTTCAATAAAAAATTTTAAAAAATAAAGCTCATTTTAAAAATTCTTATAATAATCCATTTAATTTTTGCCAATTTGACCACACAAGATAAGATTTCCTCTTTCTCCCTCTCCAACTTTCTAAATCCATTTAGGTTTTTCTCCTTTATTTTCCTCTTTTGTATTTTGAGACAATCACTAAATACCCTTAAACAAGGACAAAATTACTCTTCTTTTTCCTTCCTAAGAACGCATCCTTGGACTTCCCTGGTGGCTCAGTGGTTAAGAATCCGCCTGCCAATGCAGGGGACAAGGGTTCAATCACTGGTCCAGGAAGATATCACATGCCGTGGAGCAACTAAGCCCGACTGCCACAACTACTGAGCCTGTGTGCCACAACTACTGAAGCCCACGTGCCTAGAGCCTGTGCTCCACAACGAGAAGCCACCACAATGAGAAGCCCGCGCACCGCAACGAAGAGTAGTCCCCGCTCGCCGCAACTAGAGAAAGCCCATGCACAGCAACGAAGACCCAACGCAGCCAAACATAAATAATTTACATTAAATACTTGCTAATTAAAAAAAAAAAAGAGCGCATCCTTCATACCTCATACTCTTTCCTGCAGAAACACATCTTATTTTCCATGCACACTTCACATACAGTTTTTTTTTTTTATACAGAGTTTTTTTTTTCTGTACCTTTATTATTCCTATCAGTTTCATTTACTTACATTGATTATAATTCATAACCCTAAGTTCCAGTGAAAACTAGGAAGCAAGCAATTGTAAACTGCCTGTGGCCATACCAACATTCTCTAGTAGATTAGCAAATTTATGGATACATCATTTCATAATTTCTAGATGCATATGCTTCCTTATAATACAAATTTTTGATGTGGCAAAGGACGTGTTTACTAGCGGAAACATCACTACTCCCTTTGTAAAAATCAAGAAGCCAACGAGATAAACTTATGTTTACTGATTAATATTTCAGTATTTTCTCATGTTTGAAAATTATCTACATATTCAATGAATATCCACCATTTCACTTAACTTAGTATAAGGTTTCAAGTTTCCAAAATGATTCTGGAAACTTTTTTTTTTTTTTTTGCGGTACGCAGGCCTCTCACTGTTGTGGCCTCTCCCGTTGCGGAGCACAGGCTCCGGACGCGCAGGCTCAGCGGCCATGTCTCACGGGCCCAGCCGCTCCGCGGCATGTGGGATCTTCCCGGACCGGGGCACGAACCCGTGTCCCCTGTATCGGCAGGCGGACTCTCAACCACTGCGCCACCAGGGAAGCCCTAGAAACTTTTTTTTTTACATTTATTTATTTTTGGCTGTGTTGGGTCTTCGTGGCTGCACGCAGGCTTTCTCTAGTTGTGGCGAGCAGGGGCTACTCTTCGCTGCGGTGCACGGGCTTCTCATTGCGGTAGTTTCTCTTGCTGCGGAGCACGGGCTCTAGAGCGCAGACTCAGTAGTTGTGGCGCACGGGCTTAGTTGCTCCGTGGCATGTGGGATCTTCCTGGACCAGGGATGGAACCCATGTCCCCTGCATTGGCAGGCAGGTTCTTATCCACTGCACCACCAGGGAAGCCCTAGAAACTATTTTTCAGGAGACATTATAAAACAAAATTATTGTTGAGAAGTTCACTTATAAACTTTTATCCTATTTACATTTATTACTTAACTTGTTTTTAACAATTATGCTTAAATTATTCATGAAAATTTCATGAGTCATTAAATAGCTAGCCATAATCTTGTTATTTTTCTTGTTGATAAATCAAGCAAGTATCAAAAATCACAGAATGTAAAAAGTTAAATATATGACCTCCTTTATTTTAAAATTTACTGTTGTGCTTGATATACATCAAGCAATTAACTTTTATTGTCTGTTTTGTTCTTAGTTTGAATTTACAGTTTTATAATCTAAACATCTAGTAGAGACAATTAGTTTGACTAATCAACTTACATAAGCACTTTTTTTTAAGCCAATTAAATAGAGCTCTTTTACAAGTTAATTTTTAGCAATACTTCCCAGAGGTAGAAGAATATCACATGTATATAGACAAACATAAACCTAGAGACAGAAGCAGAGATCTTATAACTTTTATTTTTAAATTTTAGCCATGAGACAGGTACAAGAATTTTTAACTCATTATTGAAGAAAAAAAAAATTTGGATCCAAAGTGTGTTTCTGGCAGATGGATCAAGTTACTAATATTTGTGAAGAAGCCTTTTTAAACTTTTTTTCTTGCCGGTGTATTTCCAAATAGCCCTCTGAGTACATAGTTCCATTTTGGCTTAGGAAAGAAGAAGGCCTTGAAAATAGTTCCAATCAGGCTCTGAATGTCTCCAATAAAGCCAATTTCTGACATAGAGTTCCTTTTAAAAAAAAAAATCCTTTCAATATCTTATCATCAGGTTTCAGCCCAGACAAACAGTAAATTTTCCCAGCAGTATTGAACTCCCTTTTTTTTTTTTTTAACTTCTTTTTTTAACCAAAAGCATACCTATTCTAAGTGATTCAAAACCAAAACCAATCAGCCTTCTATGACTAAACCATAGAGGGGTCCCCAAAGAGGGTGCAAAAAAGGCAGCTCTCTCAAGATCCACAGCCACTCCCAAAGATGGCCAAAAGAGAGAAAGACTTAGACAATTCCCCTCAGAGGCTGGCAACAGTGGTCCAGTAGTCGGTAGGACCCTAGCCACAAATGGGGTGCAACCCACATTTCTTTCTGGCCATCTACATATTCTCAGGGCTCTCACCTGATGGTTGGACATGTAGGACCAAAACCAGCATGCCCTAGCAGACAGAAAGCCAAGCCAAGCTCTCGGCACACAAGTCTCTGGCTGAGACTGACACACAAGACAGATTAACAGGGGAAAAGCATAAAAAATTTATTTACATGTACGTGGGAGTCTTCGCAAGAAAAATGAAGACCCAAAGACTTGTTATTTACTAGGTTGAACAGAGCGTCAACTGCAGAAAAGCAACTAAAATACATGGGGGAGACTAAAGGAAGATAAGAGTTATTTCAACAAGACCTATTTGTACAGATTTCTCTCAGCTTTGACTCCCTGTCTCTGGGGATAAGAGGGTTTCTTCCTCCCAGTAGAGGGAGGGCACCTTTGCCATGGGAATTTTATTTCCTGCTTTCAGTAAGAAAAAGGAAAGACCAAGAGCCCTTGTTGCATCTTGCAGTCTTACTAATGCCTTTAACTCAAAATAATTAATCTACCAGAGCAGCATATTTTGTGGTGGCATGTTCTGAAAACTCCTTCAACAGAAACACCCAAAATCACAGGTCTAGACATCAAAAGCTGTTCCTCCTGGTGGGCACTAAATTCTTAATGGATTCTCCACTGCTTTTCAGCCAGTAAACCAGTAATCCATTGATAGAGATTGCCAAATGGTCAGACCATAAAGCCAAATTCCCAGTCCCTGATGCCTCTAATGCTGGTGACATTACCCATCATAAAAGCATCAAAAACAAGGCACCTATCTAGAGAGAGGAAAACACAGATGAGAAAAATAGAGAATCAGCAAGATTCTCTTACCTCTTGGAGTTGCCAGGGCTTCAGCCACCATGAAATGCACTTCTCTGCTGAAAAAGTTTACCTGACTCTGTTTCGTGAATCCTAATTTGACTTTTCCCCCTCTTTTAACCATTTTGGAGGTTTTCCACAAAAATGCAGTAAAATCTGGAACCTGGAATACCAGACTGAGTTACTTGACAGCAGTAGGAAGTGTTGAAGGATAATTTTCCCAAAAAAGGTAAAAATCACGACTCTCATACAGAAATAAAAATGAGTATGTGTTCAAAATTGTTAACTCGTTGTTAATAAAGGGAACTGGTCAGGCGTTAAGCCCATTTCAAAGAAGAACCAAACAACAAGACAAAACAAGCACAGTAAAATGAATGTGCAAATGAAGGCCAAAAAACTGGGGGTGGGCATCTCTCCACTCAGCAGAATTCATTTGCATGTCTATAGGGAAGAATTATTTTTCCCTGTTATCAGTTATAACCACAGGGTTTATAAAATATCTCCCATAGAATCAAAATCAGAAAACCCTGAAGGGTGTCCTCTAACAAAGAGGAAAAAAAATTTGTTTGTAAAGAGTCAAATAGTAAATAGTTTAGTTTTTGCAGACCATACAATCTTTGTTCCAACTGCTCATTGTAATGAGAGTAGACAATAAAGAAACAAATGGGCATGACTGTGTTCCAACATAGCTTTATTTATGGATTCGGAAATTTGAATTTCATATAATTTTCACATGTCCCAGAATATTATTTGGATTTTTTCACCGACCAATTAAAAAAGGTAAGAGAATTCTTAGCTCGCGAGCCTCACCAAAACCGGCGCCGACAGGATTTGGCCCACAGGCGACAGTTTGCGACACCCTATTCCTGTAGGTAACGCATAGATTTCCATTGAAACTCACATTTTCCCCTCCAGGAACACAGGAAATAACAAGGTGATAAAACTGTCCCTGCAGCAACACAAAGTTGCTGTGAAATGTCTTAATGCACGTCATGTGCCCAGAACAGTGCCTAACGTTTTAATTATATTATTCTTGAACTGAGGTCAGATACCCAGCAGTAGTCAGGACCAACGTCAGCGTCTACACAAGAATCCCAGCGGCCTGCGCGCGCCGCAAAACTGTAGCCCCGCCCCCACTTTCTCGAGTCTCTGCGGGATTGGACTTCCGCCCCGGTAGTCACGGCCACAGTCCGATCCCCTTTTCAGGAATTTCGGGAGAATCTGGAAATCTGGAGGGCAACTACAAGAGAGAACTCGGTAGAGTTGTTCAAGATTGGCCATCTCAATGCGGGACGCAGGATAACAGTCAGTGATTTGCCAGCCTAACGATAGTCAGCGAGAGTCTCCGATTGGCCAGTTCAGTACTGGGCAGGCAAATAAGGGTGTGGAGGCGGTTACCCATAGGCCAGAGCTGATAGGGGCGGGAAAACGAGGTTAGAACGACAGCAATTGGCATGCGCGGTGTGACGCGAAGCCTATTTGCGATTGGCCCGTAAGGCGCGGAAGGCGGTGTGCGGCTTCGTTCGGCAATTAGCCTCTAGACGGGATACCGACTTTTGATTGGCTGATACCTCTCGGGGCGGGCAAAGTGAAGAGGCAAGCGGTCGGCGATTGGCTGCAGTGACTTGGGGCAGCATGCAAATCACGAAGGCAGCGTGCGATTGGGTAGCACGGCGCGAGGCGGGGATCCGGGACGCGGGGTGACTGGGGATTGGCCGGCATGGGCAGGGCGGCCGGGTGTGCCAGTTCCTAGGTCCCGGCAGGCGATGGCGTCCGGCGGCTGGTGCTGGCTGCGGGGCCTTTGGGCCGCGGGGCAGCCCCTGTTCCAAGGCCGTGCGTTGCTCGTCACCAACACGCTGGGCTGCGGCACTCTCATGGCGGCCGGGGATGGAGCGCGCCAGTCCTGGGAGATCCGCGCCCGGCCCGGCCAGAAGTTTGACACGCGGCGCTCAGGTGAGGGGGCGAGTGCTGCTGGCCTTTGACCCCAGAGGATCTTTGGCCCCAACCTCAATTCGGAGACCTGTGACCCGGACCCGCGTGCCGTGACCCATGACCCGTGACCTCAGTCCCTGGCAAGACCCTTGACCTCAGCGTGCACCCTAGACAGCCCCTCCCTGATCTCTGTCCCCTCCCCCCTCGGGGGGTCTTCATTCCCTATCATACGTGGGGTTTCTGTTCGCTCCCATCCTGAGGGTCAGGTCCCCGCCCAACCCCTGGTCCGGTTCCCTCTGTCTTGCACTGAGAGACCTAGCGTTGAGCACAGGATGCTGCACCCGGGGTAGTCAAGGGCGCAGCGTCTGGCCCCAGCCAGCCTAGGATCGCGCCCTGGTCCCACACTTCCCTACCCGCTGTGCCTCTGTTTCCTCCTCTGGAAAGCGGGGCGATGGTAGAACCCTCTGCCACGGTGGTGAGGGAATGAGGGAAGAAAATGCAAACGCAGCTCTTGGAATGGTACGTGGCAGTGGGGCTAGTAATGGGTTGGGCTCTGGGAGAGTGTCAGGCTTACCCAGGTCTTAGACAGGGAGGGAGTGAATTGGGGGCTTTGCTGGCCTAACATGCACCCCCTGACTCTTGGACCGCCCACAGCGAGCATGTTTGCTGTGGGCTGCAGCATGGGCCCTTTCCTGCACTACTGGTACCTCTGGCTGGACCGCCTGCTCCCTGCATCTGGCTTCCGTGGCCTCCCAAACGTCCTCGGGAAGGTCCTCGTCGACCAACTGGTGGCCTCTCCCATGCTGGGCGTCTGGTACTTCTTGGGTAAGGAGCCCCGTGAGCTTGGGCTTTGCCCCTCATAGGTCGTGAGGGACAGAGCCAACTTTGTGTTAAGGATGTGGAGACCCATTACTGATGCACCTCCTGAAGGCTGGGGTACAGTGGTGATAGGACAGACCCAGTGGAGGCAAGTGTGAATGGCAGAATCACAGAGAATGATGCTAAATGTAGGAAGGATGAAGACAGTGTCTGATGGGGCTGCCCTGGACAGTGGTTGGGAGAACGTCCCAAAGGAGAAGACACTCAGTTGAGACTTGAAGAAGGAGCCAGAAGGCAGGGGCAACAGCCCATGCAAAGGCTCTGAGGCTGGAGGAAGGGGAGCTGAGACTGACGTTGACAGGGCACAAGCATCCTAGGACCGGTAATAAAATAGCCTCAGCCTCAACAAGGGTGTGTGGCGTACGCATCCCTCAGGGTACGCGATTATTCATGACAGACCTCTCTCCTCTCACTTCTCCCCGACTTGACTTGTTCTGTTGTTTAGCCACCCTGCTGTGCTGCCCTTCCCACTACAAGGCTTTTAAGTGTCCTGTTTCCTCTGCCTGAGACACTGTTCCTCAGGGGTCCTACCCCACCCGCTCTGCTGTCGTACTACGTACTCCCCAGCCTCTGACACTCTCATTTCTTGGTTTCCTTCCTAGGCCTTGGCTGCCTGGAGGGCCAGACCCTGGGCGAGAGCTGCCGGGAGCTGCGGGACAAGTTCTGGGAATTCTACAAGGTGGGCGTGCCTGCCCAGGCCCCGCCTATCCTTCATCTCTGCCCCCTTGCATCTGTCCCTCCTCTCCCTTTCACAGGCACCCCCTTTCAAAGCCCCACCTCTCACAGCCACCCGGCCCCGCCCAGCCCCGCCTCTCACTGCATTCCACCCCTCCCCGTAGGCTGACTGGTGCGTGTGGCCTGTTGCGCAGCTGGTGAATTTCCTCTTCGTGCCTCCCCAGTTCCGAGTCACCTACATCAACGGCCTGACGCTGGGCTGGGACACATACCTCTCCTATCTGAAATACCGGGTAAGCGTAGTGGGCAGACCAAGGACCCAGGGGACTCCTTGGGGGGGCCACACGTGTGAGCCCCAAATGGCAGTACAGCTACGCTCCAGGGTGCGGGCCTCTTGTGCCCGCGACAACCTGCACCCCATGGTGGGTGGGTGGGTTGCTGATCACTAGCGGGGTGAAGACCAAGCCCACGTCTTCTGTCTGATGTGACCTCGGCCAGGTCCCTGCCGCATCTGTCCGGCAAGGCTGACCCCAGCCCTGACGGGTGGAGGAGGGTTCAGTGAGGAGCCCAGAGGGATGAACAAACGCCTGTAACCAGATCCTCTTGTGTGGACAGATCCCAGGCCCCCCAGCGCCCCCAGGCTGTGTGGCCCTGGGCACTGTGCAGACTGAGCTGCCCCACACTGCCACCACATGCCAGCCAGGGCAAGACTGACCCTCAGCTGACCAGCCGCCTGGGCAGGAAGGGGAACGGACTGCTGGGCCCAGTCCTAGGCCCACCCTGATTCCTAGGCATCCGGTTGGGCTGCCCCTTCCAAGCCCACTGCCGGGCCTCTGTTTCTCCATCTGGAACACAACCATGAAGATGGACCAGAAGGGTTGGTCATCACCCCAACCCTTCTGGGAGAGCCTCAAGTGACTGGTGACAGATGTTCCACCCTCAGCACTGGGCCTCAGCCAGCCAGCTAGTACCAAGCCCTCAACACTCCTGCGGGCTGGACTCTGGGACCAAGGTGGGGACATCGCCCATACACTTGGAGCAGGGCCCCCAGAATGTGGAGCCTTGGGTGGGGTGTGTAGCCTCCAGTCTCATCCTCTGTTCGTGGACTATGGAAGTACAGAGAATTAAATTCTCTTTGTAATTGAAAATCTTGTGGATGGGCAAAGCCAGCACTGGCAGGCCGGCGCTCATAGGGACACTGTGTCGTCCATTCACTTTATTGGGTGTGTGTAGTGTTGTCATGACATCTCCTGGGGGGACTGGGGGGCATGTTTGACACTCATGACATCAGAACAGGTCTGGTGAGAGGTGGTGTCCCAGGGTGGTGAATATCCACAGCAGCCCCCACCCCCCTCCAAAAAAAGGTACAACCTTGGGGGCGAGGAGCCAGGCGGGCCATTTCCTGGCTCTGACCCACCCCGTGGTCCACGTCGAGATGCCTGCAGCCACCCGGACCTACCGTGTCACAGCCAGGAGGCTGACAGGTCTGGCTACCTTGCATCATGCAACCAGACTGCCCTGGGGTGTCATCCAGCCCCCACGTAAAAACTGATAACTGTTGATGGGGGTGAATTTATAAAAAGGTGGGGTCTGGAGAGAAGGGTGAGTGGTGAGTTCACGGGGCCACGACACGCCACTGCAGAGCGGGAACAGGGCTGTATGTACAGGGTGGGGCACGGAGCAGGTGGGGTGCCCGAGCCCCTGGGGGACATCTCCAATAAATAAATAAATAAATAGCTACGATAATAAATAGGGTGATGGGCTAAATCAGGGCAGGGGACTCACGCCCATGGCCAGTAGGGGCCCTGGCTCAGGCCCAGAGGGCGGGGCCAGGATGGGGCGGGGCGGCTCTCAGCAGGCGCAGTCCTGGTGGGGGGGCGCCTGCTGGTCCGTGAGCTGTGGGCCCTGCTTGGTGCCCGTGACTGCAGGATCGGCTGTGTCCAGTGATTCGGACATCTTCTCGCAGATGACGTCCACCAGCCGCTCAAAGGTCTGCTTGACATTAATGTTGTCCTTGGCGCTCGCCTCAAAGAACTCGAACCCTGTGGTCAGGGAAGGGAGGGGTGAGGACCCTGGTTCCCCCACGCCCAGAGACACTTTTCTGAGGGCAGGTAACACCTGGAGATTCCCAGTGCCAACTGCATGTTAAAGGCACTGACAGGTCCCTTGGGGAAGCAACACTGGACTGAGTCAGCCTTTATTTCCTGCACTCCTTTCTTCACCCTAAAACTGTCCCCTCTCATTGTCCCCAGAGCCCTGGTAAGACCCACTTCCCTGCTTCCACCATCCAGCCGAGCCCTGGCCCTGGCGGCATCTGACATTCAGACCCAGGCCTTCCCCTGCTCACACACTCTCCATGGCTCCCTATTGCCCTCTGAAAAGTCTGGCTCCTCAGCTCGTGCTTCAGGCCCTGCGAGATCAGCCATATTTCCTCCAAGTGACCCTCATGTTGCAGTCACATAAAACTTTGCCAAAAGGATCTTTCCCATGTCTGGCCTTTGCCCACACTGTTTCTTCTGTCTGAAAGACCTCCTTTTTCTTTAAGTACCAGATCCAAGGCCCACTTCCAGGAAGACTTACCTATGCCAGGCAGAGCCTGGCTCCCCCAGCTGAGGTCCTTTCCTCTCTCACAAAGCTGGAGGCCTCTCAGGGGCCCAGCAACACCCAGCACAAGGCTGGGCAGTGAGAGTATCAGAATGAATCAGAAACTCCTGCAGAGCAAACTCCTAAGCATCCATCAAGACTCACCTCAAGGGGCTTCCCTGGTGGCGCAGTGGTTAAGAATCCGCCTGCTAATGCAGGTTGGGACATGGGTTCTAGCCCTGGTCAGGGAAGATCCCACATGCTGCGGAGCAACTAAGCCCGTGCGCCGCCACTACTGAGCCTGTGCTCTAGAGCCCGCGAGCCACCACTACTGAGCCTGCGTGCTACAACTACTGAAGCCTGCGTGCCTGGAGCCCGTGCTCCGCAGCAAGAGAAGCCACTGCAATGAGAAGCCCGCGCACCGTAACGAAGAGTAGCCCCCACTTGCCGCAACTAGAGAAAGCCCGCGCACAGCAGTGAAGACCCAATGCAGCCCAAAATAAATTAATTAATTAATTTAAAAAAAAAGATGGCCCCTGGATCAAGGCCAGCTTGCAGAAAGTATGAATCATCTGGACTCGAATCCTGGCTTTGCTGTGAGACTTTGGGTGTGTCTCCTCCCCTTTCAGGGCCTCAGTGTCCCTTTCCTAGCCTGTGGGTGTCCAGCCTCGCTGGGTACTCACCCAGGTGGTCAGCCAGCTGCCGACCGCGTTCCGATGACACCACCCGCTCATCCTCCATGTCACACTTGTTCCCCACCAGCAGCACCTGGGCATTGTCCCATGAGTAGGTCTTGATCTGGGTTGACCTGGAGGAGGTGGTGACAGAGGAGGGTTAGGGCTTGGAGAATCTGAGCTCCGCC
>NW_020175432.1:2649162-2653717 GCF_003031525.2 Neophocaena asiaeorientalis asiaeorientalis
GATCCTCCTCCCTGTCTTTGTCCTGCCAGGCAGACTCTGCAGGTGTCTGCTCCCACAGTTCACTGCTCTTGGGAGTCCCTCTTTCAAGCAGCCTTTCCCATCCTTCCCAGATCCCCCCCACCCCCAGTGAAGAATTCTCGCTCTTTAACAAATTCAAACATTTTCTCAAAATGTATCATTACTCTAGTCAGGAAATGTCAATGTTTATATCCTCTAACCTATGCAAACTGTCTTCATATTTTCTGTCGCTCCTAGATTTTTTTTTCCTGTATGTTTACAGTTTCATTTTTCCACCTGAAACCCTGCTTCCCATTATTTTGAGCTGATGCCACACTGTTTTAATGATTATAGACTGATAGCAGGGCTGGGACCCCAATATTGTTATTTACATTTCTGCCAAGCGGCTGGGGCTCCCTGATCTCTGCCTGTACCCCAGGCTTTACACCAAGCCTAGCTCAGAAGACCATCTGCGAGCAGGTGGGGGCACGCTCACCAGTCCTGCACCGCATTGAAGGACTCCTCGTTGGTGATGTCGTACATGAGGATGAAGCCCATGGCGCCCCGGTAGTAGGCTGTCGTGATGGTCCGATACCGCTCTTGCCCCGCCGTGTCCTGGGGAAGAAGAGACAGGGTGTCAGAGAGGACACACACGGAAACTCCTCAGAGTGGGTATGAACTCTGAGATGGTCAGGTCCAGCGCCCTCGAGGCCCAGAGGAGCAGGGGCTTGCCCAGAGGCACAGTGGGTCAGGGAGAGTGAGCTGGCTGCCTGCACTGGGAATGTGGTACCCAGTCATCGTAAGGTACCTACAGAATCGTTCCCTCATTCATTCAACACACGTGTACCTGTGCCACACCCTGTGCTGGGCACTGGGGACATAGCTGTAAACAAAATGGACCAAAATCACTGCCCTTGTGAAACTGACAATCCAGTGCAGGAAACAGACAATAAACCTGTGAAAAGGTAGAAAATGTATCGTCAGAGGGTGGCGAGGACTGAGGAGAAAAATGCCTGACAAGGACGGGCAGCGTGGGCTGCCTTCAATTTTAAACTTGAAGGATGAGGGAGGGAGCCATGTGGGGATCAGAGGAAGGACGGTCCAGGCAGAAGGCACAGCCCGGGCAGATGTCCCGAAGTGGGACTGCATTTGGTACATCTGAGGAACAATGAAGAGGCTGAGACAGAGATGGAAGGAGACAGATGAGATGGGGTAACAACAGCGGCAGACTAGGCAGGGTCTGGCTGCGAGGAGGGGGTGCAGGTTTTACCCGGAGTGAGGTGGGAGCCGCGGAAGGACTGTGGGCAGGGAACGAGCAGTTCTGACTTGGCATTTGGCAGGCTTCCTCAGGCCTCGGGGGCGTTGAGGAAAGTGGCCAGAAGACCCTGACGGAGGAGCCTGCTCCTGTCCCAGGGAATGAGGTTGGGGGTCAAGATCCCTCTGAAACCTGATACAGACACACATGGAGGAACTTGAACGTGGCGACACTGAGGCACCAAGCAAATGATGCATCTGATGATGTCAGGGTCAGGAGAGGACCCATAATTTGCTCCTTCCCCACCCCTGAAGAGCACTGATTAGGTACTGATGGAAGAACAGGGGCCCTCTCTTCAGTGCCTCTAGCCCCTTGTACACAGTAAGTGCTTGATAAATGCCCAGTGTGTAATGAATGAATCTAGACAGGAAAGAAATAGGCAAAGCTGGGGCTGCTATTCTCGGGAGGGAGAGTGATGAAGCCAGAAGCCCCCCAGCTGGACCCACCCAGATTTGCAGCTTGATCCTCTTATCGTTTCGGTAGATGGTCTTGACCTTGAAGTCGATGCCTACAGTGCTGACAAAGGCAGGCGTGAAGGAGTCGTCTGCGTAGCGGAAGAGGAAAGACGTCTTGCCCACGCTGCTATTTCCGATGATGAGGATCTTGAACATATAGTCGAAGTTCTGGTCCGAGGACTCCTTCTGCCCATAGCGAGAGTCTGTGGCGGATGCCATCTGGGGATGCGGAGCGTAGGCGAGCGTGAGGGGTCTCCCTCCACCCCCAAACACCCAAGCCCAGGCTCAGGATGGAGAGCTCCCAGAGAGGGACGGAGATTACCCTTATCCCATCAGGATCCCCAGTACTAACGGTGCGGCCCACGGCAGAGGGCGGGCCATGACCTTGAAAGGCCCGAGGTTTCAGGGGAGGACCTCAGAACGAAGGGGATGGAGACACCCCTGCAGCCCCCTCCAGCAGGCCTGCTCCCCAGGTCCGGCTGTAACCTAAGCACTACAGCTGCGCCTGGAGGGGTGACTACGGCCGGCCCCGCCCCCTATCAATCATTCGTGTTCCTCAGAACTGAGCCACGCGGGCGCACGTGCACACGCGTGTACGGTACCACAGGGACGCGTGTCCGCAGTCCTCCTCCCAGACTCTCAGGCTGGGAGAGCTCGGGCTGAGACAGCTACATCACGTGATAGGAGCGGGGCGTGCACACGCTCACGTGCACACAGCAGGGCACACACTCGGACACGCTCGTGCATATCTGAGCGTCGAACACAGTCGGTGCATGGGACAGAGCCTGTCTGCACACCGACATGCATATACAAATGTGCAAACCCACCCGTGCGCACTGCGTCCTCCACCCGTGCAGCCGAGTACACGTCACCCACACGGGCACGCATCTCCGTGCACATATGCACATTGCTGTGCACGCACACGCACAGTCCACGCGTCTCCCTCCACATGCCTGAAACACGCACAAACTTGGATCGGGACCTCCAAGGGGTCACACGAGAATACCCTGGTACACAAGCAAGGGTACACACAGATCCGCCCGCACAGGCGGGCGCGCACACGCGTGTGCACACCACGCGCACGCGCACGCACGGAGCCTCCCGCGCGCACAGCTTCCCGCAAGGCACTCGTCTCGTCTCCCCTCCCCCTCCGCCGCAGAGCCGGGGGTGGAGGGATGGGGGTGGGGGGTGAGGATAGGGCAGGTAGAGGAAGCCGGGGCCCTACCCCTCCCCAGGCTCGCGACTGCCGCATCCTTCCCCTCATTTAACGCCGGCCAACTTCGTCCCCCTACCCCAGCCCATCAGTCAAATGAAGGTTATGTATGTGCTCCGAGAGGGAGCGCACCGGACCGTCCGGGAGCTCACCTTGCCCTACACTGATGCGGCGGCAACCCTAGCGGCAGCGACTTTTTTGGCAGCGGCGGTGACAGAGCCCCCAGTGCGCTGATGTGGGGCTGCGTGTCAGCGGAGGCGACGGCAGCGGCTCAGGCCCCTGCAGTCCGCGGTGACGTCCTGCACAGAGAGGGGCGGGGCTTAATATGCAGATGAGGTCGTGACGCCATTTTAGGGAGGAGCCACAGATGGGGATGTGGTCCACGGTAGCACGCAGAGCCGGGAGGGGCGGGGCTCTCACGCAGATTGACATGAGAATGGGGCGGAGCCCAGCGAGCTCATCCAGTAGCTAGCAGAAGCGGTGCGGGAGGGGTGGAATCGCCTGCCGGCTCCACCTCTCTTTAGCGTTAGGGAGGCGGGGCTGCGCGGCGCCTCCTCATTGGCTTAAGTCCTCGAGCGACGGGCTAAGTAGCCAATCAAAGATTGTCACGCCCTCCTCCTGTCCAATGGCAGCTCCCGAGCGGTTGAAGGGACGAGAGGTTGAGGCCTGGGCTGAGCCTGGGTCTTCTGGGGGTGTTCCCCTTCCCCGCCCCCATGCACCCAGGTCGGAGACTCAGGAAGTCCCCTTTCAGTCCAGGGTGCTGTGACCTCTCCTTAAACGCTCCCTATTCCCAATTTCAGAAAAGAGGAACAGAGGTTCGAGAAGATGCTCCACGTCTCCTATTTATTGGATTCAACATAAGTAGAAAAGAAGAAAAAGCGGAAATAGGGGTCAAGATAGACTCTGTCTGATTTCAGCTGTAAGACCCCCAAAAGGGACCGGGCTAGTAGATGCTCCACCCTGTTTCTGAGATGAAGAAAGAAGAAATTGGGATCAAGAGAGTCACCCTTCCCCACCAATTTCCAGAAAAAAGGAAGGGGCTAACGAACGCTCCAGGAACCCCTTTCCTTCCTGCTCCCCATTTTCCAGAGAAAAATTCAACGAAATGCAGGAAGTAGGGCAGAAAAACGGCTTGTCCCTTAAACTCGCAAAGTCTGCGGTAAAAAACCTGGGAAACAGGGAGGATACGAGCGAGGTTCAAAGACCCAACAATACAGACAAGGGGTGGGAGATGCTTTACTCCTCCCTGGTTCCTGAGTTTAAAAAGACAGGGACAGAGAGTCCTCCCTCCTCCATCCTGGCAAAATGAGACTCAGAGATGGAGACTTTGGGGTCCAAGGTGACCCGTCACATCCGTCTTCATGTGAAAAAGTCAGAATTGGGGGAGGGGAGGAAGAACGAGACCTTGGCCTCCATTCCAGGTCTCTGCCCTCCACCCCAACTCCGGTCCCCACACCCGGCAGGGGGCGTGTGGCCCCAGGAAAATTCTGATCTCCCTGATTCCTCTTCAGGAGACGAGGGGCGGGGCTTGTCTTTTTTATAAAAAGCTCGCCAGCTGCAGAGGGGCCTGGAAAC
>NW_020175432.1:2653740-2656389 GCF_003031525.2 Neophocaena asiaeorientalis asiaeorientalis
AACCAGAATAACTTAGCTCCTGGAGGCCGCCCACTCCCCCCACCCCCGCCCCCAGCGCCCCGGAAGTGCGGAGACGTCCCTCCAGCTCTCCTTGCAGTTGGGAAATCTATTTTTTTCTAAGGATAACATTTTTGTCCCTCCTCTTCACTCAGACTATAAAAGTATCACAAACCCACTGCGGAGAGCTGGGAAGATTCAGAAAAAGATAATGAATAAATATAAATCCACCTCCAATCTCTCCCCACAGGAAGACCAGCAGTCGAGTTCCCGCTTTGGGGTGGGGGATTGGGGGGGGTGTTCCAGGCGCTGCCCAGGTGGAGGCGAGGGCGTGCGAGGCAGCTAGGCTCCCTGACCTCCCAAATGCATGCTTCCGGGTTTGTACGTGGGTGTCGATCGGAAATACCCACTTATTTTTTTCCCAAAGGGTAAAGGCCCACACCAATGTATACCAGCTTCTGCACAAAGGATTTTGTATTTTATTTTATTTATGTATTTAATCATTTATTTATTTGGCTGCGTTGGGTCTTCGTTGCTACACACGGGCTTTCTCTAGTTCCAGCGAGCAGGGGCTACTCTTCGTTGCGGTGCGCGGGCTTTTCATTGCGGTGGCTTCTCTTGTTGCCGAGCACGGGCTTTAGGCGCGCGGGCTTCAGTGGTTGTGGCACACAGACTCAGTAGTTGTGGCGCACGAGTTTAGTTGCTCCACGGCATGTGGGATCTTCCCGGACCAGGGCTCGAACCTGTGTCCCTTGCATTAGCAGACGGTTTCTTAACCACTGCGCCACCAGGGAAGTCCCAGGATTTTGTATTTTAAAATAAAAATAATGGAAGGATTTATTGTTAAGAATGAGCATAAGGCTCTGGAATTAGGGATGGTCGAATTGGAGGTGAGGACTACAGACTTGAGGGGAGGTGTTCTGTGTGGTCCGAGCAACAGAGCTGCACAGGAGAAGGGCCCCAAACCCTCTCAGATCCCATCCCACTACCTCATCTTTCTCCTCCGGTGAGTCATTCCCTCTTCGAGGTTCCAGGTGCAACCTTGCCTCAGGGCCTTTGCACCTGCTGTGTCCTCTTCCTCAGGTATTTCCCCAGCTCTTTCTGTGCCTGGCTCTCTCATCCCCTTCAGATCTCCAATCAACACCCACCTCCCTCCAGAAGTTCTGATTTCACCATGTCACCTCCTATCATGTCACCATAGTTTTCCTTCCTGATACATCCCCATTAGAAATGATCATGTTGACTTATTTATCCAATAGCCAGCTGTGAGCTTTGAAAGGCGGGGATCGGTGTCCCCAGCACCTACACCTTTGGACACAGTAGGTACCCTGTGATGGTATGACATGAATGAATGAACAAATGAATGATTGGAAGGAGCGTGACTTTGGCCACTGAGGTTAGGGAAGACCTCTCTGAGGAAGTGACATTTGAGCAGGAATCTGAAGGAGGAGAATGAGCTGGCCACTGGGAGAAGTGGGGGAACAGTGCTCCAGACAGCAAGAACAGCGAGTTCAAAGGCCCTGAGGCTGGAACTCACTAAACAAGCTCGAGGGACAACCCCTCTCCAGCTCTGTGAGGAAGGGGGGCCAGGCAACATTTTCTCCCTCACCAGAGGGCAAACTGAGGCCCTACGAGTCACCCTAGGAGTTCACAAGGGCTGAAAGTTCCCAGCGGCCCTAAAGATCTTCTCCCACCCTCCTCTTTGGGTCTAGAGTGGGCCACAAAGGCAAGGACTATGTCCCTCAGGAAGGACCCTAAATGGGAGGAAATGGGAGACCTGGAGCATATGAGTGACTTCTTCCTCATCCCCTCTGTGAGCCTCAGTTTCTATACCTGTGAAGAAAGAGCTCAGGACATGCTTTCCTCAAACAATACCTGTTGTTACAATCCTGTGATCCTCACAAAGAGCACATTTTACCCGCGAAATGACAAAGGCTCGGGGAGGTTAAGAGATTTGTTGACATTGTCAAAGACTCCCAGAGAGCATCCACCAGTGCCAGCCTGGGGTGGGAGGGGGAGGGTCAGGAAGGACTTCCTGGAGAAGGGGATGCTGAGCTGAGACCCAAAGCGGGAGGATGAAGGAGAGAAGTATTCCAGGTAGGGGGCACAGCATGTGCCAGGGGCCTGAGGTGGGACTGTGCTTGGGGTCTTAAAAAACCAGTGTGGGTAGTGTGCAGTCAGTAAGGGGAAGAGGGAGGAATACCTGTGGCCCAAAATGAAGGGGGACATATGAGTGTTCTTATGAATGGGTAGAGAAAAAAACAGAAGGAAATAAGGTGAAATGCTGAAGGCAGATGATCTGTGGGTGAGGTTACAGCAGAATTTTATTTTCGTCTTTACATGTTTCCATTATTTTCGGATTCTCTACAGTGACATGTATTACTTGCAAGGTGGAAAGGATAAAAAATATATATAAATAAAAATCCCATAAATCTCTCTGCCTTTCAAAAGTGTGGAAGGAAATGCACCAAGTTCATGATCCAGATGCCCTTTAATTCTCCCTCTGTGGCATTTGATCATTAATTGCGATGACGATGAATCATCCACGGAATGAAATTATTAATGAAATTATTTAGGAATGAGGCTGTTCTTGAAGCCAGGGGCTGCTGTGATGACTCGTGCCATGTATAAATCATTAGACACGCGGGGAGG
>NW_020175432.1:2656514-2664149 GCF_003031525.2 Neophocaena asiaeorientalis asiaeorientalis
GACTTGAGCACAGAGCCGCCTCACCTGCTCTGCGCCAGGCCGGCACCCTCAGGGTGAACTCAACCAAGCTGGGTGCGGGAGAGACCTCTGGCAAAGCGAGGAAGGGCCCCGAATTCGCCCCGCCTCCCCGCTGTGCCTCCAGCCACCAGGGGGCGCCGCTGGCTAACGTCTGCCCCCCAGCTACAGGGCCCCGAGCCCTCAGGCCACAGGACCTCTCCGCTCCTGCTTCCCCATCCGTGAAACGGGCACGGTACTAATTATGGGTGATAGAGTTTATTTAAACCCAGAGAATGCCTCATATTTCTAAGATATTTCAGGGAGTTCACAAACACCACCCTCCAACCAAAGTTTACCCAAGTACTAAGGATCAGGCCATGGAGGGGAAACTGAGGCCCAGAAGGGGCTGTGACTCGCGAGAAAGCATCAGAGGCCTCCTTTTCCCTACGGGGAATCTGAGACAGCCTCAGAATCAGAAGATCGAGAGACCTTCCGTGGGGGAGAAGTCTGTGCTTTTGTTGCTGTTCTAGAGAGGGAGAAAGTATAAGGGAGCCAGCAGGGGTTCCTGGGACCAGGGAGAACTAGGATCCTTAGACCTGAAGACAGAAACCACAGCAACTTAAAGCAACAGCCAGTGCACAAGCAACGAAGGCTAAATCAGTCTTCAGAGACAGTTCCTGACACACAGCCCTCTCTTTCATGGCCCCTATCACCCCCCACCAGAGCTCCAGAGACAGAACTGGGTCTGGATGAAACTTTCGTGCTGAGAATTCTCCCATTCAAGTTCTTGTTCTCTTGTAATGAGCTGCCTTGCAGATGAAGGGGAGGTGTCTAGGGGAGGGGGCATCTCCTTGAGGCTGACTCCCCACCTCCTTGTGCAGGGCTAACCCAGAGGCACATAAGAGGCACAGGCCTGGCACACAGTAGGTGCCCGGTAAATATCGGATAAAGAATGAAAAAATAAAGTGATTGACGTGGCTGAAGAGTGACCACTGGAAAAGATGCACAAGGGGCCTGGCAGATACTCCCTTTCTACACCAGGGGTTGAAGTCCAGGAGGGAGAACTCAAGGGCCCTGGAAGAGGCTGCCCCCAGCCCAGCTCCTTGGAGAGCTCTCTCAGCTGAGCTCAGGGTCAGAATGGATCCCGCCAGGTGCCTCCAATTCAACCCTGAGACCTGTCTGTAGCTAAAAGCCTGATTGTCTCCCTCAGTGGGTGGGGAAGGCAAAGCAGGGGCCACCTGGGACCTCTTCCTGGAAAGTCTACACACCCTTCAGGGACCACTAGGTGCCCAAAGGCTCAGCCATCACATTGCCCTCATGGTCCACACAGGGCTTGCCCACGGTCCTCTGGTTGTCCAGGTATAGGGCCCCAGGGTCTGGGCTGGCCTCAGGGGACAGGAGCTCAGTGTCAGGTGACTCTGAGGCCTCCCCACCCAGTGCTCCCTCCTCCTCTCCCTCCTCCTCTTCTGCCTCCTGCAGAGTCAGCTGGAACTGGAATCTGTCGGGACCACCTTGCTTGGGGCTGGTGGGGTCCACAGGGCTGCGGGGGATCTTGCTCTGGTACCACTCGCGGTTGTCCTCCAGAGTGTCCAGCAGGTCCTGTGCATCTGGGTGTACCAGGTCAGCCCACGTCTCCCACAGTGGGTGGGCGATGTAGTCAATGAAACCCACCTGTGGGGTGATACGGAGTTGGGGGATAGAGGTTGCTGGGTGGTGTGTTACCATGGAACCTAGACCCAGTCCAGCCCCCAGGCCTTTGCCCGGGTTGTTCCCTCTGCCTGGAATGCCATTTCCCAACTCCTACACATCCTTCGAAAACCTCTTCAAATAACCCCTCCTCTTGGAAGACTCCTCTGCCCCTTTTGAGCTCCCCCAACCCCTAAGTCTTTCCCTCTACCTCAGCTCTGACTCCTCAGAGCTGGATGAATGTGTCCCCCAGACTGGGAGCACCTCAAGAATCTCCTATGTCACTCAGAACAGATACTTCCAAACTCCACAAGTGAGTGAAGATCTCTCTTTCGACAGCCCAGAGGAAATACATACCAGGCCTGACTCTACACAGCCCAGTGCAGACCCTTAGGCCACATCCTCTCATTTGCCAGCCAGGGGTCAAGCCAGGACTCGTGAGGTCAGCTCAGCCACTCCTTTCCCTCCCACCTCCCCAGTGCCCACCAGCTCGGCTCAGTCACCCTCAGACCTGGGACTTCTCCACTGAGGCCGTGTGCTTATCGCACATAGGGCTGATGTCCAGGCCTGATTCGCGCTCACGGTCGCCCTGCTGGAAGAACTCAGCCATGATGCGGTCTGTCCACTGGCGGTAGAGCGGCAGCGGCTTGGTGGGGTTGCTGAGGTCGGCACAGTGCACCAGGCTCTGCAAGACCTGGTGAGACCGAGGCTCGGGAAGGCTCAGGCCAGGCCACCCCAGGCCTGGCACCCGCCCCAGAGGCTGGCGCCATGGACATACTCATCTTACAGGTGGGGAAACTGAGGCTGGGCAGGGGAAAGGGTGGCTAAGGCACAGCCACGTGACCGTATGTGCCTCCATTTCTTCAAGTTGGGCACGCAGTTGGCACTTCATAAATGCAGTTGAATGAGAGTGTGGAAACCAAGACCTTAGGGCTGGCCCAGCCACACACCTGGATGTGGTCGGAGTAGTTGTCTAGCAGCAAGACTCCAAGGCTTGTCACCTTCTTGGTCTCCACCATGGTCTTGAGGTCAGCCAGGATGTTCATGTGTTTGGACATGTCTGTGGCCAGCACCTGGGGGAAGGTGAAGGAGGATGGCAGGTATGAGGATAGCGCCTGCCCCACCCCCACTCCCCACTTCCCAGATGCCACACCCACTTGGATCCACAGCCCTCTGAGCCTCAGTGTCCTCATCTGTCAAATGGGGGCATGTATCAAGATTTGCTGTAAACCCAGCTCACAAGAGAAGCTGAGTCAATAGTCCCTTCTCGGGCTTCCGTGGTGGCGCAGTGGTTGAGAGTCCGCCTGCTGATGCAGGGGACATGGGTTCGTGCCCTGGTCCGGGAAGATCCCACATGCCGCGGAGCGGCTGGGCCCGTGAGCCATGGCCATTGAGCCTGAACGTCTGGAGCCTGTGCTCCGCAACAGGAGAGGCCACAACAGTGAAAGGCCCGCGTACCACACACACACACACACACACACACACACACACACACACACAAAAGTCCCTTCTCCAAGGTTGCTGGGCTTGTGGGGTGCATCCCACATGTGGGACAGTGCATGAGGGAGGGAGATTAGACCTGGGGGTTGACATGAAACATGCCTGAAGCCCAGCAGATGACTTGGCCAGTGCAAAGGTCCTGAGGCTGAATAAGCTGAGGAACATAGAGGAGAGAGTTGTGGCTAGAACAAACGAGTGCAGGAGCAACATGGGAGCAAGTGAGGGTGATAAGAGTGGGGAGGGCCTCAGGGAGGAGCGGGGGATTTATCCAGAGGGCTGTGGGAGCCACAGGTGGACTGAGTGCTCCCCAAACCTTCCTGTGGCTGCTGCGTGTCCAGGAGGGCTGTTTTTAGCCACCGGAAGGGAAGTTCAGCTCTGAGCACAGCTGCTTAAAAATCATTTAGCTGGACCCATGCGGACCCAGCCCAGGAATGACCCACGGGCTTCTCTGAGAATCACACCGAAGTCTCAAAACTTCTCCCCAGGGGACTTCCCTGGTGGTCCAGCAGTTAAGACTCCATGTTCCCAATGCAGGGGGTCCGGGTTCGATCCCTGGTCAGGGAACTAGATCCCGCATGCCGCAACTAAAGATCCTGTGTGCCACAACTAAAGATCCTGCATGCTGCAACGAAGATCCTGCACACTGCAATAAAGATCCCTCATGCGGCAACTAAGACCCAGCACAGCCAAATAAATAAATAAATATTAAAAAAACACTTCTCCCCAAACCTCCCATCTGGACCAAATGATGCTTCCACTGGGAGTGCCCATTGCCCAGAGCCCCCACTCTGCCTCAGCAAACTTTTAGTTCCTCTTCACTTGGAGCCTGGTTTCCTCTGAGCCCTCCCCACATGCTGTTCCCTCTGCTGGGAACACTCCTCCCCACCCCATGGTCCTCTACACTCTTCAGGCCCTGACTTCAGTGTTCTCTCCTGGGGAAGCCCTCCTCAACCTTGAGCATCTCTCCATCACAGCTCTGTCTACAGGTCCCCCATCATGGCTCTGCTTGTGGGCCCCCCAACATGGCTCCCACCTATGTGTCCATCTCCCCCACAGACTGTGAGTTTCATAAAGGCCAGAATTCTAATGGTCACTGTCACAGGACAAGCACAATGGATGCTCAATAAATGCTTGTTAAATAAATGAGTTGATGCACAAGACCCCAAAACGTACTGGTGTCTCCCAACTCGAAAAATATCAGATGCACAGACTTAAGGGTCAGAAAAGTTGTACCTGAAACCCCAGAAAGTTTCCACATCATTTGCGCGTGAATCACATCCAAGACCTGATTAGCCTGACCAAGGGCCTAGTCACCCCTACCCAAGGCTTGGACAGTCATTGCCCCATTTTACAGACCAGGAAGCTCGGACTCAGAATGGGGCCATGCCCTGGTCCAACTGAACCCCCAGCCATACCAAGATCGCACCACCCCATCCATCGTTGTTGTCTCACCATGTCGATGACCATCCTGCGCAGACTCAGCCGCTGCTTGGTGGTGAGGTTCTGGAAGATGTCACAGTTCTCTGCCTGCAGCAGCTTGAAGCCCACAGCCAGGTGGTGGTTCTCCAGCATGGAGGTATCATTGTACATAAGTGCAAGCTCTGAGTCTGTAGGGGAGGTGGAGCACCTCAAGACCTGCCCACCCAACACACTCCACCCAAAGGCCGGTTCTGTAAATTCTCGGTAAACTCCTACTCATGCATTGAAGCCCCAACTCCAATGCCCCATCCTCCAGGAAGCCTTCTAGGACCCTGTCTCCCCCCATGGCCCTGCCCTGACTCTGCGAGGCTGGGGGCATCTGTGTTCGGCTCTACCTCCTCGAGACTGGTGACTCCTTGGGGACTTGGCATGGCAGGAGACAGTGCTGTGTGCTGGTTGAGTGAACTACCAAGTCTTTGTCTTATTAGACCCTGGGATCCTCAAGTGAGAGGGCTCCACTCTTATCTCCAGCTCTCCAGGGATGTATATAAGAGGTACCCAATAATTACTTGTTGACTGAGTTTTTCTGACACCACAAAGGATCCTAAACTTTAAAATCTCAGTGGGCCCAAATCAGCTCTGTCACATTTGTTATTCTCTCATTTACTGAGTATCTACTGTATATCTGGGTCTGCTCTCAGCACCTAAGGGAGGGAAGATTGTGGCAGTCATTTCACAAACAGGGAGACTCAGAGCAGGAACGGGACCACCTAACATCACTTGATTGACAGGTGGTGGCAGGGCCCAGCCCCCTAACTCACTGGTGTTAATGAGAAACTGATTGGAGACCCCAGGATGATCCACATCATGGATGGCGCTTGCAAAGATGGCAGCCAGGACTTCCAGGTCAGTGAACACGGCCTGAGTGGGCATGGAGCATAAGAGGTGAGGGGCAGGCTCTCTGTGCCCTGCACGCACCAGGGCTGCCTGCAGCTGTAGGGCCCTACCTCAAGCGCAGGTGTGGCCAGCAGCACATGTGTAGACTGGGCCACGTCAGCGGCGTGTAGGCTATTGTGGTAGGCCACATCGTTGTGGTAGTGACCCTCCAGTGTCAGTAGGTAGGTGGCAAGTGTGTCTGCTGGGATCCGAAATGTCTTGAGCAGGTCCCGTTCCTGGTGCATCACAGGGCCCCAGTCAGGGCCTCGGCCTCTGGGTGGCAGCACACACTATTCCTATGCCTTCTCTCCTTCTGAATCCCTATCCATCTCTCAAGTGCCCCCTCTTCCAGGATGCCCTCCCTGCTCTCCCTCTGAACTCCCCTGGTCTCTGTCCTTCCCCTCTGGCTCATCTCTGACCCCACAGTTGTTCCCTACAGACTGGATCTCTTCAGGCCTGGCCCAAGGCTGAGGCTTGAGTCTTGTTGCCAATCAGCAGTGAACTTTTAAACCTAACAAATGCCTATCCATCCTTCAATGCCCCTGCTCAAATGACCCCATTCAGGGATGTTAGGGAGGATTTGAAGAATATGTGCCCCCTGAGGTCCTGAGGTAGGAAGGAGTGAAGGAAACACAAGGGTATTAGAAGCCAAGGGCAGGGGAGGTACCTGAAAGATGCTGAACATGATAGCTGTGAGGGGCCGGTTCCCACTTAGCTCTGCCACCTTGAACACATCAAGCCCCCACTTCTTGGTGTCTTCCAGCTCCTAAAATGTGAAGGACTGGAGCTTAACTGCAAACCAACTTCCCCAGACTCTGGAGCCTCAACCCCCATCCCCAGGACTCAGGTCCTACACTGAGCCCCACCTGGTCAGTATATAGGTGGGCAAACTGAGGCCCAAAATAGGGTAGCCACACAGAGCCAGGATTCAAACCTGGGTCTCAGCATTCCTATTGTAAACCCACCTTGGCCAGTTGTCCCTCCTGATCAGTCTGGACCCCAAAGCGTGGGACAGTGGCTGCAGAAAGGCTGGTACTGTGGGGGAGTCCATGCAGGCCGCTGATCTGGGACATGGGCTTTGGGGGCTCCGTGGGGGTCACCCTGGGCAACTCCACCTCAGTCTGCTGGTCTGTAGATGGGGCAGGGTAGGGCTCAGAGAAGTCAATTCACCTGCTAGGGTTGGCCTGCTTGGCCTCAAGTACTGGACCTTGCCAAGCCTCAAGATCAACGTATTTCCTTTTTACCTGGACCAAAGTAATCTCAGAGTAAAGTCCTTTCTGGCCTGTAGATACCCTTCTCCTCTGTTCAAGGCTGATCTCAGTGACCTCTTCTGCTGGACATGGCCCCTGGGCACCTGGAGCTTAGTATTTCTCCCAAAACAGTCAAATGTCCTTTCTGTCTCCCAAGCTGGAGACCCAGCTCTGTCGTTCCCTCTATCTCCTCCTTGGCAAACTTCTACTCATGCTTCAAAACCCTAACTTTAATGTCCCCCTCCTCCTGGAAGATCCTCCTGTCCCTCCCTCTGGTCCAGCCCTGCCTCATGGGGCTGGGGGTGTCCGTGTCTGGTTCTATCTTCCTCAGTTAAGGTCTGTAGCAGAAGTCTTTCTTTCCCTTCCATCTTCCTACCTCTGTAATGTGGCCTAGTCAGTGACCCACCATAGCTCACCCAGGAAGGTTTGGGATATGTACTCAGACACTTGGTTCCCAGAGCTGCTGGCTTCAGACAGGTGAGTCAGCTCCCGGTTCAGCATCCACTTGAACTGCAGGGGAAGGTGATGTCAGTGATGATAGGGGCACTGTGGACATAGGCAAGTGATCTCAGTTATCTGGCCCTACTAACCTTGTTGGAGGCCATCTCCCCCACCGAGTGCCGCGCCTGCAGTGTCTCCAGCTGATCCAAACACCAATCCAGCTCGTCCAGTGTCTCCAAAGCCAGCTTCTGCCCAGTGTCCTCTGGGGGCCAAGCTGGTCAGGGGCCTGCCCCACCCCCACTTGGGAACCATGTGCCCCTCCTGCTCCCATCTCTGCATCTGGACCCTGGATCCCTTCCCAATGAGAATGAGGCCACTCAGGACCCCAGGCTCTCCCCATCCCCAA
>NW_020175432.1:2664215-2681344 GCF_003031525.2 Neophocaena asiaeorientalis asiaeorientalis
CGTGCCCCGCCTCTGCTTCGCCCACCTTGTCTTCTGATCCCGCCCCTCTCCGCCAGGCCCTGCCCTTCTCTCCGCAAGGCCCCGCCCCCGCCCCGCCCCCTGCGTACTTGGCTGCCCCGCTGCCTTGCAGGTGGGCAAGGGCCGCAACGTTGCTCCGAACCGTCCTCAGACTGGCCAGGACCTGCGAGGGGGGGTGGCCAGCGTTGGGAAGGAGGGGTCGGCTCTACCTGCCCGGCACACGGGAGAAAGGAGAGGTGGGTACCCACCTGGGCAAAGGGTGTCACAATCACGTCTTCTCCGTGTCTGCGGGGAGACCAGACATGGAAGGGCGGTCAGAAGGAGCCCTCCCACACGTTCCCATCTTCCAGTTTTTTCTGGGTTTTTTTTATTTTCCTTTTTTGCGCCACGCGGCATGCGGGATCTTAGTTATTGAACCCGTGCCCCCTGCAGTGGAAGCGCAGAGTCTTAAGCACTGGACCGCCAGGGAAGTCCCCAATCTTTCAGCTTTTACCCACACTGTGCCCTCAGCTGAGGTCATCCTCCTGTCCCGACTCCCTCTTTTGGGTGTCTTCCTAGTAGTTCCTGGACTCCCCTCACCTGACTCTTCTCTGAAAGCAGCCACAGCCCCTCTGACCAATCACTCACTTTATCCCCATCTCACAAATGGAGAATCTGAGTCCCAGGGGCAACAGGGGTCTTAGTAGAGGCAGGAAATTATTGCTACCAGAAAGCTCAAATCAAAGTGTACGTTCGGTTGCTGTTAATTGGCCTTAATGTCACTGGATTGCCACGCAACCCCAGCCTAAAGTGAAGCACAGAGGATCACTGGATATCATTCTTAGCATGTCCTACTGAACAAGCAAATAGGCAAACTCCTACATAAACTTTAAGGCCCACCTCAAACGGTCATTTGAAGGAGGTGTACCGAATGGAGGAATAAAGGAAGGAAGGAAGTAGAAAGCGGTATTATCCCCCAGCCTCAGACTCACAGGTCGCTAGCCACAGAGGAGTTCCGGGACATGGTCTTGGACGAGAGTTCGTAGTCACTGTCTGAGCGGTACAGGAAGGACTCCCGCCTCTGGCTGTGCTGGGCAGGAGCTTGGATGACCCGGCCAAGGCCAGACCCAGCCTGATGGTCCAGGGCGCTTCTTCCGCATGATAGCCCATTTTCCAGGTCCAAGCTGAAGGAAAAGGAGTCATAGTCAGAGCCGAGGGTCCTGGCATATGGATGCTGGGTCATGGCCTATATCAGTTTTGTCACATCCTCCCTGGGGCCACGTGGTGGGCTGGTTAGGAGTGGCCTGCAGCTTGTCCATCTGTCCCACGGTCACACCCCCACTCAGGGACACCGCGTCCCTCACGCCTCCATCTCCACTTCTGTACCCCAGAGTCTTTTCCACTGGGACTAATCTGGACTCCAGGACATGAGTTTCAGATCTGTCTCCAAGTGGCTGTTGTGACCATGGGTAGGTCTCAGCTTTTCTATGGACATCATCAACTTTGTTTCTAATATGGGTGTGGTAGACTTCATCCCCAGGGTGCTTTTAGGGAGTTACAACCGAGCACCTGAGGAGGGTGACAGGGCTCCCATATTACTAAGGAGTAAACTGAGGTCCATGTCGCAGGGTAAGTTCATGGGGATTGGAAACGACTTCCTGGGCTTTCCTTTCTGGATGGGATCTGGGTCCCGCCTAGACGGGGCACACTCGAAGGCTCCTCACAGCCAGGAGAGGCCCTATCCCCAGCCAGCTTTGGCTACGCCCTGGACCACCTGTCCCCTTTCCCCAGCTCCAGCCCGTATGGCCCCACCCCAATCTCACCAACCTCGCCTCCAGCTCGCTCTGGCCCTATCCTTAGCTCCCCAGTTCTTCTGCTTTATTTTTGACCTGAACGCTCTGCCTGTTCTCTTCCACCTCTGGGCCTTTGCACAGGATGTGTCCTCTCCCCAGAGCACCGTCCTCCTTCTGTTCCAGGCAATCCCCAATCGCCCCTCCCATCCCTTCCTCCAGCCACACTCTGACGGAATAAGGGGGATCTACTACTCTCACCCTTCGAGTCAGAGGTCAGAGAAAGAGTGGCAGGGGGCATGGGGCTAGAACAGAAGTGTGGGAGGGGGAGTTAGCAACCAGGGAGAGGGGCTGCAAGTGAGTCACAGGTTTCTGAGAAGGGAGCGGGCAGGAAAGACGGAGACAGGAAGACTCCAGGGGCCGCCGCCTAGACACGCCCCTCCTGGCCGAGGGCCAGTGTCCACCTGGTCCCCCTCCAGGTCACCCCATCCCAGTCCACGGATGGGATCGGCGCCTGCCGGAAGACTCCGAGCAGGGAATTCGGCTCAGACCGGGTTGGGGGTGGGGAATTCGGCAGGATTCTGTCCGGTTCAGCTGGATTCGGTCCGGCTCGGTCAAGTACGGCCAGGTTTGACTAAGCTGGGTCTGATCATACAGGATTGGACCTCTTCCCCTGAGTTCAGTCGGGTGAGTTCGGTAGAATTCGGCTACAACCGACCGCATTCGGGTAGGTTCGGATGCGTTCGGGCGTGTTCGGCTACGTCCAGTCGCGCCAGGTTTTCGAGCAAGTCCGGGTGGCACTCGGGCCAGGTCGGGCATATTCGGCTTAGTCCGGCCTCACTCGGGTGTTCGGCTATGTCCGACCGCTGTCGGTCTGTTCGGGTTCTGGGGCTCCTGGAGAAGCCCCTCAAGTCCAGCGTTTCTGAGTTCCCGCTTCGTGACGTCACCCGGAGGGGCGGGACTTCTTAGCTCTTACCCGGCCTCCGAGTGTGCCGGGTGACTGGAGGAGAGACACTCTTGGGGGCGGGCTAGTGGCGGTGGATACCCTAAACCTGTGCTCAGAGGGGGAGGCCTGGGCGTGGCTACCACCTACCCCTCCCTCTCATCTCCCCAAAAGTTCTGGGAAAAGCACACCTATGGATGAATAGGGAAACGGAGGCCGGGAGAGGCCACAGCGTGCCGGGTTCGAATCCAAGTAGCGAGCACGGAGAGTTACGGGCTGAGCCGGGGTTTTGTCGCTACGGCGGAAGCTGTTTTTCTTTCTGCTCTAAACTTAGCCGAGAGCTGCTGGGTCAGGCCGTGGTTCCATGACGCGGGCAGCGGGGAGGAGCTCGCACCGACTGTGGGAACGGCGCGTCTGTCCATCCGTTAGACAGGTAAACTGAAGCACAGGGGCCTCGGAGACACCTGCCCTCGCCCAGCCTCACGCCCTTGACGTCCTCGACGCCCCTGTGCTCACTCCGGAGCCCTCGGCGGGGACCCCTCTTCGCAAGCTTCTGGTGCCCTGGGGGCGCTCTCCCGGACCCGGGACCCCAGTCTCGGCCTGAAATGGCCCATCAGGGACCACCGTCACAACTACCTCCCTCTCCACCAGCTGCCACTGGCCGTGTGACCTTGGAGAAGGGACCTTTAGTCTCTGAGCCGCAAGATGCCAAATTACCAAGTAAGAAAACCGCACGAGCCAAGCGCAAGGTATGAGACCCAGTCGGCGCCCACCAGCCCCACCTCCAACCCCAGCCTCTGCCCTGCGACCCACGATGTGACAGTCGCTTCCTGAAGGGCCGGAATTCGAACCTAAAGCGGTGGAACGAGTCCTTGGAGAACGCAACCGAGTGGGGCTGCGCAGAGGCGGCGCTCTGCGCGGGTGCGCAACAAGCTCTCTTACACCGCGAACACCCTGCCTCAAAGGCCTCCATCAAATCACTTCTTCCTCCGCGGAGATCGAGGGCTTAGTGTGAGGCCACCAGGCCATCCCGTTGCTGGCGCCAGAACGGATGGCGGGGGCAGACCAAGGGGAGGAGTGACCCTCTTCCCTCCACCTCCAGGACTCTCAGCCCGCCTGCCCCGGGTTGGCGAGGGTCAGAAGGAGACGTGAGCCTCAGCCCGTCCTGCTCCAGGCCGCACAGCTGGAGAGGGACAGACGGCTGGTCCCCTGGGCGTGTGTCCAGGCGGTGGGTGGAGGGAAACAGAGATGGAGAGAGACAGTCATCAACTAAAAGAGACAGAGATAGGACAGAGGGAGAGAGATACCGAGAAAGGGCAAAGAGGCAGAGCCTTTATGCCCTGACCCCCAACCTGGCCCCAGCTGTCCTTGACTCTGCCCTTCCCACCTCCAGCCCGGCTGTTCCCATGAGCCCTGCGAGGCCCACTGTCTCGCCTCACCACAGCGGATGGGCCACGGTGAAGCGCCGCTGCAGGCGGATGCTCTGGTTCACCAGGAGCTTCCTGAAGAGCCCGGGGGAGCCGCGCGGGGATCCCCGGGGGGAGCTGGGCACAGGGGCCGGGGCGGGCGCAGGGGGACCCTGCATCGCCAAGACCGCGTGGAGGCTGGACGAAGTACAGGCTGCGCGGGACCTTTTCTGGACAACCACGGGGGCGGGGCCCGGCGGGGAGAGGGCAGGAGGCGCACCCGCCCCGCCTTCGCCGCAGGACCGCTCAGGGACGCCCTCACCGGGACAAATGGGGAAACCGAGGCACTGAGCTAGACGGGACACTCTCTGCTTCCCCTTTGGGGGAGCCCAGAAACCGCATCTTATACCACTTCCCTCTGCCACCATGTCCCCCGGTAGTGCAGCTTGCTCAGCTGATAACTCGGCTGAAAAGAGACACAGAAGTCAAAAAAGGAAGCGCTCTCCATTATCAGGGAGTCACCGAGACACAGAGTTTGCCGAGGGGCTGCCCAGATCCCACACAGTGCTTGCAATACCCCTCTACCCATTTTCCAGATGGAGAAACTGAGGACTGAGCCACCAAGGGGCTGCTCAGAAACTACAAACCTTTAATCCTTTGCCAGGTGGGGAACTGAGGCTTGGAGAAAAGCGGTAACAGATGCAAGTCTTCACGGCAAGGCAGCTCCCCCTCTTCCTGTCCCCCTCCACAAGTCCCCACATGACCTCCACCTGCTCTGACATTCCCCAGGCCCTGTCTCTGGATCGTTTCCCCTCTCCTGCTGTCTCTACTGGACAAACATCCGTACTCCACTCCTGCCAGGCCTTCCGGTCCTGTGAAGCTTCAGCTGCCACCGCCCACCCCAGGAAGGACCCTTGGAAAGGGAAGCCTTGCCCCTGGTATCAGGGGGGCTGTTCAGGGGTCTGTACCAGCTGGCCTACCCTCAGAATGCTGGGGTTGGGTGGTCTTGCCCCATTCTTCAGAAAAGGAAACCAAGTCTCAGAGAATGTCACACTTGGAGGCAAGACCCAGAACACCCACCTCTCAGGCAGAAGCAACCTAGGCCCACCTGAGGCCACACAGAAGTTATGGGCCTGACTGTGTCCTGCTGTGGGATAACAAGCCCCCTGCCTGGGCCTTGCCCCAGGGGACTGCACTAGTTTTGGGTGTCCCAGACAAATGCCACCCAGGTTTCTGGCAATCCTGGGGGGATGTGAGATACTATTTCGGGAGATCAGGGCTTCAGTGGTGAGACCCTGACCCTCCCCTGACATCTCAATCATACTATGGTCCCCGTTGTATAGATGAGAAAATGGAGGCTCACAGAGGAGTCACACTGGGGCTCAGGAGGACAGAGAGTCTCAAGGGTCTGGCTGGGAACCCCCTTCTGTCCCTGTGGCCCTGCAACCGGACACCTGGTGGGAATCAGACTCTCTGTCCCCAAGACAAAAATACCATCTGTAGCTGCTGTGGCTATACCTAATTATAGCTTGTCCCCAGGGGATAGAGGCCGCCAGGATCAGTCTAGTGGAGAGACTGGGGCTGGGTCCAAGGAGCCTTGACACCACCTCAGCCCCATGGGGGAGACTCTCAGTGTTCGCATATCCCCAAGGAGAGACTGAGGAGATGCAGTCCTTCTGAATTCACAAACATAAAATGGAAGGTTAAGGCTAAACACATGGGTACGAACTGAGCACTCCTTGCTCTCCCGGTGCTGACCCAAGGGCTGTGCATGTAAAAGTCATTTTATTTTCAGAGCAACTCTATAAAGTGGGGACTATTATTCCCATTTTGTGGCTGGGGAAACCAAGGCACAGAGAGGTGTGCTCATTGCCTGAGGTCATTCAAGCCTAGGTTGGCAGCCTCCCCAGCCTCTCCCCATGGCTCCATCTCCTCTGCAGTCCCAGGTGCTACTCTGACATTAATGCTTTATCAATAGTTTTAATATTAATGTTTCATTAATAGATTCAACTTTAAATACTTTATAACCAGTTTTAACGGTAATGCATTATCAATAGCTTTTTGGATGGAGAAACTGAGCCACACAGCCAAGATTCAGCATTCACAACCTGGGCTGCCTGACCCTGGGAGATGACCCCAAGCTTCACCCAGGAAGGGGCAGAGGCCAAAGGAGGGGTTGACGTGACTTTGTCTCACCCTAACTTTGTCCCTGCATGCTATGTGACCTGAGGAGGTGCCCAGCAGCCTCTAATGTCCTTAACACTTCGGTGTCTCAATTTCCCCTATTTGAGCCTCTTCCCTGGGCAAGCACTTGTCTCCTCTGCCACCAGGTGGCCCCCGTGAGACAGGAGGTGGGTGCTGTTACACCCGTTTTATGGACAAGTATACCATAAGTCTGAAGCTTTGCACATTCTGTTCCTTCTGCTTGGCATACCCTTCCCTGCACTCCTCCCGGCTGACTTCTCTTTACCCTTCAGGCTAAGCTTAGATGTCACTTCTTCCGAGCAGTCCTTCCTCACCCCCTACCTCCAAAAGCTGGGTCAGAAGCCTCCTCTGGGCCCCACGGCACCCGGATCTCTCTCCATCACAGCACAGATCACTCTGTGTTGTCTCTAGCTGGTATGAGTCTGTCTGGAGAGGAGAGATGACTTGCCCAAGTCTGCCTGAAGAATCTAGTTATCTTTTTTTGCTTTTCTAAAAAAAAAAAAAAAGTTTTGGCCACACTCCAGGACATGTGAGATCACCCCCTGCATCGGAAGCGCAGAGTCTTAACCACTGGACAACCAGGAAAGTCTCCCTTTGAAAAATCTAGATAGAGGAGGGTGGAGGCTGAGTCACAAGTGCAGATGGTCACATGGGTCAGATCTCACCCTCCTCTGCTCCAGATCCTCCTGTGGCTCCCCATTGCCCTCACTTCTGAATCCATACCTCCCTGGAGGCCTGTGTGGCCTCACTCCTGCCGGCCTCCCCAGCACACTCCTCTTGGCTCACTCCGCTTCGCTTCCGTTTCATCATCCCCTCCCCACTTGCTGTTTTTCAAAGCATCCAGCCTCATTCCTATCCCATGCCCTTGCCTGAAGGCTCTTCCCCTGCTAACTTTTTTTTAAAAATTTATTTGGCTGCACTGGGTCCTTAGTTGCGGTTCACGGGCTCCTTAGTTGTAGCATGCGAACTCTGAGTTGTGGCATGCATGTGGGATCTAGTTCCCTGACCAGGGATCGAACCCAGGCTCCCTGCACTGGGAGTGCGGAGTCTTAACCACTGCGCCACCAGGGAAGCCCCCCCTGCTAACTTTTTTGTCTTTCAGGTCACAGTTGAAGCATCACCCCCTGCAGGAAGCCCTCCGTGACCAGCCAAGTAAAATAAATATTCTCAGAGCACCCTCCTCTCATGGGTACAATTTCACATTTACTGTCCTGTTTATTTGATCTGTGTCTGCCTCACCTGCCAGCCCCTTGAGGGCAGGACCAGGTCTGCCTTGCTCCCAGTTGTGCCCTCAGTGCCCAGCACTCAGTAGGTGCTCAGTAAGTGTTTGTGAGATGAATAAGAGCCTCCCCTACCACCCTCCAGCCACACTGATCTGTGTTCATGTCCTCATATATCTGATCCTCTTGAGTCTGACGCTTTGCACATTCTGTTCCTTCTGCTTGGCATACCCTTCCCTGCACTCCTCCCGGCTGACTTCTCTTTACCCTTCAGGCTAAGCTTAAATGTCTTCTTCTTCCGAGCAGTCCTTCCTCACCCCCAACCTCCAAAAGCTGGGTCAGAAGCCTCCTCTGGGCCCCACGGCACCCTGATCTCTCTCCATCACAGCACAGATCACTCTGTGTTGTCTCCAGCTGGTATGAGTTTGTCTCTACCTTTAGCCTATGAGCACCTGCTTGCCCTTGGGCTGTGGCCCCAGTACAGGGCCTGGCACATGGTAGCTGCTAAATAAATGCTTGCTGAACAAGATGCTCAGACCCTCCCAGACCCATGCGATCCACCTGGGGTACTGGGGAGGAGGGCCACAGCTGAGGACCGTGCTCTGGCACAGACCGTTCATGATAAAATGCAGAAATTATGGGTTTGTGTTTGCATCTCACTGATGACACAGGCTCAGGGAAGCACCACCGCTTGCTTGGCAGAGCACAGAACATTGGCCTTGAACCTAGCTTCCCGGAAGGCTGAGCCTCTCCCACCACATCAGCACGTATATGCATGGGCAGGACACACACACACACACACACTCACAGGAACACAATCCACCACTCCTGCCTTCCAGAGCCACGTGGTTCTCCCCCGAGATGGGCCCAAACCTAGTCTCTGTTTGTTCTTTCTTGAAGATGGAAAGTCATGAGTCACCGGGAGAGAGGGGAGGAGAAGCTGAGGGCTGGAGGGTGGAGGCAAGGGGCCTGCTGGGTCAGCTAGGAAAGCTCCAACCCTTCTGGGCTGTGGGAACCTTCTGCCCCAGACACCAGCCAGGGCTGCCGGAGGGCCAGGCTGGGGTGTTAGGCCAGGCTTGTTGATCAAGAAGTCTGTGGCCCGGGGAGGTCCAGGGACCAAGACAAGAGAAAAGTCCAGAGAGGAAAGCGACTCACCCAAGGTCACTCAGCCTGGCCTCAAACCCAGGGCTCTAGATCTGGCCTGATTTAGCTCCCCCTCCCATCCAAGGAGGGCCTGGGACTCCTGGATCCTGCTCTTTGGTGGCACTGAGGCCCCTCTGACCCCACTAAGGCCCCTGTTTTTCTGTGTTTCTATGTCTGTCTTTGTCTTATTCTGCCCCCCTCCCTCAGTTTGTATGAAAAGGGAGCAGCCCCTCCCCCACCTCTACTCCCCTCTTCTCCACCTCATTCTTGTGTGGAAGAAACATCCTGTGCTCAGTCTTCCCAAGAGGCTTCCCTCTGACAGCAGGGGACACGTGAGTGTGTGCGTGTGTGTGTGTGGACACGCCACAGAGGAGGCTCCTCCCCCAGCACAGCAGACAGCCTGCCCTGGCCCTCTCATATACCCAACCCAAGCTCCCCTGAAATGCTTGCAGCGGCCACAAACCCACAAACACCCGAGGACACTCCAGGGTCTGGAGGGCCCTTGGACACCGAACTGGATCAGAGCGAGGACAGTCTCGCCCAGCCACACGGGCACCACAAGGGGAAACACCCAAGCACGTAGGTAACTGGTATACACACACCTGAACACATCCCCATCACCCACAGAGACACAGCCAGCTGTGGATACTCACACAACAGATAGGAGCACACACGGGGTCACAACTGCTCAGACTCACACGCATTCGGATGCAACGGCACTTGGGCACACCAGGTCACACAGACCCGTAAGCAATCATGGCACTGCCACCCCCCAGCTCCACCCTCCTGTAAAGCGCCAGCCTCAGCCAAGAGGCAGAGACCCCCGCCCCTGGAAAAGCAAAGACCCTCCCCTACTCCCGCCAGGCCCTGCGCGCCCCTCCCCCACTCCGCGGGAGGGGGCTGCCCCCGCCCACCTACCGCCTGTGGAAGGAGGAGGGCCAGGCGCGCAGCGACTTCTCGAGCGTCGGCCGCGGGCTCAGGTCCCGCTCCCTGCGGCCCACAGACTTGTCCGGGTCTGAGTGGAAGCGCCGCTGGATGAGGATGGGGTGCCGGGGCTGCCGCCACAGGTGCTTCGGAGCCCTGGCTATGCCTTGGCGGCTGCGAGTGCGGTTCAGCTCGCGGGATGCCTCTACCCCTTCTTGGACCCCTGGGGTCTCCATGCGACCGAGCGGGGGAGCAGGCTGAGAGCAGGGAGCGGGAGCGGTCCCCGGGAGCGAAGTGTCTGAGCCCGGGTCCGGCCAGAGCCGGGGGTGGAGAAGACAGAGAGGAGCTGTCCGCGCCGGAGGTGCTGAGGCGGGAGAAGGTAGACACAGGGGCTCAAGGTGGGGCTGACACCGAGGAGCTGTCCTTGTTGAGAGGGTGCTGAAGGATAGATAGCAGGGGAAGAACTTGGGGGTGAGGGTTGAAGACAGGATCTGGGTAGATCCCCGGCGCCAAGAATGGCCTGAAGTCCCCTCTGGTGCTGAAAGAAATAGGATCAAGACATGGACTTGGAGTGAAGACAGAAATTGTCCTCCCTGTTGCTGCTGAATGGAGAGCGGGAAAACAGGGGCTCTGGAGACCCCCAACACCAAGGCACTGCCCCGACTCCTGATGCCGAAAGGAAAGAAGGCAGTAGATTCAGGAGCTCCGGGTGGCTGAGACAGAGAGGAGCTGTCCGCAACCTGTCGGTTCTGAAAAGCAGGGCAGGAAGACAGACAGCGGTTCAGGAGAACCTTCAGACCAGGGTGCCGACTGCCCAGGAGGTGCTGAAAGCAGTGGTGGGTCCTCAACCCCCCCCACATGACTGTAGCAAAGACAAGTCTGGAAGCAGAGTCAAGGGCTCGGGTCTTCAGTGGTAGGCACAGATGGCAGCCTCTGCTGAGGAAGGTAGGCTTAGTGGTTCAGCCCCAGATGGGGTCTCTCTGGGACCTTAAAACGCCCATACATGCAGGGCAGGAATCCGGGACGTAAAGAGAGATGGGGGAGGGCTGTGGCAGGGCTCTCCAATACCTGGGATGGGCACACAGAAGCTGCCTCTGGTTGGGATTGCCAACAGTGGGGGTGGGTAGAGAGGGGCAGTCTTTTATAGCCACACTGACACCCAGATCCTCAGCAGAAATGGCAGGATCTCATTCGTCCTGTGACGCCCTGGGCCCCACCTCCCAGTCACAATTCCTGCCCTCAAATCCCAGGCCTGCCCCTCCCTTCCACAGTTCTAGAAACTCAAGGCCCTGCCCACAAGGCATTCTAATCTCAGGGGTAATTTCCTGGGAAGTGGCAAAGGGAAGGCGAGAATATTTTCGATCACGGTTAACAGAAATAGACATGGACAAGAGCAGGGCTGAGAAGGTGGGTGTGGCTGGGGAAGGGAAGCATTTGCAGCCATTTGGGAGCAGAGAGCTCACAAGGACATCTCAAGGATATTTCCCATGAAGACTGTCTACCCTCTACCCCAGTTATGTCCCCAAGTTGGAGTAATGGAAAATGCTTGGGCCAGGGATTCAAGCAGACTGAGCTCCAGCCCCAGTACTACCACATTTTGCTGGGTGATGCGAAACAAACTGCTTCTCTCTGTCCATTACATATGGCTCAGCCCCCTACCCTCCAAAGCTGACAGTGGGAGACAGCTTGGTCCGGTGGTGGGAGATGTGGGCTCTGTCACTGGCTGGCTGTCACTTTCCCTCCACAACCCTGTTTTCTATTCCAGAAAATGGGGATAATGATGGTGTTCCCACCTCTTGGCATTGTTGCAAGGATGAAAAGAAATGTCACATGTGAAGGGTCAATGACCAGGAGCTGCCCATACCAGTCCCCGCTCTCTCTCACCCCGTGCTGGTGTCCACCAATGCCTGATGTGTCTACTTCAAAAATAACCTACTTCTCTCTAGCCCATGGCTCCTGTCCTGGTCCAAGCACCACTTTCTCCTGCCCAGAACTGCCCAGGCCTCTTCGTTGGGCTCCAGCTATTTCCACTCCTGTTCCTGACACTTCTTCCTACAGCAGTCACAGGGAAGTTTTTTAAATGCCAATCTCACTCCCCTGAAAACCCACCCACGTCTCCCCATTACACCCCACGAAGTCTTGTGTGGTCAAGCCCCTGCCCACCTCCCCAGGCTCCCCTCCTACCCTCCAGCCACAGTGCACCCGATCTTCTTGAGTCCAAGACTTTGCACATTCTGTTTCTTCTAATTGGCACACACTTCCCTGTGCTCCTCCTGGCTGACTTCTCTTCGTCCTTTAGGCTGAGCCTAGATGTCACTTCTTCCAACCAGTCCTTCCCCCACCCCTCCACCCACCCCCCGCGCTGGGTCAGAAGCCTCCTCTGGGTTTCCATATTGCCCTGATCTCTCCAGCTAGTATGAGTCTATCTCCACCATCTCCCTGTGAACACCTACTTGCCCACGGCTGTGTTCCCAGTACAGAGCCTGGCTCACAGTAGGTGCTTAATAAATGCTTGCTGAACAAATTAAAGAAAGGTTCAGCTAGACAGAGTACTCTCCCTCTCCTGGGACAGGGCCTCTTGACCCCCCACATGCCTCCTCACCTGCCTGCGGCCAGGCTGTGGCTTTGCTCATTCCCTCCAGCCTCGATGTTGAACACCACACAGGCACTGGGCTCCACATCTCCAGTGGTCCCGAGACGGCTCGACAGTGGTGGCAGCAATGGGGTCCCTGAGAAGCACCTCTGGATGACACCACTGCCAAGGGGGTTCATGGGGGCCAAGTCAGAATCCGCCGACTCCCAGACTGACTGGGGAGAGAGTGACAAGATATGAGCCAGCTCCCAGGCATGGGGCCTCTCTGGGACCCTGGGGACCATGAGACTCTGAGACGCCCTCACCCAGATTCCTGGACTGACCCGGAGAGTTGTGTGTATCTCAGTCCTACTTATTCCCGGAGTGAATTTCCTTCTCTGAGCCGCAGTTTCCTCATCTATGAAATGGGGATGTGGATCTCAACTTTGCAGGATGTGAATAGCGCCTGGCCCACAGTAGGCTTTGCAAAAGTACTTATTTATCAATCAATTAATATTCATTGTTTATAACATTATATAATATATTGCTGTTTATTATAATATGCACTATAATTGCATTCTAGCATAGTATATTATTTATTAAAATATAAAAATAAGATATGCAATAAGTAAACAAGTGAATAATGGCAGTAGCAATAGGTAATCTTTCTTGTACACTCACTCCACATAGGTGGTGCTCTAAGGATCCCTCATGGGTTAGCTCACAAGAACACAGTGAGGCCATTTTATACAATTATCCTCATTGTACAAACAAGAAAAACCGAGGCTCAGAAGTTAAGTAACTTGCTCAGGGTTGCAGTTGGTAAGTAAATGGTGGAGATGGGATTCTGAATTCTGAGCTTTGGTGACTCATTTCTTGAAGGAAGGACTTAACAGGAAAAATTAAATGAGATAGTGTTTGCAAGCATGTGCTGGGTAAACGCTTGGGACATTTAAAAATCAAACAGAATCGGGATGAGTTGATGAGTCGGGAGTGTGCGCTCTCCAGCCCAACAGATCTGGATTCAATCCATGCCATGTGGTCTAGACCAAGAATGCCTCAGTTTCCCCATCTGTGAACCAGTGATGAAATCCAAACAGATTCCTTGGGATTGTGGATAAGAAAAGGATTCGGCCGGCATGCGCCAGTCGTAGGCTGGGAGCTGTCCGCAGTGCTGACCCCAGGAAGTGGCACCAAAACTGGAACCCACAGCCATGGGGGTAGGAATGGGAGTCAAAGGAACAAACATGGGAGAGGCAGAGCTCAGAGCCAGCCTTCTCCTGCTCTGCCCCTGCACCGCACAAGTGAGTCTGTCTCCACCATCAGACTCAACATTCAGATGGGGAAACTGAGGCCCAAGACCACAAGGCTAATCAGGGAAGAGCCAGGGTAGGGGGGTGGGGAAGAGGATGAGAGAAGGGGACATCAGTTGAACCTCTACTATGTTTATTGCCTTCCTTATGAGGTGGATCTTCTTATTCCCATATCACAGAGGTGGATGTTAAAGCTCAGAGAGGAGATGACTTACTGAGGGTCACACAGCTGGGGGCGGCTCATGTTCCCCCTCTCCCTTCAAATCTTTGCACGAATCTGCTCCTCCTGGGACCTAGGATACCTGACTGTTCCCTGACACACACACACCATTCGAGCACTACCGTCACCACCCTCTCCCAAGGGCGCCTGAATTCTAACGCGAAAATCGAAGTGTTCCATCCTAGGCCTCCCCAGGGAGGATTCCTGGCAGCCGGGAGGATGCGCAGGGAAAGCTGAGGGTGGGGTATATGGAGACAGTGGGCCCCTCCCAGAACAGGAGGCTCACTGAGATGTCAGCTGTCTGTTTTCTTCTTGAGGAAACTGAGTTCCAGATGGGAAAACCACTTGCCCATATGTATATTCATTCATTTATTCATTCAGTACAAAAAGATAATTCGTATGGTACTAGAAAGAAAATTAAACTATGTTAGGGCCTGGAGAGTGATTGGGGGAGGGGCCAGTAATATTGCTCAGGTGTAGTTAGGGGCCCTTCTGAGGAGAAGACTTTGAGCTGAGACTGGAAAGAGGAGAAGGAGCTGGCCAGGAGAGAATTAGGAAAAAGCATACCTGGCAGAGGGAACAGAATGTGCAAAGGCCCCGAAGTGGGAACAAGCTGGTGTGGTTTGATGAACAGCGAGCGGAGGCCGGAGTGGAGTGCGGGGAGGTGGGTTGGTGGGGAATTGATGTGGGGCCTCAGGGGTGGTTCTGGGAGTAGATTGAGAGCTTTCAAGAGATGCCACTTGTGGGACTTCCCTGGTGGCTCAGTGGTTAAGAATCCGCCTGCCAATGCAGGGGACACGGGTTTGAGCACTGGTCCCGGAAGATCCCACATGCCGCGGAGCGACTAAGCCCACGTGCCACATTAGCCTGCACTCTAGAGCCTGAGAGCCACTACTACTGAGCCCATGTGCCACAACTACTGAAGCCCACGCGCCTAGAGCCCGTGCTCAACAAGAGAACAAGAGAAGCCACCGCAGTGAGAAGCCCGCGCATCATAACGAAGAGTAGCCCCCAGTCACCGCAACTAGAGACAGCCCGCATGCAGCAATGAAGACCCAATGCAACCAAAAACAAGTAAGTAAATAAACACCGATGAGTTTTGTTTTGGTTTTTTTTTATATAAATTTATTTTTTGGCTGTGTTGGGTCTTCATTGCTGCACGTGGGCTTTCTCTAGTTGCAGCGAGCTGGGGCTACTGTTCTTTTTTTTTTTTTTGCGATACGCGGGCCTCTCACTGTTGTGGCCTCTCCCGTTGCGGAGCACAGGCTCCAGATGCGCAGGCTCAGCGGCCATGGCTCACGGGCCCAGCCGCTCCGCGGCATGTGGGATCTTCCCGGACCGGGGCACGAACCCGTGTCCCCTGCATCGGCAGGCAGACTCTCAACCACTGTGCCACCAGGGAAGCCCTGGGGGTACTCTTCATTGCGGTGAGTGGGCTTCCCATTGCGGTGGCTTCTCTTACTGCAGAGCAGGGGCTCTAGGCGCGTGGGCTTCAGTAGTTGTGGCACGTGGGCACCTCCTGTGTCTGCATCAGGGACCAATGGGGGAGGATAGAGGCTGGGGCAGCATCTGGGAGGGACATGGGCCAAGGTGGGGCCCATGAGTGGATGCGGGACATGTTTTGGTGGCTGAGAGATGGGCCATGGCCATAGGGTGTTCAAGAGGATTCAAGGGTAACTCGTGATTATGATGGGTGACTTGTCACACAGTTCTCTGGATGGGTGGGGCCACCATGGCCTAGATGGGGAAGATTTGGGAGGAAGCACCACGATCTGGTGAATTCAGGTTCCACATGGCCCCCAGGGGGAGCCAGAGGAGGCAGCTTGTTGTTTGGGTCTGGGCTTGTGGGGGGCCTGGCTGGTTTTGGGGTGAAACAGACAAGACAGGTCCTGAGGGGAGCAGTCGACAGCAGCTGCAGGGGCTTGGGTGGTGGATTCTTCAGCAAGCCCCGACTCCCAGGATCTAGCCCAGCTGCTCCCCTCTGGGGTAGTGTAAGGTAAGGATGGGGGCTCTCAGAGCTGCAGGTGGGGAGCAGAGGGTTCTCCGGACCTCTCAGCTGCAGCGTTAATCAACCTGCCACTCCAGACTAATTGCTTCCCTCCCTGAGAGTCTGGCGGGATGGGTGGGCAAGGCATTGCGGGGAGGCTGAGAAGCTGTCTTTTGATTTGTCCATCTCTCCTGTCTCTGAGATCCTGATATGAGCTAGCTCTGGCTGCGACCCCAACTCCTGCCTCTAAGACAAACCCTAAATCTGTCCCTTGACTGATCCTAACCCTCCCGTGGCCTCCAGCACCCCTAGATCACAATCCACACCCCTCACCGCAGCCCCCAAGTCCCCACGTGCCCTAGTCCCTGCCCTCCATCTCCTCTCCCCTTCCTCTTCTCCCCTCACTCAACCTGCCTCAGCCTCACCAACCTTGTCGTAGCTGCTCCTTAAACCTGCCTCAGGGCCTTTGCACAGGCTGTGCCTTCTGTAGGAAATTCCTTTCCCCCAGCTCTCCCCATGGCTGGCTGCTTGTTTTCATCCATTCTTCAGCTCAAAAGTCACCTCCTCAGAGAAGCCCTCCCTACCCAGCCTAGGCAGCCTCACTCACATTCACCCACCTCCAGAGGTTATCCTTTTTCTTGGTTTAATTTCTTTCTGCCCAGCCTGTGAGCCTCCATGTTCCCAGGCCCAGCACAGTAGGCACTCCACGTGCAAGTGGAATGACGGATGCTGTAAACTGAGTGTTTGGAGGAGCATAATATGGTCCCCACTTTGCAGAGGAGGAAGGTGCGACTTGGAGAGGGAGCCAGCTGCCTGATTGCACACCACATTAAACAGGGGGGGCCAGGGATTGTCCTGGGCGGTTGGAGCAGTTGGGGGCTCAGCTCAATGGCAGGGGTTCAGAGCACAGACAAGGGTCCCAAAGACTCAGGTTCAAATCTTGCTCAACCATTCACCTTAAGGGAGAGGTAGCCTCTCTGGGCCTCAGTTTCCTCATCTGTAAACTGGGACTACCCTTATCTTTCTCCTCCTCCCACAGACAGCTGGGGCGTGGCTAAATGAGTTAAAAAGCGTGTGGGACCTTGCCTGTTGCCGAGGCCCACCTCATCCTGACTTCTCTCCAGCCACAGAATGTTAGCCCCCACCTTTTTTTACACAAGCGTATAGAGTCCCAGAGAAGTTACCAGCCACTCAGGCATCAGCCTGGGATTCAGATCCAGCTCCTGCCCAGTTCCCCACTCACTACTGTCATTTTCTCCTGCCTCAGTTTCCCTGCCCCGAATGTCTGGCCTCACACCCTCCCCACCCTGGACTGAGGGCAGCCAGGCCTCCTTTCCTTGGGCAATCAAAAACCTTGCATCCATTCGCAAAGGGTCCCTAGTGCCCTCTCTCCCCCATGCCCCCCCCAC
>NW_020175432.1:2681467-2686590 GCF_003031525.2 Neophocaena asiaeorientalis asiaeorientalis
CCCAAAACCATTGGCTGCAGCCCGGGGCTGGATACTTGGATCGAGTCTTAGTGGCCTTTATGGGCCTCAGTTCCCCCATCTGTAAGTGGGTTTCCAGGCAGCTCTGGATGTTTCCAAGTCCTGGGACGCCCCCTCCCCCGTGGCCTGGACAAGGGTACCCCACTTCAGTCACAGCCCTCTCCCCACTGCTCACCTCGTTTAGCGGGAAGGAGAGTGCTGTTCTGCTGCGCCTCATGGACCTGGGGAGATGGACGTGAGACCTCTGGGCTCTGAGAGCCCCGCTATACTCCTGTGAGAGGCCCCCCCAGACAGGGAGCCCACCCCCATACCCTGCATCCTCTCTTGGAGCCCACAGATACTCAATCAAGGTAACCTGGGCCAGACCACAGGCACCAGTGTGGGGCAACCACCCGGCCCTCTGCAGGGGCTTCCGTCTAAGGGCAGTGGGCTCGGTGCCCGGACATACTCCCCAAGCCCCCTCCCAACTCCCTGCCCAAGTCAGCAGCTTTGGAGCCTCAGGACCCTCAGGAGGAAGTCCCCTGGCCCCATGGGAGATCCATTTAGCTCCCAGCCAAGCTCTGGAGGGTGCAGGGACCCCAGCCCACTACTTGAGAACCCCCCCAAACTCACACCAGCTCTGCGAGGCCTGGGTAGGCCTGACGCTCACTGCCACCACTGAGTCCTGCCTGAGTCCTGTGACCTCGCAGGCAGCGGGGGAGGGGAGGACTTAGCCTGCCCAAGCGGCGGTCCAGGGTCCCCGCCCAAGTGGAGCCCCTTAACTGTCTGAGCGCCAGGCCTGAGCAGGATACACCCACATACTACCCTCAGGACCCAGCCAGGAGGTGGGGGGCAGAGCGACTGGCAGGGTGTGAGGGTGTCACCAAGAAGGTGTGAGAGAGAGTGGCCAGGAGCGAGTGACCACGTGTGTTATTTTATTGTTTGCTTATGAGAGAGGGAGGGAGCCAGAGAGAGAAGAGGAGAGACGGGGAGAGAGATGGAGAGAGACAGAAAGATGGAGACAGAGACAGAGAAAGAGAAGCAGAGAGACAGAGAGGCAGAGAGAGGTGCAGTTTTGAGGTCAGAAGAGGAGGATTTTACCAGCTTGGGGTCTGGGACATGGGCTTCACAGCCAGAGCCCATGAGGTATGTCTTCGGGAGTTTGAAGATGGCCTTCAGGAGGTCCCTGGAGGCTCCGGGAAAGTTGCCCACCGTGCTCTGCTGCCCAGGCAGATTGATGACCCTCTCTGGTCCTCTGGTCAACACTCTCTACAGACAGTGGGGGCTGGAGCTGCAGCAGGAACCTGGGGCCCCCAGGAGGGGTTGTGGGGTGAGGAGGGCTGTGGCCAGGGGAAAAGGGTTCATGTGACATTGCCACTTCCCAAGCTGCCATGAGTTAATGTTTCACCAGACCTGCTGCCTGCCTGGGAGGCCCTGCTGTCCCCTCTGCCCCCAAGAATCATCAGCGCATGACCCTCCCCTGGGCGGGCTTCACCTCGATGTGCTGGGTAACTTTGACCCCCAGCCTCTCTGACCACCCATCTCACTGTGGGTTAAACTCAGCCTTGAGGGGGCAGCTCCAGGCCTGAGTTATGGCCAAGGCACATGGTCGAGACCCAGCCTGCAGCCTCGGTGTCCCAATCTGCTAGAGAAGCCTGGCAAGTCCCTGGGGGTGGAGTGGGTAGAAGGAAGAACCCACAGACCCACCAGGGTCCCCAGTCCCAGGCCTGCCCCTCCCCAAACTCAGTTTTCCATCCTGTACAATGGGAGGGAAGAGAGTGGACGTCCATGCTCAGACCCTGGGAAACAGAACTGAAACAATGGGAGTCGAGGAGGGGAGGGCATTTTGACTCCCTGTTCTCTGCATGCTTCTGGCCTTTTCCAGTGTCTAAGTGTTTGCACAGGCTGTCCCTGCCTCCTGGTTACCCCTGCTGATCTGCCCTCCTAAAGACTTGAAAGAAGACCGGTCGGATTCTGGAACTTGCTGGCTGGAGACTCCCCCATGGTGTTCTGGCTAAAACTCACACTTCTTCCCATAGCCCACCTGGTGCCCCACAGATCCCTCCCTCACCCAGCTCTGACCCTGCTCACCTCTTTGTTGTTTCCCAAACACCCTTAGTTTTTCCTACCACAGGGCCTTTGTACTTGCCATGCCTGCTTCCTGGGACACCTTCCCTGGTTTCCCCCAGGGTGGCTCCTTCACCCTTTCAGGTCTTGGCACAAATATCACCTTCCAGGGACTTCCCTGGGCAGTCCAGGGGTTAGGACTCTGTGTTCTCACTGCCGAAGGCCCAGGTTCAATCCCTGGTCAGGGAACTAAGATCCCACAAGCCACGTGGTGCACCTTCCAGAGAGACCTCCCTACCCTCTCTGCAAACCTGGACACATGGGACCCTGGGATCCAGCCACAACCCCAATCTGTGACTTTCTGGCCCTCAGCTATCTGAAATTATGTCACTTGATCCCCTGGCTGTCGTCAGTCTTTCCCCTTGAGACTGTTGGCTCCGTAAGGGTGGAGAAATGGTCCCCACTGTGACCCCAGCACATAGTACGCACTCAAGAATGTTTGTCAAATGAATCCATGATTCAGGATGCCTCAGAGGAACAGCAGGGGCTTTATTCCCACAAGCCTTGCCCCTCTCCAGACACCCCAGCCCCATCCAAGCCCCCCATCCCAGCCTCTTGAGGATCACTCCAGTGTGTGATAGGCAGAGGATGACCTTCAGCTCACAAGCCCCTGAAGGAAGAACACACACAAGAGGTTGTTCAGGCACCAGTGGGCTTTGCAGCAGGGGCCTGCCCTGCTTGGGAGGGCAACCCCCCAGCCTAGCCTCCCCCCAACCCCATGGATACCTCATCCAGCTTCTGGAACTCAGACACACCTTTGTGGCAGCACCTCACGGCCATTATCACACATCAGATGAGCAAAACACACACCAGCAGACACACGGCCACCACCACACCTGGGTTCCTGTGCAACTCGGGGGCTCCAGTGTCACCTGGAGGGGAGCTCTGAATCAGCCCTAGACCCCATCCCTTCTAAGGCTGAGACACCCACCAGGGCCCAGTGCCTTTTAAGTCCCCTCTCAGGAAGCTGTGCTTAATTCCCTCTCCGGTCTCTGCTGTAACCATTTTTTCAAGCACATTTTTATTCTTTTACTTTTGTTTTTCTTTTCCTTTCTTTTCTTTTTTCTTTTTCTTTTGAATATATTTGTCTACAAGCAATCAATTTTGTTCACTGTGTTTCCACAGCCATTGTTGGCCACTTCTGGGAGTTCTTGCAAAGTGAAAAAAATAATCCAACCTAGAACTCTGTTCCCAAATGCAGCGACTTTCTGAGGCTACGTGCCAAATTTGACACTTCGTGAAGATGGTTTATACCCTGTGACTTTAAGCAAAATGTTATTACGCTTCGTGTTTGCATTCTTCTTTGCATGTTTTGGAGACAATGTATTATTTTGAATGACAGATTTTTCTAGACCCTCTGAAAATGCTTGGCCTCTATTGGATCCCTGGGGCCCTGTATGATCACACCCTGCAACTTCCTCACCCTCACTGCTCCCCACTAGTACCCCCACTTGCCCCATTCCAGCCATCTCACTCTTCTTCAGATGCACCAGGCGCAATCCTACCTCAGGGCCTTTGCACTTGCTGTGCTCACTGCCTGGGCTGTTCTCTCCCTAGCTACCTGCGTGGTTCCCTCCTTTGCCTCCTTCAAACCAAGACCTTGGCTGAATAGTCTTTAAAAATTTCAAAACCTTTGCACTCACGTTCCAACCCCTTATCCTGCTCTACTTTGTTCTTTTATAAACAAATATGTAATTTACTTATAACCTGTCTCCCAACATAACTGTGTCTCACAGGACCCGACACAGGATAGGTGCTTAATAAAACGTGCTTGGAATGAAGAAGGTCTGAAGAGGTTTAGGTGGTGCTGGGGTGGGAGAAGAGGTCCTTCCCAGCATATTCTTAGGACTGTGTCTCTCCCTGGTGGCCAATCTCAGAACTGCACCCTGGTATCCGCAACCATCCCCCATCTGCCCAAATGTCCCAATACTCACCAAGGTCAGAGGCCACGGATGTCCCGTCAGTGGTGGCCGAGGACACGGAGGAAGGCACCGTGCTGGGATTGGGGTGAGTGGGGCTCCGATGCAGGGTGGTCAAGGAGATGGAACTCAGGGGGCTAGAGTGGGAGGTGACGGTGTGCTCTGAACTGGGAGAGCCGGAGCTGCAGTGGGTGACTGTCTCTCTGCTTGTGAGGAGATGGGCTGCATGGTGGAGGTTGCCCCTGAATTTGAGGGGGTTATGGAACCTGCCTCTGAACTAGGGGTGCTAGGGTGAGGGGGTGGAGCCTGTCTCTGGGCTCTCTTGGCTGTTGTGGTTTTCCACTGAAGTAGGGGAGGGGTGGCTGGAGGGAGAAGTCAGAGATTAGGAAGTCAAGTTCTCCATCTCTGAGATTGTAACACCTGAAAAGAAAACACCATTGGGGCGCAGGGAGAAGATGATTAGGAACAAGGGCTTGTGACCCTGGCCCAGACTCCCCTCTGGATGCCTCTTTCCCTATTATGTCAGATAGACGACACCCACCACTTAGGGAGACTTGGAGGATTTAGTGCACCACGTGAGTGCTTAGTGGGAAACTGAGGTGCCCTTGTCTGAATTTCCTCATCTGAACTCCCACAGCCAGGGTTCCAGTTCAGGGTGGACCCTCCCTGCCCCTTACTCTTGCTTCAGGGGTCTAGAAACCTCTGGATACGGGGAATGGCTGCAACCCATGCTGAGCAGCTCTTTTAAAACTTCTGGGACTCAGATTCCTTGTCTGTAAAATGGACATCACAGGAAGTCAGGGTCTCTGAGAGCTCACGCAGGTCTGGTACAAGGTGATGTTTGACGGCAGAGATCCACCTGTGAGCTCCCGAGGATCAGCCCTAATCTGCTTCCCCAGGTACCTGGAAAGTCCCCATGGCTAAACTCAGAGTTTTATTGGGGGCACAGAGGCCTGGGCTCTAAGACTCTGGAACCCCCACTACCTTGCTCCAGGTGCTCCCTAGCTTCTACCCCATCCTAGACACGGAGCCCAGAGGCCAGGCTGAGGGTAGGTAAAGATTTTATGGGCTGCCCCCCCC
>NW_020175432.1:2686710-2715585 GCF_003031525.2 Neophocaena asiaeorientalis asiaeorientalis
TTCCTTCCCAGTTCCAGGCTGCTGGGCACCTGAACTGCTTGCAAGTTCATTCATCAGCCACTCCCTGCCCCACCCCATCCACTCTGCCCTGGACCAATCTTTGTGCTTCCTCCCCTGCCTCACCCCAAGCAGGAGAAATGCAGAAATAATATCTGGCACTGGCCCCAGGAGGGGGCAGGGTCCACATGCAGACCCTGTTTCTCTGTCCAGTTTCCCAGGCCCCACGGGGATGACAGATGAGTCTAGAAGAGGCATGGTGCGCTGGCCTGACTTCATCCCCATTTTACTGGTGGGGAACTGAGGCTCAGAATGGTAGAGAGTCTGGCCCCAGGTGACTGGAAAGTGGGAAGAAGGCCCCTCAAAGACCTCCAAGGAGTAAAGGACTAAGAGTTCAGCCTCCCCAAAATGCCTCCCACCATTATTTGAGGAAGAATACAGATGAGAAGAGTTATCTGCTGAAATGAAGATGACTCAGGGGCCACAGTGGACCCCAAGCCAAGCTAGACCTCTGAGGAGTTGAACTTCTAAAGCAAACTGAGGGAAACTAGTGGGCCTGCAAGGAGGAGGTTGTTGAGGACATAAACTCTACTGAGTGCCTGGCACAGAGCAGACACTCATGAGCGGCTGGAGAGTTGACCAGAAGGTAAAATGGGGCTGTTTCTATGCACTGTGCCAGGAGTTTGCTTTGCCCAGAGACTCCTAAACCAGGAGACTGGCATGAGCCAAGTCAGCTGGTTCGAATCTGGGTCTGGCACAGGCTGGGAGACTCGGCTTGCCTGAGCCTCGGTTTCCAGAGCTATGAAATGGGGATAAATGTGGTGCCTTCTGAGTGAAGCCCTTGTCTGCTATAAGAGTCTCACGTGTGGTGGCCTCCACTCTGATATTCCAGGTTTGGGGCTGGGACATGGGTCAGAGAGAGCGATGACTTCTCCACCCTGGGAACTGTCTTATAGGGGAGCAGAAAGAAATTGTCAGGCGCCAAGAACTTCTTCTGGGAGCCATAGATGCTCAGTGACCAGGAAGTGAGCCCTTCTCCCGCCCACACCCCTATGGTCCTGGGACCTCACACTTCTCCCTTTGGGGTCTGGCTAAGAAAAACTGAGATTTGAAACGGAACCTCAAACTGGGTATGAGGCATTCACCAGCCTCTCGCTGGCTCAGGTTACGCTGGAGTGGCAGAACTGGCAGCCTCAGGGCTGGGGGTGGGGGGGGAAGGGTGGTGGTGCTCCCACTGTTCTCACGACCTCCCCACCTTGCTTCTGGGAGAAGGAGCCCTTTTGGGGGGAGGGATGGAGTGCCAGAGCAGGGTGGCCTAAGGGAGGAGTCCAGATGCCAGGTGTGTGGCTAGGCCATATGCCCCCTCCAGCTTCCTGGAAGCTGGATCTCCTTCTTACCTGTTCTTACCTGTAGAGGTGACACTGGCAGTTCCGGAACCCCCACCAGGTTTCAGCAGCAGCAACAGAAGCGGCTGCGGCAGCTGGGAGCCCGCCATTCCTGCGTGGGGAGGGGGGACTGCGGGCTCCGCGCAGGCGTGTGGCCAGGTGCCTGCTCCTTACACCTGTGCGCCCCCCTGCTGGCGGCGCGCGGAGCTGCTCAGGGGCGAGGCGGAGGCGGGGCTTCCGGACGCAGGGCCTCTGGGGGGCGCTACGGTTCACCAGGGGCGACATTCCTGACCGCCTCTCCACTTGGACCCCTCCACCTCTCCTAACAAACCCTCCTGATTCATGACCCTGAAGCCTTTACACTCTGCCTATCCCCTCAGGACACCCTCTGCCCCTTCTAGTTCCCCCTGGAGCCCCCATCTCTCTATGCCCCCTCTATGGCTGCCCCAAACCCACGCTGTCACCCCCCTCTACCCCTCCTCTTGGCCAGGCTGCCCCCTCTCTCCCTCTCTGCCCTGTCCCTGATCCCACCAGCTGGGGATGTCTTTGTACGGCTCTCTCTCACCCAGATTGGGGCCCCTTGGGGCTGGGCCCAGCATCCCCCCAAATCTGGATGTGGCTGGAACCCTCTAGTAGTTCCTGAATGAGGCACCCATGCATGCACCTGTAGGATTTTCCAGGGCCAAGGGACGCATGGTGGCCATTCTAGGCCAGGTCCCCAGACACTGGCTTCTGGAGTACCTCCATCTGGAACCGACGATTCTGCCCTGCTAGCCGTGGATGAATATGATGGTACGTATGAGGCCACGCTGGCAGCCCTGACCTCCGGGAAAGGCTTGGGGTCCCCATCCCAGCCACAGACCCTAGGTGCCAACTGCATGGTTGGAAGTTTTGGGCCCCTCCTGTCCAGGATGTTCCAGATCCCTCTCATTTTCCCTCGCACCATGCCTGAGACACCCCCGTAAGCATAGGTAGACCAGGACCCAGACTGTGGAGGGCTTTATTCATTAGACCCAGAGAGCCACATGGCTCCTCCCCTGGTGTTCCCCCACTGGTAAGCCAAGGTCCTAGACACCTGGCCATTGCACGTGCTGTGAGTTGTCCCACGCCGCTGGTCCCAAGAGCGCATCCGTGGTGAGAGAGGCCCGGGTGTAATGGCCGCGCCAGGTGGCTTGAAGCATCTTGGCTGCTAACTGCTGCCGCTTCAGCTGGCAGCGTACAGCGAAGCCCCTCCAGGCTGACTGGATGGCCGTGGCTGCCTTGCTCTGGTGATGGGGTTGCCAGGTGCTCTGGGGGTTTGACCGGGTGATGCAGCCCCGTGGCATGCCGGCCTGGCCTGCAGCACCCTGGCCCGTGCCATGCAGCACCCGGGTGGGCAGGGTATGGCCGCATATGTGGCATGTGCGGGAGCTGGAACCCACAAGCATCACCACGATGGGTGGGCTCCCCAGCCCGGAGCTCAGTGACTGGCAGAGACTACAGACACGTGGGTGGCAGGACTGGAAGCAGCGGTGATCAGACGTGGTCCTGGCCCCGCTGCCCGTCTCAGCCCACAGGCCTGGGAGCAGCATTTGCTGGGTGCAGCTCCGGCGGATGCAGAAGCCTCGCCACGCAGCCTGGATGACTGTGGCGGCTCTGCAGAGCCGGGCCAGGTCCCGCCGTGCACGGTAGCCACGCCAGGCATCCTGGATGGTGATGGCCCACTGATGCCACACCTTGATGGTACGGCGCACCAGGAAGCCACGTGTACACGCCTGGATGATGACCACCGCGTGGATGATTATCTCCTCCACAGCCTGCGCCGACGACGTCACCAGCTCCCCCGGCTGTCTGGGATCCACCGCCGCCATGACATCCCACGCGCCACCAGGGGCCGCAGTGCCGTTTCTGGGCCCGACCGCTACACTGGGGACGGCAGAGTTCCACGCTTGGCTGCCAGACACGCCATTGTCCTCAGGACCCTGGAGTAGAGCGGGAGTCAGGGATGCCCCGTGACTGTCTGCAGGAACCACGGAGCTAAGGGAATTCCGAGACACCAGCGGCGACTCCTGGTTAAAAAGGGGCCGCCGGGAACCACTCGGTGAAGACTTATAGCCCAGAGACACCCTCCGAACCCCCGGATTCAGCCTAGGGAAGACCATCCGTTGTGCCACCTCACCAGTGTGGATTGTTGGCGCTATGGCTAGCGGTGCACCTGTGGAATGTTTAGGAACTTCCTGTGAGGACCTGGGGGCATCCTTCTGCTCCTGATGGGCAGGCCCAGTCCCAGCCGCAGAATTGTCCGGCATTTGTGGGAAAGGGACATCATGCATGGCCCTGAAGGATTTTCTAGGGCCAAGGGACTCATGGCCATCCTGAATCAGACCCCCGGACACTGGCTTCTGGAGCGCGCTAGATGCCACCCCTCTAACCAGGGGTGGATGAAGTGGCACATGGGAGGCCACGCTGGTGGCCCCTGACTTCCGGGAAGTGCTTGGGGTCCCCATCCCAGCCACAGACCCTGGGTGTAAACCGGTTGCCATGGTACTGCCATGGGCCAGCTTGGGTGACCCTGAGATGACAGTAGAAGCCATCGTCCCATGGGAATGGCTCCGGGACATGTGAGCCACCGAGGGGCTCTGGGGTATAATGTGAGCCTCCAAAGCCTTTTGATAAGCCAAGGGGCTCTGGGGCACAACATAAACCATGGAGGGGCTCCGGGGTACAGTGTGAGACACTGACGTCTGTTGATGAGCCAAAGTGCCCTTGACAGACCCTGTCTGCGCACCGGGGACCCCACTAGCAGTCACAAGGTGGGAACTGGGGGCCCCCCAATGCTGGCTGACCTCTGATGCAGAGTTGGGGTGCCACCACGGGCCATGGAGTGCTTGGCAAAACTCGGGGACTGTGGAGGGACAGAGGCCATGCCACTGGTCATAGACATAGCTTAGCTGGGAGCCACCTCCTCCAAGAGCGACATTTGGTCTTTGGGAAGAGTCTCATCCTCTGCAGGGAATTCTTGACTGTGGTCGATGTCAGTTGCCAGGGGACTATGGGACATCCACGGGGTTGCCTCAAGGACCTCGGACTCCCAGTTGGATATGGACCCCTGGGGCAAAGTCTTGTCCAGGTCCTCTGGTTTTATCACAGTCTGGTGGCCTGTGGTCTCAAACGACATCGTCCCAAGAGCTTGGCTCAACTGTGAGGCTCTTTGCAGAACTGTAGGCACTTGGCACACTCCCCTGGCTGTGCCATTAGCTTCCCGGAGATGGGCTTGAGCCAGGCCAGGGGTACGGGATGCCTGGAAGGAGGCTGTGGACGCTTCTCCCACCAGGGCTCCGTGATATTGACGAGGAGAGATCCCAATCAGCATGGACCCCTGGGGCAGGCTCTGGGCCACGCCTCCAACTGTGGAGAGTGGACCAGCTGTACTAGCCATGGACTCCAGAACTAGGTTCTGATCCAGTCCCCCAGGCATAGATGCTGGGTCCACACTAGAGGCCACAGGACAAGGAGGGGATACTTGAGCCCACCCCACTTGCCGCTGAACCTAGGAGCAGGCTTGGAGCAGTTAGACTAGCTGAGGGTCTTACAGAGAGACCTTGCCTCTTCCCACCAGCACCGGATGCTGCATTCAGGCTGGGGGACACTGCAGTTGTGACAGAACTCAGAGGCAGGGTTCTGGCCATGCCACTGGCCCCAGAACCTGGAGGAAGGCCCTGACCCATGCCACTGATCACAGACCCTGGGGAAAGGCCCTGGCCCATGCCACTGATCACGGACCCTGGGGAAAGGCCCTGGCCCATGCCACTGATCACGGACCCTGGGGAAAGGCCCTGGCCCATGCCACTGATCACGGACCCTGGGGAAAGGCCCTGGCCCATGCCACTGATCACGGACCCTGGGGAAAGGCCCTGGCCCATGCCACTGATCACGGATCCTGGGGAAAGGCCCTGACCCATGCCACTGATCACGGACCCTGGGGAAAGGCCCTGGCCCATGCCATTGATTATGGACCCTGGGGAAAGGCCCTGGCCCATGCCACTGATCACGAACCCTGGGGGAAGGGTCTGAACCACACCACTGACCATATAACCTGGTGGAAGGCTGGGGCCACACAACTCATCATGGACCCTTGAGGAAGGCTCTGGCCCACACCCCTGATCATGGACCCTGGGGAAAGACTAGGGGTCATACCACCGGCCCTAGTACCTGGGGCCACAGCTGTGGTCATCCTACTGGCTACGGAACCTGGCACCACACCACTGGCCATGCCCATCCCAGGCTCCTGGCTGACAGCATCTGCTTGTTGGTAACTGGATTTGGAGATTGTAAGCACAGAAGGACACTGTTGGCCCAAAGATATTGGGAGATCGACATTGACCTGAGATATGCCGGGGCCCACAATGGTGAGGGAAAACTTGGATGAACTCACATCCAATCCACCGGGCGCTGAAGCTGGAGAGAAGCCAGGTCCCACCTCTGAGGCTGGTTCATGAATCAAGGGGGCACCAGCCACAGAGGCCCAGGATGTAATGGGGGCCATGCCCCCGGTCACTTGAGATTGGCTTGGGCCCATACCAGTCACCACACTTCTCCACCCCATACTCCCTGACGTGCCAGGGGATATAGGTACCCGAGACATACTTAGGAACATACCAGCAGCCAAGGTCCCCAGAGGCACATTTGGAAGCATGCCAGCAGCCATGGTGCCCTGGGACATGCTTGTAGCCATGCCCCTGAACAGAATCCCCTGAGATATACTAGTTCCCTGGCCCAGACAAGAGTCCTCTCCACTGGCCACAGATGCCTGGTAGAGACTTGGAGCTGAAACAGTGACAGCAGACTGTTCAGTTATGCTTGGGTGCCTCCCACTAATACTGGATGGCTGATGAAACCCAAGGGCCACCTTGCTGAACTCAGGGGCCTGGGGATTTGGGGTCACCCCACTAACCATCAGAGGATCTTGACATGGGTCCACCCTAGTAGACACAGTTGGCTGGCTCAGACCCCGGCCCATGCTGTTAGCCACTGATAGATATGGCGCACACGAGGTGACTTCAATGGCAAAAGATGAATGACGCTGACTGGGAGCCACTGCATTCACCCTTGATGACAGTAGACTTGAACCCACGCTACGGGCCCAACTTGGCTGACAGAGTGCACAACCCATACCACCAATCACAGATGGCTGGGCATCCCCCTACTTGCCACAGATGGCTGGGCCAGGCTGGAGAACACCACACCAGCCACAGATGGCTGGGCCAGGCTGGGGGCCATCCCATCAGTCATAGGTGGCTGGCTTGGGCTAAGGGCCCTGCCACAAGTCACAGGCAGCTGGGCTAAGCTGGGGGCCACCCCACTGGTCACAGGTGGCTGCACAATGCTGGGTGCCACCCTGGTGGTCATAGATGGCTGGGCTAGGCTCAGGGCCACCCCACTGGTCACAGGTGTCTGGGCAAGGCTGGGGGCCACCCCACTGGTCACACGTGGCTGAGCTAGGCTGGGGGTCCCCCCACAAGTCACAGGCAGCTGGGCTAAGCTAGGGGCCACCCCACTGTTCACAGGTGGCTGGGCAAGGCTGGGGGCCACCCCAGTGGTCATAGATGGCTGGGCTAGGCCCAGGGCCACCCTACCAGTCACAGGTGGTTGGGCTAAGCTGGGGGCCACCACACTGGCCATGGATGGCTGGGCTAGGCCGAGAGCCACCCTACAGGCCATTAATGGCTGTGCAAAGCTGGGGACCACCCCATCAGTCACCAATGGCTGAGCTAGGCTAGGGGCCACCCTATTGGTCCTGGATGTCTGGTTTAGGGTGGGAGTCATCTTACTGGCCACAGATGGCACAGATAGGCTGGCGATCACTCTACTGGCCATAGAGAGCTGGTCTGGGTCTGGGGAGACCTTACTGGCTACTGTAGGCTGGGATAGGCATGGGGTCAACCTACCGGCCACAGATGGCCGCCAATAGATCATAGGGACCACATTACTCAAAGACAGACTTCTGGTCAACCCAGTCCTATAGGGTTTCTGGGACAAGCTCTCCTTCAGATTCATGGAGCTTTGGCCTGAGGACATATCTCCCTCATCATCTGAGCCCCAGTGGACACTCAAGGTCATGCGACTGGCCACTGAACTGTGATGCAGAATGGGGATCAGTTCTGAGGCTGCAGGAGACTGGTCGTGGAGGTTTGGGGTCATGTGCCTATGGCCTGCTCTCTCAGTCTCTTCCATGTTCCCAGGCCCCTGGGACCTCTCCACAGGCACCCCAGAGAGGAGAGGATCTAGATGAAGCTCCCTGTCCAAGCTGGCTTCCCAGGACTACTCCCCCACCAGGTCAACAGCGGTCATGCTGGCCACAGACTTGGTGGAAAGGCTGAGTGAACTGCAGCTGCGCGGTGAGCTCTGGGAATTGCTCACATTGGGGCCATAGTCTGTGGAGCCCTGGGAGAAGCTTCTGGCCAGGTCACTGTCTGGACCCTGTGGCAAAGTGGACACCAGTTCATTAAGTATATGGCTAGTCACCAGCTCCTGTGGGCAGTGAACACTGGAAATGGTACCCCGTGTTTGATTTTTCTCCTTCCCAGGGATGGCTGTACGGGGAAGGGTGGGTGCCAGCCTATTGCCTGGGGAGGCTTGGAACAGACTGGGATCAGCCTGAGTGTTGAGGGCCCAGCGATGACTAGGAGCCATGGAGCCGGGCCGGAGATCTGGGGTTATGACACAGGCCTTGGGAGCCTGTGGTTGTGTTTTGCTCACCGTGGAGGCATGTGGTGGACTTGGGGTCACCTTGTTGGTCATCTCCCTAGTGCCTATGGAGGCTCGTTTATGATCTGGGGACCGAGTTCTCTGCATGGTCTCCTCAGGGACCATAGATGGCTGTTGTGGACCTCTGGCCACTGAGGGTCGACACACACCGGGAGGTACCCTGCTGACCCCGGAGGGATGACACCCGCAAGCCGACCCCGCATAGGCGGCGGCACACTGGTGGGAGCGGGTGCCCCTCCCACGACCTGTAGTGCCGGGAAGCTTGCCCCGTGCCACTACCCTGCCCTCCCCCGACAACGCCCATGGACGTGGGGCCGCCCTGCTGACCTCGTGTGGATTGTGGGCGCTTGGGGTCAAGCTGCCACTGGCCAATGATGGCCGGCTCATGCTTGGGCTCACGCCACTGGCAATGAGTGGCTGCCATAGACTGCGGGGCGGCTGCTGGTGGGGCAAGTTGGGCAAATTGGGGTCCACATCACTCACCATGGGACTGAGATCTGAGGCCAGTTCACTAGCCCTTGGGTGCAGGCACACATTTGCCTCACGGACCTTGGGGGTCAGGTACAGATTTAGGGTGTCTCTGCTGGGTCCCATCTCCTGTGACAGAGTGGGGTCCAGGGCAGCAATCAGGGGATACTGATGAATGGTCAAGGGGTCAAGGAGTCCAGCAGTCAAGGAGGCGCCCACAGAGACCACCGATGAGCAGGGTGACCCCCCGAGCATGGCTCCATCCCCCACCTCTTCCAAGAGCCTGGAGGGCCAGCCTGTGATGAAACCCTCCGAGGCCCCACCTCAGTGAACCCTGACCTTGCTGGGCTGTAGTCTCATGGGGCCCAGGGTGGGACCCCATGCAGCCGACGGGCTCCCCCTGCAGTCCACCTCCACTGGGGTCGGCATCACAGTCACCCTGCTTCCCGCCGTTTTCGTGGCAGCCTTGAGAAGGACGACTCCAGACCTCAGGGCCACCTGAGAAAAAGACTGGCTGAGGACTGCGCCTAGCTCACCCTGACACAGGGCCTGGTTCAAGGTGGCCCGCTCCCCCTCCATCAGGGCCTTGCTGAGCACGTCCGCCAGTCTGCCCTGAATGGCCTTAGTGAGCTCTGCCCGCAGCTCACCCCGGGCCAGGGCGCAGGACAGGCTGGTGGCCAGCTTGCCCCAGGACAGCGCCTTCACCAGCGCCATGCCCAGGATGCCCTGGGGCAGGGCCTTGGCCATCGTGGCTCCCGAGACCTCTTTGGACAGGGCCTGGTCCAGAGCCGCCCTCACTTCCCCCTGGGAGAGGGCTTTTGCCAGCAGGGCGCGGAGGTTCTCCTGGGAGCCCAGCAGGGCAGCCAGCTCAGCACATAGGGAAGCGAGCTGGGAGGCTGCCAGCTCCTCCTGGCAGGGCGGGGCTGGGCTGCTTGTTGACAGCTGCACCCCGTCCCCCCAGGATTCGACATTGCACGTGGTGTGTCCAGCAGAGGCCAGCAAAGGCACCAGCGTGTTCTGGCTCTCAGAGGCTCCCTGGCGTGGGCCCTGGGTGGCCTTGCCCTGCACGTAGCTGTGGGACAGGAGCTGGGTCAATCTGTCCTCTGGCTTGGCTCGGGGCAGAGCGCCAACGTGCTGGCAGGGCTGGGTGGAGGCCTTGAACTTGACTAGGAGTGGTTGGGACTGGGTCTTGCTGCTGAGCTCAGCGGCCTGGCGGGCTGCGTGGAAGCCCTTGGCTGTTTCTGTGGCCAGATGTGTCTGGGACTGTGCCTGGGTCAGCTCGGTGGGCAGATGTGCCTGGGACTGCACCTTGGACAGATGTGATTGGGCTAGGGCTGTGGTCAGCTCAGGGGGTGGATGTCCTTGGGACGGGCCCTTGGTCAGCTTGGTAGAAACATGTGCCTAGGACGGGGGCTTGGTCGGCTCGGCCAGCAGACGTGCCTGGGGCGAGCCTGTGGTTGAACACGGGGCCGGTTGTGCCTGAGGCAGACATGTACCCAGATGTGCCACAGCTGTTTCTATAGGCTCACATACCTGGGATAGGGCCTTCACGACATCCATCCTCAGGTGTGCCTGCTTGCTCCCGTCCTCCGCCACTTTTGACCAGGACGAAACCACGGGCACTTCCACGGCCTCACTGATGTTAGATGCTGTTTCTGTTTTCACCCGTTTCTGGGAGAAGTCCTTGATTTTCTCACCTCCCGACGGAGGCCTGGCTGTAGCCTTGGGATCCCCAGCCCCCAGATGTGATGGGGGGAAGCATTTCATTTTTCCCTTAGTCAAGTACGAGTGGGGTGAGACCGTGGTCACCCCTGCTGCCTGCCTCGCGTTCACCACAGCCTTGGCCTTTGGTCCACTTAGACATGTGTGGGATGAGGTGTCGGGAATTCCAGCTGCCGCCAATGCTGAAGATGGAGGTTTGAGATTTCCAGCTGCTGGAGGGGGCAGGCACAGGGTCCTGAGGATGGTGGCTACCGAGCGTAACTGAGCTGGGGTCTTGGTTACCATGGCCGCCAGGCGTGTCTGGGCAGGAGGACCTTTGGTCACCGAGACGCCTTGGAGTGTCTGATGAGATGGGGTCTTGGTCATCGTGGCTGCCAGGCGCACCTGGGGTGCGGTCTTGGCCATCACGAGCGCTGCACACGTCTGGGGCGGGGCCTTGGTCATCGTGGCTGCAGGGCGTGTCTGCGTTGGAGACTTGAACATTGAGGGCAACAGGCATAACTGGGGTGGAGTCTTGGCCATCATGGCTGCTGGTCGTGTCCGGGGTGAAGTGTTGGTCATCGAGGCTGATGGTCTCATTTGAACTGAGGTCTTGGTCACCGGGGTCGCTGGGCAGGGCTGGGGTGGGGTTTTGGTTATTATCGCGGGCACTGGGCACGGCTGGGATTGGATCTTGTTCATCGTGGCCGCTAGGCATGACTGGGGTGGGGTCTTGCTCACTGTGGCTTGTGGGCACGTCTGGGCTGGGGTCTTGGTTATCACAGGTGCTGGGCCTGTCTGTGGTGGCCCTTCGAGGACCTCTGCTTCCATGTGGGCCTGGGTCTGGCTCTTGAGCTGTCCTTGAACTGCCTGGGCACATCTTCCGGATGGTGGTGGCCCCGGGGCTCCTGCCTTGTTAGCTTTGGCGGTTACTTGCTCGGTCTTCTTCGTGTCCCCCTCTCCGTGGACAAGGCAGGCATTTCTGACGGTTCTTGTCAGCAGGCATGGGCGGCACTTCGCCTCTGGACTCGCAGGACATGGAAGTCTGATGGCAGCGGTCTGGTGTGGAAGGAAGGCGACGCTGGGGCCTCCGACAGAGCACGTACCCGGCTGTGACACGCCCTGGGACTGCAGCAAGGCCAGCTGGTGGGTACAAGCGGCCAGGCCGTTGGAGGAAGGAAACTGGGTCTCCTTGCTCACCAAGGTGGGCTGGGCCAGAAGGGACTTGCCCTCTTCCAGATGCTGGAACCGCACCTGCTGGGGCGAGTGGTAAGGGATGTCCCCCTCCTCCACCTTCGCTTTTTTCTCCACCGTCTTGCCAGACTGGAGGAGGCACCTGGTGTTGAAGCGTCGCCAGGCCTCCTGGATGGCCTTGGTCACCATCACCTGAGAGATGAGCTTCTGCCGGAGCCGGTAGCCCCTCCAGTTGGCTTGGATGAGGGTGGCTGCATGGGACAGCATCATGTCCATTTCGTCCACCAGGACATTCCTGAAGGCCTGGCTCTCCATCACAGCCCGGAGGCATGGGATATGATGAGCCACCGTCTTGTCCTTGTCTGGCTGTTGCAGAAGGGTCTCCTTGGATGCACGTGGCTCATGCCGGGGCTGTGGATGCAGTGTCCCTGCTTTGCCTTGGAGATTGGGGACGGGCTGATAGGAGCTCTTCCCACTGGGTGACACCTGTAGCTGCAGACGCAGTGTCCCCACTTTGTCTTGAAGGTTGGGGACGGCTGATAGGAGCTCTGCCCACTGGGTGACACCTGTAGCTGTGTCGCTTGCTGCATTGTCTTGGTTCCTAGGCGGCTCAGCTCTGCCTGTGGGGGGTTATAGGGAAGTAAGTGGTCAGGGAGCAGTGTCATGTACACACGAGGCCTCCTGGCTGGGGCAGGCACTCACCCCAGAACTTACATCTTCTTGCTCCTGGCACCTTGCAATCTTCCTCCTCTCCTCTGCGGGCCCTCTCTCTCCCAGCCACACGCCCAGGTGGCCTTTGGTACCCATGTCTCCCTCATCACCCTGTGGTTACTTCAACACCAGCACACAGGGCATGTTCTCACCTGAATGTCTGGCCACCTATCTGCTTTTCGACCTTCCTCTGTACCTGGAACATACTGTGAGTACAGCATTGATCACAGTATTTTGGAAATATCCTGTTCGTGTGTGCGTGCGCCTGGTGTTATTATTTGCTTTTCTCCATCAACTGTGAATTCCTAGAGGGTGGGAACCAAGTCTGAGTCACTTCTGGGGCCCTATCTCAGTCACAGGGCTTGGCTCCAAGTTTTGAACAGGTATTGGCTGGGTGGCTAGCTTGACCATTAAGTGAGTGGATGAGTGGACTGAAAGTTGGATGGATAGATGGTCTCATGGCTAGACACTGAAGGGATAAATCAGTGGACGAATGAATGCTGGATGGGCTGGAGGAATGGATGAAGGGTAAGGTTGTAAATGGATGAGTAAATGAAGTTGACGAGTGAATTGATGAACAGATAAGTAAATAAGGAAATGGACACCTGGATGGATGGATGAACGGATGGATGAGTGAGTAAACAGATAAATGGATGGATGTGTGGGTGGATGGAGGAATGGATGGATGGATAGATGAGTAGGTGGGTGGATGGATAGATGCGTGGATGGGTGGGTGGGTGGCGGGATATATGGATAGATGGAGGGAGGGAGGATAGATGAGTGGGCAGATGGATGGATGAAACCTGAGTAGATAAATGTGTGTGAATGAAGAAAGCTGAAGGAATTGGTAAAGAGATCGATGAATAGGAGGTGGACTGATGAATGGCTGGATGGATCGGTGAATGAATGGGGGATAACGTAGATGATGGATAGATAAATGACAGACGGAAGGGTGGTAGAGGGAAGAATGAGGGGATGACTGGCTTTCAGAAGTACTTTGACTACCTGCTGAAGACAGAACCAACTGACCTTCCTGATGACTCATGAGGAACCAGTCCTCAGTACAATCTAGCTCTCTCTTACTCATGAGCAGTTAGGGCTGTCTCCCAGTGGGAACGAGGCCAAGGCTGTCTTATCTTTAGGTTGTCTCAGTTTCATGGCAGAGCCTAGCCTAGGTTGGAGGCCTGGCACAGATCTTCACGCCACCTCCAGAATGGCGCTGGGATCTTTCTGGTCTCTGGATTTCAAGTGTTTTAATAGTACACTCAATTGTCTTTCAAGTTGCTGAGGTAAATGAAATCTTTTTAAATGTTAATGTTAAGTAAATAAATAAATCTTAGTCCATCTGCTGTTAAAAAAGAAAAAGAAAAAGAAGTACTTTGATGCAGAGAGAGTTCAGACACTGTCAAGCAGCCCTGATGTATAACCTGGAGCATAAGACACTTACTTTGCAGAAGTACCCCCTTCTGGCTGGACCAGTCAGACTTCATACCTTGGAGGGTCACAGACCTGGAGGAAAAGCAGGAAGAGAAGGTGCAATCTCAGAAGCCAGCTTGCAAGAGGAAGCAGCCTTCATCCCTTCATCCCATGCATTGTGCAGCTACACTGCCCTGGGTTGGCTCTGTCCCCAAGACCAAAACGAAAAGAGATGTTAAAAGCAAAAAAACTAAATTCTTTTTAAAAAAAAAATACAACTTTTTTTTTTTTTTCTCTTTGCAAATCTCACTCATTCAGAGGTAAAACTAGAGAAATACCAGTTAGGCCAAAGGGTAGGATAAAGCCACCATCAAAAATTGGCACTTCTGGGGCTTCCCTGGTGGCACAGTGGTTGAGAATCTGCCTGCTGATGCAGGGGACACGCGTTCGAGCCCTGGTCTGGGAGGATCCCACATGGTGCGGAGCAACTGGGCCCGTGAGCCACAACTACTGAGCCTGCGCGTCTGGAGCCTGTGCTCTGCAACAAGAGAGGCCGCCATAGTGAGAGGCCCGCACACTGCGATGAAGAGTGGCCCCCGCTTGCCACAACTAGAGAGAGCCCTCGCACAGAAACGAAGACGCAACACAGCAAAAATAAATTAATTAATTAATAAACTCCTACCCACAACATCTTTTTTTAAAAAAAACAAAAACAAGGCACTTCTGGGCTTCCCTGGTGGCACAGTGGTTAAGAATCTGCCTGCCAATGCAGGAGACATGGGTTCGAGCCCTGGTCCGGGAAGATCCCATATGCTGCGGAGCAGCTAAGCCCGTACGCCACAACTACTGAGTCTGCGCTCTAGAGCCCGCGAGCCACAACTACTGAGCCCGCATGCCACAGCTACTGAAGCCCGTGTGCCTAGAGCCTGTGCTCCACAACAAGAGAAGCCATCGCAGTGAGAAGCCTGCACACCGCAACAAAGAGTAGACCCCGCTCGCCACAACTAGAGAAAGCCCGTGTGCAGTAACTAAGACCCAATGCACCCAAAAATAAATAACTTAATTAATTTTTTTAAGAACTGGCACTTCTGCTACAATTGTCAGTGAATCTCCCCCATACACACGTTTTAGGATTTAAAAAAAAAAAAAAAAAAGATGAATGTGCAAGGAAGTCTATTCCAGTGGGGTTTTTTTTTTTAATTTTTATTGAAATATAGTTGATTTACAATGCTGTCTTAGTTTCAGGTGTATAGAGAAGTGATTCAGTTATACATACATAAATATATATACATATATGTTCCTTTTTTACATTCTCTTCTGTTATAGGTTATTACAAGGTATTCAGTATAGTTCCCTGTGCTGTACTGTAGGCCCTTGTTGGTTATCTATTTTACATATATCCAGTGTTATTTTGTACCTAAAAACAAAACTGGAAATAACCAAAAAGGTGATTGCTAGGGGGCAGTTACAAGTGCATAAAGAAAAGTACTCAAGGATGTTCATCTCTATACTTTTTAGAAGAGTCAAAACTGGAAACAACCCAGATGGTGGTTTAAATTAATCAATTGACTATTCATACAGTGGTATACTATCCAGCCATTAGAAATGGTGTCCAGACCCACAAGAATGGCTAAAATTTAAAAGGTGACTATGTCACAACCACTTGCAGAAACGATCCATATCTTGAAGGGAACTCAACAATTCCACCCTGACAAATATACTCAAGAGGTCCAAGTGTTTATACTCACCCCAAACCAGAAAGCACCCAAATGCCCATCAACAGAATAATGAATACCAAGTGTATCATCAATATGTTAATATGAACGAATAGGAATAGAAATACTGACTTATTTATACCCGTTCAACACATCAATGAGAATGAGGTCAGCACTATAGAGAAATCTCACATACATTGTTTTGAGTGAAAGAAGCTGAACATAAAAGAGGACAGATTGGTTATTCCAATTATAGGACATTTAAAAGGGAACAGAAGAAATTAAGGTCTGCTATTAAAAGTCTGAACAGGGCTTCCCTGGTGGCGCAGTGGTTGAGAGTCCGCCTGCCGATGCAGGAGACACGGGTTCGTGCCCCGGTCCGGGAAGATCCCACATGCCGCGGAGCGGCTGGGCCCGTGAGCCATGGCCGCTGAGCCTGCGCGTCCGGAGCCTGTGCTCCGCAACGGGAGAGGCCACAACAGTGAGAGGCCCGCATACCGCAAAAAAATGATAAAATAAAATAAAAAATAATACTAATAATTCAAACTGCTGTATGTTATATATGCCATATGTTTGTTAAGAGAGTAAATTCTGAGTTATCATCACAAGGAAACAATTGTTTTCTTTTTCTTAAATTCTGTATCTATATGACATGATGAATGTTCACTAAACTTACTGCAGTCATCATTTTATGATATACCTAAGTCAAGTCATGCTGTACATACACCTTAAACTTATACAGTGCTGTACGTCAATTATATCTCAGTACAACTGGGGAGAAACGTTTTTGAAAAAAGAAAAGAATGAGACTTCAAAAACAAACTCATAGAAAAAGTAAGAATAAAACCCTTGGAATTTCCTTTTTAAAAAAGAAAAAAAGGAAGGAAAAAAGGAAAATGTTACCACAATCTAGCTCTCACCAACAGATAAGATGCAAACATACTAGAAACGTGACCACTTATCAGAAGAATAATACTATACCCAAGTGCTATTTATTCCAAAGATGTAAAAATAGTTCAATTTCTAAATATTCCCAAGGTAATTCATTACATCTAGAAATCTAGAAGATAGCCATATGATTTTTCAAAAAGGGCCAAAGCATTTTATCAATTCCAATAGCTATTTCTAATAAACATTTTAAAAAATAGATAGGATAGTATCTAAAATTGGTAAGTCTAACTACAAAACCACAGCAAATGTCATTTTAAATGGTGAATACTGAAGTCATTTTTGTTAAGAGAAGGAGAAAGATGTTGCCCCACCCTTGCCGCGGGTATCATTATTTTTGGTGGTTACAGCAAAAACAAGATGACAAGGACTTGAACAATCAGTGTAAATGTTTGAAAAGAAGAGCTCAGCAGGAATTGTCAACCTAGAAGACCCAAGAGATTCTAATTTTCTAATTTCCGAAGGCACATGGCTGCATACAAAAACCCATAGCTCTTCCGTATTTGAGATAAAACCAGCTGGAAATGGAAATGAGAAAAAAATACCATTCATTCATAGTGATGTCCAAAACTATACGATTCGGGGAATTCCCTGGCGGTCCAGTAGTTCGGACTCCATGCTCTCACTGCTGAGGGCCCAGGTTCAATCCCTGGTCGGGGAACTAAGATCCCGCACGCTGTGTGGTACGACCAAAATATATATATATATACACAATTCATAAGAACAAATATTACACAAAAGCCAAAGGGGTTATATGAAGGCCAGGAAAAGAGACAAAAACCATCTGAAAGGTGTACCATGTGCTTAGGAAGAAAGAATTCCTATAAATTATTACACAGTATCACAATTCATAGAGTGTAATTCATGCCCAATTAGAATCACAATGGGGCGTTTTTTGAACATGGAATGATTTCAGTGTTCAGAAGGAAGAGTAAATGAGAGTAGCCAAGAAGATCACGAAGAAGAGTAGTCAGGACTTCCCTGGTGGCGCAGAGGTTAAGAATCTGCCTGCCAATGCAGGGGACATGAGTTCGAGCCCTGGTCCGGGAAGATCCCACATGCCGCGGAGCAACTAAGCCCGTGCACCACAACTACTGAGCCTGTGCTCTACAGCCCGCAAGCCGCAACTGCTGAGGCCCTCACATTAGAGGCCGTGCTCTACAAGAGAAGCCACCGCAATGAGAAGCCTACGCACCACAACGAAGAGTAGCCCCCGCTCGCCACAACTAGAGAAAGGCCGCGCGCAGCAACGAAGACCCAACGCAGCCAACAATAAATACATAAATGTATATATTAAAAAAAAGAAGAGTAGCAAAGAGGACTTTGACTTGCCAGATTATAGACATACTCAAAAGCCATCATAATCACAGTATGGTTCCCATCCAGGACTAGACAGAGAGACCAGTGTGACAGAAGAGTGAAACCAGGAATTAACACCAATGTACCAAGGATACATTGTATTTCAATCCAGGAGGGGAAAATTCTGTGTTTAAACAAGTGGTACAAGGCAATCTATTTGGAAGAACATAAGTTTGGACCTCTATCTCATACCATATTCTAAAAAATTCCAGATGGATTGAAAAATTATAAGAACATTTATCAGTATGTGAGTATAACCTGTAAATCACTGAGCTCTTATAAAACCAAACAGGAAACCCAGAAGCTTTGAAAAAGATAAACATGTTTGACATCATAAAGACCAAAAAAATTGTATGGCCAGTGATGCCATGAATAAGGCCAGAGTACAAAAGACTGGGGGAAATGTTTGCAGTGAATGTGATAAAGAGTCCAAGTTAATTGCCTGCTAAAATAAAAATACCCATACTTTTTGGAAGATTATGACAGCATCCAGTCTCTGCATCTTAACATTCACAATGTCTAGGTATAATCCAAATTGACTAGAAATATGAATAAACTCAAAAAAATGTAACTCGCTCTCCTGAGAAAAATTCATCAATGGATAAATGCCCCAAATGTTGGAATTATCAAAGATTTTAGAGCAGCTATTATAACCATGCTAAATAGGAAAATATACTCTTGAGTGAAGAGGCGGGACATCTCAGTAGAGAAATAGAAAAATAAAGATATTAGAAAAGAACCAGGTGGAAATTCTAAAACTGAAAATATACAATGTCTGGAATTCAAAAATTCTCTGGATGGGCTAAACAGCAGAGCGTAGATGACAGAAGAGTCAGTGAGTTTGAATGTAAATAGAAACTATCCAATCTGAAGAACACAGAGGGGATAAAGAATGGGCCACAGAGCAAGCGTTAGGGACCTGTGGGACAAGATCAAAAGGTCTAACATAGATGTAATTGGGGTCCCAGAAAAAAAGAGGAGGGTATAAAAAGTATGTAAAGAAATAACAGCCAAAAGTCTGTTGGAAAAAAATGTATAGGTTTAAAAAGCTCAGAAAACCCTACGCAAGATGAGCACAAAGAAACACACACCTGGCTCAACACAGTCAACGTCCTGAAAAGCCAAGATTAAATCTTGAAATCAGTCAGAGAAAAATAATACATAACATACAGTGGAGCCATGATTCGGCCAGCTTCTCATCCAGAAGACACTGCAGCAGTCTGGGCTCAATCAGGAGATCGAAACCACACCACAGATTAAATGAGGGAAGCTTAATACAAAGAACTGTTTATGATGATAAAACAGTAACTATGGACTTCCCTGGTGGTGCAATGGTTAAGAATCCGCCTGCCAATGCAGGGGACACAGGTTCGAGCCCTGGTCCGGGCAGATCCCACATGCAGCGGAGCAACTAAGCCTGTGTGCCACGACTACTGATCCTGCTCTCTAGAGCCTGCGAGCCACAGCTACTGAGCCAGCGTGCCACAACTACTGAAGCCCGCACGCCTAGAGCCCATGCTCCGCAGCAAGAGAGGTCCCCGCAATGAGAAGCCCGCGAACCGCAACGAAGAGTAGCCCCTGCTCACCGCAACTAGAGAAAGCCCGCGCGCAGCAACGAAGACCCAGTGCAGCCAAAAGGAAACTCTAATGTGGTTTCCTAGGGTTGAGGGAGTATCCCCAAGGAAGGGCAAATTTGGAAGAGGTTAAGCCCCCTTGGAGAAGATGTGGTTTGACCCACCAGATGGCAGAGATATTTGCTGGTTTGGCCAGACCGAAGCAGAGCTGGAGTTGCCAGGCAAGAAAAAGGCCACCCCCTGAAGTGCACGTGGAGGAACAGGTGATCAGTAACTGGTGATATGAGCACACATCAGGAGTCCAGTTCCAGCAGAAGGCCTGCAGTGTGTGGGGGCCACCGTGGGGGCTTTGGGTTTTGGGACAAGAAGGCTACAGAAAGATTTTCACCAGGTCATGTCTGCAAAGTCGCAAAGGGATGACGTTCTAGACCCATGAGTGGGGCAGGTTCACCAGGAATCTTCACACCTCTACCGCCAACACTTCCTGCAATGTTTCACCAGTACCCTCTACTCACTTGAAAGAAGACAATGAAAGGAACTCCTTGGTATATTACAGAGTAATGGACATATTGAAAGGTATATTTGGAGGCAAGATGTAATAAATTGAGAACTGACATGCACCTTAAGTGATGAAAGAACAAAAAAACCTGCCAACTGATAATTCTATACATAGCAAAAATGTCCTTTGAGAGTAAAGTTAAAGACATTTTACAGAAAACAGAAGCTGGTCCTCCTTGAGTTGCATCTTTTTTTTTTTTAATTAATTTATTTATTTTTGGCTGCATTGGGTCTTCATTGCTGCGAGTGGGCTTTCCCTAGTTGCGGCGAGCAGGGGCTACTCTTCGTTGCGGTGCACGGGCTTCTCATTGCGGTGGCTTCTCTTGTGGCTGAGCACAGGCTCCTAGGCGCACAGGCTTCAGTAGCTGTGGCACGCGGGCTCAGCAGTCATGGCTCGTGGGCTCTGGAGCTCAGACTCAGTAGTTGTGGCACACGGGCTTAATTGCTCCGTGGCATGTGGGATCTTCCCGGACCAGGGCTTGAACCCGCGTCCCCTGCATAGGCAGGCGGATTCTTAACCACTGCACCACCGGGGAAATCCTTGAGTTGCATCTTGAATTGCCGCCTATTTTTGGTCAACTTACCCCGGGGAGGTCCTTCAAGCCAGAATAGAGATGACTGTATGACACAAAGCATCACTGACATTTTTCAAAATGGATAGGCTTTGTGGAATTCCCCCGCTCAATGTGGGGTTGGTGGGCTAGGCGCTCAAAGAAATCTCACGCACACCTTCCTCTGTAGACTCTATGAAGTAGTAGCTGCCAATGGAGATGCTCAGAGATTTCAAGCTGCATAAAAAGGTTTTAAACTCCTCAGAAACAAAAGTGGTTCTCTAAGTAGTATGCAAAGAATGAGAATCAATTCTGCCTCAGAGAGGAAGTAAAAGAAGCAAGATGATCAATATCTTGTAATAAACTCTAGTGGGAAAGAAACTGGAAAAGAATATATATATATATATATATATCTGAATCACTTTGCTGAAATTAACACATTATAAATCAACTATACTTTGATAAGAAAGAAAGAAAGGGAGAGAAAAAGAGAGAGAGAAAGAGAAAGAAAGAAAGAGAAGCAAGATGACACGTGACTGGTCATCTCTGCTTGGTCCAAAATGTGCAAAGAACCTGGTTTATGTGGCTTGTGTAGCTCCTACGCCCTGAGAGATGCTTTGTGCCCGGACAGCAGTCATGGGTGACTACCTCCAAGATTACCATGCTAACTGGAGAGCAAGGGCTGTACTGCTGTGTCCCCAGCTCTGTTGCCAGCCTGGCAACCAACACAGATTGCTTGTTGGGTAAGTGCTTGTGGATGTGTCTTGTTATTAATCAGTTAGAGGGTCTGATGCCACCATACCTTCTCAGGTGTGTCCCTTTAGCTTTCTAAGAATCTAGGCGTAGGGGATTAAGAGGTACAAATTATTATGTATAAAATAATCTACAAGGATGTATTATATAGCACAGGGAACATAGCCAATATTTTATAATAACTATACATGCAGCATAACTTTTAAAAATTGTGAATGACTATACTGTATACCTACAACTTATTTAATACTGTACATCAACTATACTTCAATAAAAAAATGATTTTTGAAAAAAATAAATAAATAAAGACACTTTCAGGTAAAAAAAAAAACTAAAAGAGTTTGTCACCTACACACCTGCATTACAATCAATGCTACTAAGAAAGTTCTTCAAGCTGAAGGAGATTTACACTTGAGGGAAACAGATCTTTGGGGAGAAATGAAGAACACATAAGAGATGATTAAATACCTGCGTAAATAGGACAGACTATTATTTTCCTCTTTTAAAGAACACATATAACTGTATTAGCAAAAATTAAAACACTGTCTTGCGGCGTTTATAATCTAGATAGATGTCACTCATATGACAAAGAGAATAAAGGACAATGGTGAGGGTAAAAAGACCTATACAGTTGGAAGATTTTTACATTTTAGGTGAGGTAGAACAATAGTAAGTCCAAGTCAATTGTGACTTAAGGATATATGTTAAGGATTACAGCTCCTTGAGCAGCCCCTAAAAAGGAAAAAAAAAAACGCAGTAGTTAATTTCAAATAGAATTCTGAAAAAGATTCAAATAATCCAAAAGAAGGCAGAAGAGGGGGAACAGAGGAATAAAATTCGGAGACCACGGAAACAAGAAGTAGTAAAATGGTAGATTTAAACTCAATCATATTAATCATTGATATGATAATGGACTAAACATCTCAAGACAGAGATGATCACGGTCGATTTGTTTTCAAGAATATCTGGCCCCAAGATGGGCCAGGCCCCAGGCACAACGGGCATCAATGTGAACTGAATCGTAACAGCAAACTGGCCTGAAGCTGGCTCCCTGGAGGTGGGCACGGTCACTGTCTCCATGTCAGAGGAGGCAACACAGTGTGTCTTTCTTTCTTTTTTTTTAAATCTATTTAGTTATTTGGCTGCGCCAGGTCTTAGTTGTGGCATGCGGGGCTCTTAACTTGCGGCGTGCAGGATCTAGCTCCCTGACCAGGGATCGAACCCAGGCCCCCTGCATTGAGAGCACGGAGTCTTAACCGCTGGACCACCAGGGAAGTACCAACATACTGTGTCTTACTTCTTTATATCGTTTCCTATTTGCCTCCCCCGTTAGACTGTGAGCTGCCCACCAGGGAGGACCCTTTGTTTGCCCTTGTCCCAGTGTCTAGAACAGTACACATAGTATGTGCTCAAGAGATATTTATGGATAAATGGAAGGATGAAAGGAAGGATAAATAAATGGATGGATCGATGGATGGATGGATGAATGTGGCCCAGGATTCAGAACTTGGTGACGGCCGCTTCAGGATCCAAATTGGTCCATCCCAGGTTCTGAGGTTTTCTCAACCACATGGCTCAGCCCTTTCGATAAACTCAATCAGAATAAGGAGACAAAGGAAGGACAGAGTGAGAGAAACAGGATGGCAGGAAATGAAAAGAAGGAATAGGAGCCACGGACACATAAGCTCAGTGGCCAGCTAGGCAATTTTGAGTAAACCCCTCTGAGCCTTCCACATGTGTCACATGAGCTAAGACCACTTTCCCAGCTTCCCAAGAAGACATGATAGGCTCTCCAGGCTGGGCCCCCAAGGCAGACAAACCCACCATCTGGCCTCTGGGGGCCCCTAGCACCCCTGCTGTGAGAGGCTGTGGAGCTGTTCCACCTCTCAAAGCAGTCTGGAGGGCCCAGGAGGACTCTGAAGGCACTGGAGGCCAGGGGAGAATGACCAGGTCTCCATGTACTGCCCCCCACCAAACGTGCCACCAGCCTCACTCACCTGCCTTTGAAGCTGAACCCACCAGGCGGCCGGCGGGCCTTGGGGCACTGGTGCCACAGTGGCTTTGTGACTCACAGCCAGGTTCCTGGCCAATCCCATCTCCTGGGGGGAGGGGGTATTAGAAGGCTGACTCAGTAGGGTGGGGGAGGGGGCAGGACCCAGGTCAGGGTCAGGGTTGAGGGCATGGTGATTGCTACATCTTGCCTGCCCATCCTGAGTAGAAAGTTAGAGCTCTGAGCACAGAGGGGACCCCAAAATCTCCCCCTCCATGTGTCTGGAGGTGGCCTCAGTCTCATCCCTTGGGTCTTTGCTGAGCACTTACTTTGTGCTGGGACCTGATCTGTACCTGGGGACACAAACAACTCAGATAATCTAGGGGTGTGAAACTGTTACGATGGAACCAAAGTGGGGGTGGGATGGGCTGAGCCCCACAGAGAGAGAAAAAGAGTTGGCTGGGGGTGTGCTGTGGGAAGGGCATCCCAGATGGACAGCAAAGCATGTGCAAAGGCCCTGCGGTGGGAAAAAGCTGGGCATGTTTAGGGAATATGGAGGAGGCTAAAGTCGTTGCAGGGAGGGAGAAGAGGGCAGGGAGGGTGACTGTATAGGTAAGGCTTCAGAGAGGACTATATAGGAGTTTGGGTTTTGTTGAGAAGGTGAGGGGTAAGCCATGGCTCTTGTGCTCTGACTTACACCCTAAAGGGTTTAGAGTGTCTGGCTTTGAGGATGGGGGCTCCTTAGGGTAATGCCAGGCCCAAGGCCCCTTGGGATCCTCCCACTGCCTGGCAAAAATGGGCACTGACCCTGAGCCACAGTCCTGGAAGGGGAAGTGAGGCCACCATCCCCGGTCACCTCCTGGGGCTGGGCCAAGGCCTCGTGTGAATCACTGCCGGCTGGGCCACGGCTGACACTCTTTGGCCTCAGCTGAGCAGTGTCCTGCCAAAGCCACACAGCCTGGCCCAGAGGCCTCTGCCTGGCCTCCCTGGGGAGCCACTGGGGGGCATCAGAGCAAGAGGCCAACAGGGATGCCCAGCCTCCCTCTGCAAAGATCCTCTGTCTTCTCCACACTGTGGCTTTGGGCAAAACTAGGGATATGGGAGTTGGACAAGACTTATGTCCTTTGTTTCAGCAGTGACCAGGACAGTTCCCATCCATGACCTGAGTGAGCCAAACACAAATCCAGGGTGATCAGGGCAATAATAGTGGAAGCACAGAGCACTGATGGAGCCCAATAAGGGCATCTGCAGCAGAGCTTGAGAGGTGAAGTTCAGCTGGGTGGCTGAGGGAAGAGGGATGTCAGGCTTGCAGCTGTGCCAAGGTCCCGAGGCCAGAAGGACGGGAAATAGTTCCGGTGGGGAGCTGCCTGGAAATAGACACTGACCTGCCCAGGGCCAGGTGCAGTCAAGGCCTTTTTTCCAGAAAAGTGGCAAGTAGGGGCCAGATCTATGGTTTCCAAAAAGCCCTTCAGGTCACATGCTAGTGAAAAGACAGGGCCTCCACCTAGCCCCAAGGCTCCTTTTAGGCAGGTAAAAGGCTTGGGTTTGAGCCCCCGTGCTGCAATCATTTAGCAGGATCTTTGTCCCTGGTTCCTAGCACACAGCTCCTAAAACTTCTGTAAACTCCGGAGTGGTGTGGCCAGGGCCCTTAGATAGCTTCAGGATGGGGGCTCGTCTCCAAAAAGATCAAGGCATGATTAGAGGGTTGTAACTTTCTGCCGCACCTCCTAGACCTCCTGGGAAGGGAGACAGGCTGGATATTGAGTTAATCACCAAACGCCAGGGATTTCATCAATCCTGCCCAAGCATTGGTGAACTCATGGGGTGCTGGGAAGATGAGGTGCCCAGAGAGGGCATGGAAGTTCCTCGCCCTTCCCCCATTTGCCCTTCCCCCATACCTTGCCCTATGCATCTCTTCCATGTGGTTGCCCCTAAGTTGTATTCTTTAAAATAAACTAGAAAGAGTGAGTCAAGTGCTTTCCTGGGCTCTGTGAGCTGTTATAGCAAATTATTGAACCTAAGGAGGGGTTGGTGGGAACCCTCGGGTTTATAGCCAGTCTTTAAGAAGTACCGGGGTGGGGGTGGGGCGGAATTCCCGCGGAGTGGTTAAGACTCAGCGCTTTCACTGCAGGGGTCACGGGTTCGATCCCTGGTGGGGGAACTAATCCCTGCATGCCCATGCCACCCAGGGCCAAAAATAAATTAAAAATTTTTTTAATAAAAAGAAGCACAGGTGGCAACCTGGGACCTGTGATCGGCATCTGAAGTGGGGCAGTTTTGAACTCTTCACCTGTGTGGTCCGTGCTAACTCCAGGTAGAGTGTCAGAATTGAATTGTAGGATACCCAGTTGGTGTCTGCAGTTGGAAAACTGGTTAGTGTGGGGGAAAAAAAAAACCCACTCGTTTGGTGTCGGAAGTACTGTGAGTAAAAACCTTTCAGGGGGTATCCGGTAGATCTCGTAACCTCCCTGGGCTTCCCCTTCTCTATAGGTTGGGGGCTGCACAGTGTACGCCTCGCCTGAATACTATTTGACTGCTGTTCATCTCCCAAGCACTTCCAACTTCTGACCTGAGACGTTACCTGGACACGGGAAACACACCCTTTTCACAGCACAGTAGGTAAAGGCCAGAACCGGGAGGGAACTTGGCTGAGGTTATAGCGGCAAATTGGCACCCAAGTTGGGACTCAAGCCTCCTGAAGAGTGAAGCTCTGACCCCCAAGCATGGTTCTTGGTCTCCTCTGTGTGGACACCCCAACCTCAGCATCAGCCCTCTTTTCACTTCAAACCCCTCTCCTGAAACATCTGCCTGAAGGTGGTACCAAAGTGAGGTCACATAGTTTAAAAAAACAAACTCCAAAGCAGCTCTTAAAGCCTTGAAAGGTGGGCAGCCAGGGTGATCCGGAGGAAGAGGGAACTTGTATGTGGTGAAGCCCCACTCTTTCGATGGCTGAGGGACTGTGGGCACAAGGCGTTTCTTCTCTGCACCTCTCTGCACCTCAGTTTCCTCATCTGTAAAACAGGCATGATTTGCCCACCTTCCCTATCTGGGTTGGGTACACAACTGGAGTTCAAAGCTCACTTGCCCTCTTGCCCTGTGTCCTTGGCCACCAATGCTCATGTCCCTCAGGCCCCAAGTGAGGCAGAAGCCCAAGGTCCAGGGTCTTCTGCCCCCACAGTAGCAAAAGCCAAAGCAGGCAGGGGACGAGGGTAACCTGGCAGTCAAGGCGCTGGAAGTGAGAAACCCAAGGTGCAAAATGTCCCTGCACGGTCTCCTAAAAAAGGCTGTGTGACCTGAAGCCTGTCACTCAACCTCTCTGAACCTTAGTTTCTTCAAAATGGGAGAATAGGATGTTGGGGGAGGGGTGTTTCAGACAGTACTTGAAAAATCCTGGATTCCAAGTCAGTGGTCCCACAGAACCTAACCACACCTCCAGTCCTGGAGGCGGACTGCCTGGGTCAGATGCTACCTGTGCCAACCTTCCTTCTGTTCCGGAAACTCACGCTCCCCATCCGACAAACGATAATACAAGCTTACACTGAGCACCACCTGTAAGCCAAGAACTGCTCTGTAAACGAATTGTCTTAATCCTCACAACTTTATGGGACAAGTTTACCATGGCTCTGCCTATTTTACAGACAGGCAAACGGAAGCCCGGAAAGTTAGTTCCTACCTTTTCCTCCCTGCCTCGGGCTGAAGTTGTCCCCCTTCCCTCCCGCAGTCCCTCCTCCGCAAAGGGGAGACAAAGGGGACACCTTCGGGCTGGCTAGTTCCAAACTCAGGTTGGAAACCCCAATGTCCCCCGCCCAACCCGGACGGACAGGAGTCGGCCCAGCGCCCAGGCGCTCCTAGATGGCGCTCTCTGAGCGCCAGATGTGCAGGTTCTTCCCGGACGCCGACTCCCTCCTCCTCTGAGCAGGGGCGGAGGGAGGAGGCGAAGGAGGCAGGAGGGGACGGGGACCGGGCCAGGCCCCGCCCACCCCGTCAGGCCCCGGCAGGAGAAGAAGGAGGCGAAGAGCCGAGCTGGCGTAACGAGACTTTACTGAAAACAGAACACCGGGCGAACCAAGGATTACAAACAGGAATGTGGACTCGTAGCAAAACGAAACAAAAAAACAAACGGAAGAAAAACGGCGGGACGAGGGGGCGTCGGAGGGATGGAAGGGGAAGGGAAGCGAGAGCGAGGAAAGGGAAGGAGGGAGGTTTTTTTTTCTTCTTCCCATTTCTTTAAAAAACCCACACAAGAAAACACACACACACACAACCAACGTTTGTTCCCGAGTAGAAACATAAATAGGGCAGAATCGAACACTCTGTTCTTCTCTCTTCCAAAGTCAAAAAAAAAGTAAAAGAAGAGAAAACGCAGGGCTTGAGCCTGCGCCCCCTCGGAGCCTCCTTCGGCGGCGGTGTGTACAAAGGGGCGGCCAGAACGCGCGGGTTTGTGCAACACTGGGTGGCCGCGCGCCCGGGACAGAGGCAGCGCGAGCGCGGGGGAGGTGGGGGTCATGCGCTCGCCCCCCGGCGGCAGGGGGTCCAGCTTGTCGAGTCTGAGGCGCCCTCTCCGACTCCTGGCACCCTCAAGGGGGGGATCCCGGGGCCGCGCCCTCTGCGAGTCCGGGGCGCCCACGCCCCCCCCAACCACGCGAGCCCGCCTCTCTGGGAGGAGGCCGCGCATGCGCCCCGCGCGCGAGCTCAGTACGCGGGCACCTGGTGCTGGGGCAGCAGCTGGCAGCCGCTGTTGACGTGGCTGAGGACCTTCTGCTTGAGCTGCGCCACCTGCTCGCGCAGCAGGCTCGCCGTGGACGCCAGCTCCGTGTTCTGACTCTTAAGCGTCTTCACTTTCTCCTCGAGGCGCGAGATGCGCTCCAGCTTGCGCTTGCGGCACTTGGAGGCAGCGATGCGGTTGCGCAGCCGCTTGCGCTCCGCCTTAATGCGCTCCTGCGTGTCCATGTCGATGGGCGACAGTGGCGGGCTCTCGCCGAAGCTCGGCACGTCGGGCACCGTCTGCGGCTCATCCTTGAGCGCGGCCAGGCGCGGAGGCCCCAGCGCGCCTGGGGGTGGCGGCGGCGGGAAGGGCACGGGCTCCGCGGCGAAGGCGACCGTCGCAGCACCCCCCGCACCCCCGGTACCGCCCGCGTAGCTGCTCAGGTTCGCGTAGACGGGCGCCTCGGGCGTGGCCGCTGCCGGGGCCAGCTCGCTGGGAGGCGCAGCGCCCGCAGCCATGCCAGAGGGTCCCCCGGCGGCGGCGGCAGCGGAGGCCGCGCCCGCGCCCAGCTGGTTTTGCTTGTGTAAGTCCTCTAGGGCTTTGACGAAGCCCTCGGCGAACTCCTGCTCCTCGCTGGCCGCCACCTTGGGGTAGAGGAACTGCGTGCTTGTCGGCGTGGTGGTGACCAGCCCGTTGGACTGGATGATAAGGCGCTCGAGCTCAGGCGAAGCGAGCTTGAGCAGCCCCAGGTCGGGCGAGGCAAGCAGACCGTCTTGGGGCGCCGCGCCAGGGGCGCCGTCGGTGCGCAGGGGGGCCGGGGGCGGCGCGGCCGCGGGCTTGAGCGCTGCCGCCACCTGCTCGCTCAAGCTCAGCGTCAGCGCGTCCTTCTTCATCATGCTGCCGGCCGCAGCCGTCGGGGGCGCCCCGGGAAACAGACGACCCGGGGACGCGAAGCTGCCGTCACTACCACTGCCGCCGCCGCCCAGGCCGCTCAGCGCCTCATCGCCGTAGAAGGGTGTTTCCATCCTCCGCCTCCCCCGCCGCGCCGGCCCGGGGGGGAGGAGTGGCCGCGGCCGCCCGGGGGGCCCGCGCCCCCCCGTCCG